>NC_054474.1:76579310-76903101 GCF_017639515.1 Carcharodon carcharias | reverse complement strand
AGGTGGAGGGGGGGTGGTGTGGTTGTAGGGACAAACAAGCAGTGATAGAAGCAGATCATCAAAAGATGTCAACAACAATAGTACAATAGAACACATAGGTGTTAAAGTTAAAGTTGGTGATATTATCTAAACGAATGTGCTAATTAAGAATGGATGGTAGGGCACTCAAGGTATAGCTCTAGTGGGTTTTTTTTTAAATAATGGAAATAGGTGGGAAAAGGAAAATCTTTATAATTTATTGGAAAAAAAAGAAGGGGGAAACAGAAAGGGGGTGGGGATGGGGGAGGGAGCTCACGACCTAAAGTTGTTGAATTCAATATTCAGTCCGGAAGGCTGTAAAGTCCCTAGTCGGAAGATGAGGTGTTGTTCCTCCAGTTTGCGTTGGGCTTCACTGGAACAATGCAGCAAGCCAAGGACAGACATGTGGGCAAGAGAGCAGGGTGGAGTGTTAAAATGGCAAGCGACAGGGAGGTTTGGGTCATTCTTGCGGACAGACCGCAGGTGTTCTGCAAAGCGGTCGCCCAGCTTACGTTTGGTCTCTCCAATGTAGAGGAGACCACATTGGGAGCAACGAATGCAGTAGACTAAGTTGGGGGAAATGCAAGTGAAATACTGCTTCACTTGAAATGAGTGTTTGGGTCCTTGGACGGTGAGGAGAGAGGAAGTGAAGGGGCAGGTGTTGCATCTTTTGCGTGGGCATGGGGTTGTGCCATAGGAGGGGGTTGAGGAGTAGGGGGTGATGGAGGAGTGGACCAGGGTGTCCCGGAGGGAGCGATCCCTACGGAATGCCGATAAGGGGGGTGAAGGGAAGATGTGTTTGGTGGTGGCATCATGCTGGAGTTGGCGGAAATGGCGGAGGATGATCCTTTGAATGCGGAGGCTGGTGGGGTGATAAGTGAGGACAAGGGGGACCCTATCATGTTTCTGGGAGGGAGGAGAAGGAGTGAGGGCGGATGCGCTGGAGATGGGCCGGACACGGTTGAGGGCCCTGTCAACGACCGTGGGTGGAAAACCTCGGTTAAGGAAGAAGGAGGACATGTCAGAGGAACTGTTTTTGAATGTAGCATCATCGGAACAGATGCGACGGAGACGAAGGAACTGAGAGAATGGGATGGAGTCCTTACAGGAAGTGGGGTGTGAGGAGCTGTAGTCGAGATAGCTGTGGGAGTCGGTGGGTTTGTAATGGATATTGGTGGACAGTCTATCACCAGAGATTGAGACAGAGAGGTCAAGGAAGGGAAGGGAAGTGTCAGAGATGGACCACGTGAAAATGATGGAGGGGTGGAGATTGGAAGCAAAATTAATAAATTTTTCCAAGTCCTGACGAGAGCATGAAGCAGCACCGAAATAATCATCGATGTACCGGAGAAAGAGTTGTGGAAGGGGGCCGGAGTAGGACTGCAACAAGGAATGTTCCACATACCCCATAAAGAGACAGGCATAGCTGGGGCCCATGTGGGTACCCATAGCCACACCTTTTATTTGGAGGAAGTGAGAGGAGTTGAAGGAGAAATTGTTCAGCGTGAGAACAAGTTCAGCCAGACGGAGGAGAGTAGTGGTGGATGGGGATTGTTCGGGCCTCTGTTCAAGGAAGAAGCTAAGGGCCCTCAGACCATCCTGGTGGGGAATGGAGGTGTAGAGGGATTGGACGTCCATGGTGAAGAGGAAGCGGTAGGGGCCAGGGAACTGGAAATTGTTGATGTGACGTAAGGTGTCAGAGGAATCACGGATGTAGGTGGGAAGGGACTGGACAAGGGGAGAGAGAAGGGAGTCAAGATAACGAGAAATGAGTTCTGTGGGGCAGGAGCAAGCTGAGACGATCGGTCTACCGGGGCAGTTCTGTTTGTGGATTTTGGGTAGGAGATAGAAGCGGGCCGTCCGAGGTCCGGAAATCTTGTCGCAGAGAGGAACAGAACTTCTTCAAGGAGGTAGGCATTTCTTGAAGAGCAGTGGCAATAAGATTGTCTACCTGCTTTAGAAATGTTGATTGAGGGGCTAATGCTTATCAGGAAAACTCCTTTATTCTTGTAACATGAGATTGAAGCACACAAGCTGTAAGAAAATTATAAAACAGGGATTCTTTTTTCCACTGGTATCAGATTTTTATAAACGTTGACAGAAGAGCTTGACTCAGAGAAACAGTTCATTTACAATTGACATTCATGGCTGAAACTTCAGATTAACCAGGATACTGTCGAGAGCTTAACTCCTGATCTTTAATCAGTTGGGTAGCTGGGTTCATTTGTTGGAGCATTGATTGCTAAATTCCCGTGATCATGTAACTCAGATTACCTTGATTCTCAGAGATGAAGGGGATCCTCCCTTCCTTGTGGCCTCTCAAACTCAGGGGTGCTGTTCAGGTGGTGTGCTTAGATCTCCAGGATCTGTTCGCCTGCTCCCCTGCTGTTTCTCAGTTCTCTAGCCACCTTCAGAGGCTACAGTCTGCCATAGTCATGACTATGGCTGCTCAATGCTACAGTTTACCAGTTTTAAACTTCTGCTCCAGCTCCATGCTGCTGCCCTGCTCATTCTCTCTCTCTCACTCTTGCTCTCTGCCATGAGGCTCCTGGCTCTGCCCATTCTTCAGCCCATGCTCCTGGCTCAGGCTCCACATCCAGCCTGCTGAGGACTTCTCTTCTGGTCCCGAGGGGAGGGCCCACAGGGCCAACCGATCCCCTGGCTCGGCATTCTCCTGGGCCAATGACCTCTGCTGGTGGAGACCTACTTTCCTGTAAGGAATGCCCCACAGCGGATAAGGTCCAGACTCCAGCCATGCTCCAAAGTCATAAATCAGGATGCTGAGGTTCAGCTCACCTCCCCACTACACTCTTCTACAAATAGTGCGGCAAGATCTTTTGGGATCTTGCTTTAACATCTCCAATAGATAGTGCCTCCAAAATTGAATTAAAGGGAAAGTTAGATAAACATTTTTCAACTCCAGCGAGGAGGCAGTTGTGCAGTTGTACTGTCACTGGACCAGTAATCCAGAGACACAAGGCAGATGGTGAAATTTGAATTCAAATTTGAGTCCAATAAAAATCTGGATTTAAAAGTTCAATGATGACCATGAAACCATTGTTGTAAAAACCCATATGATTCACTAATGCCCTTTCTGGAAGGAAATCTGCCTTTCTTACCTAGTCTGGCGTACATGTGCCTCCAGACCCACAACAATGTGGTTCCCCATTTAGGGAATCACTGAGGGTGGCAAGGGTGCAGAATGTACTTTGGATCTTCAATGTCCATCACCAAGCATGGCTTGGTAGTACCACCACAGACCAAGCTGGCTGAGTCCTAAATGACACAGCTGCTAGGCTGGGTCTGTGGCAGCGGCCGAGGGGACCAGCAAGAGGGAAAAACAGAATTGATCTCATCCCCACTGACCTGCCTGCTGCAGATGCATCTGTCCATGACAGTATCAGTAGGAGTGACCACTGCACAGTCTTTGTGGAGACCAAGTCCCAACTTCACATTGAGGATACCCTCCATTATGTTGTGTGGCTCTACCACCATGCTAAATGGAATAGATTTCGAACAGATCTGGCAACTCAAGACTGGGCATCCATGAGGTGCTGCGGCCATCAGCAACAGCACAATTGTACTCAAACACAACTTGTAACCTCATGGCTCGGCATATCCCCCACTCTACCATTACCATCAAGGCAGGGGATCAACCCTGGTTTAATGAAGAGTGCAGGTGGGCATGCCAGGAGCAGCACCAGACATACCTAAAAATGAGGTGTCAACCTTGTGAAGCTACAATACAGGGCTACTTGCATGCCAAACATCATAAGCAGCAAGCAATAGACAGGGCTAAGCGATACCTCAACCAACGGATCAGATCTAAGCTCTGCAGTCCTGCCACATCCAGCCATGAATGGTGGTGGACAATTAAACAACTCATTGGAAGAGGAAGCTCCACAAGTGTCCCCAAGCTCAATGATGGAGGAGCCCAGCACATCAGTGTAAAAGATAAACTGAAGCATTTGCAACAATCTTCAACTAGAACTGCCGAGTGGATGATCTATCTCGGCCTCCTCCAGAGGACCCAGCATCACAGATGTTAGTCTTCAGACAATTTGATTCACTCCGCGTGATATCAAGAAACAGCTGAAGGCACTAGATACTGGATAAAGGTTATGGACCCTGAAAATATTCCCGCAATAGTACTGAAAACCTATGCTCCAGGACTTGCCATGCCCCTAGCCAAGCTGTTCCAGTACAGCTACAACACTGGCATCTACACGGCTATGTGGAAAATTGCCCAGGTATGTCCTGTACGCAAAAAGCAGGACAAATCCAACCCGGCCAATTACCTCCCCATCTGTCTACTCTCGATCATCAGTAAAGTGATGGAAGGGGTCATCAACAGTGCCATCAAGCAGCACTTGCTTGGCAATAACCTGCTCACTGATGCTCAGTTTGGGTTCTGCCAGGGCCACTCAGCTCCTGACCTCCTTACAGCCTTGGTTCAAACATGGACAACAGAGCTGAACTCCAGAGGTGTGAGTGACTGCCCTTGACATCAAGGCAGCTTTTTACTGAGTTTGGCATCAAGGAGCCCTAGTAAAACTGAAGTCAGTAAGAATCAGGGGGAAAACTCTCTGCTGGTCGGAGTCATACCTAGCACAAAGGAAGGTGGTTGTGGTTATTGGAGGTCAATGATCTCAGTCCCAGGACATCACTGCAGGAGTTCCTCACGGTAGTGTCCTGCTTGATCAATGATCTTCCTTCTATCGTAAGGTCAGAAGTGGGGATGTTCGCTGATAATTGCACAATATTCAGGATCATTTGTGACTCCTCAGATATTGAATCAGTCCGTGTACAAATGCAGCAAGACATGGACAATATCCAGGCATGGGCTGACAAAATGCAAGTAACATTTGCACCACACAAATGCCAAGCAATGACCATCTCCAACAAGAAAGATTCTAACCAGGCCCTTGACATTCAATGGCATTACCATCACTGAATGCCCCACTATCAACATCCTGGGGGTTACCATTGACCAGAAGCTGAACTGGACTAACCATATAAATATTATGGCCACAAGAGCAGGTCAGAGGCTAGGAATCCTGCGGTGAGCATCACTCCCCCGACTCCTCAAAGTCTGTTCATCATCTACAAGGCACAAGGCAGGAGTGTGATGGAATACTTCCACTTGTCTGGATGAGTGCAACTCCAACAACACTCAAGAAGCTTCACACCATCCAGAACAAAGCAGCCCATTTGATTGGAACCCCTTCCACAAAAATATGCTTCCTCCACCACCGATGCACAGTGGCAGCAGTGTGTACCATCTACAAGATGCACTGCAGGAACTCAATAAGCCCCCTTCAACAGCAGCTTCCAAACCTACGACCATTACCACCTAGAAGGACAAAGGCAACAGATACATGGAACACCATCACCTGGAAGTTCAAAGCCACTCACCTTCCTTGACTTGGAAATATATTCCCACTCCTTCACTGTCACTGGGTCAAAATCATAGAACTATCTCCCTAACAGCACTGTGGGTGTATCTACATTAAAATGGACCGCAGTGGTCCATTCTAGAACACAGCTCACCACCACCTTCTCAAGGGCAATTAGGGATGGGCAAGTAATTCCCAAATCCTATGAATGTATAAAAAAAGACACAGATTATTGGAACATGAAACGTCCACCAAAGTGGCTATTGAGGGAGAGTAACAGCATTTGAAAGGGAATTGGAATGGTATCTGTAAAGGAGAAGTAATATAGGATGTGGATAGGTCAATGAAGCAGGATTAGAGTTAAGGGTTCTGATTGAGAGATTGACACCAGCGTAGACACAATGCACTGTATATCTGCTTCTGTGTCATATGATTTTGGAGTAAACCTTTACTATTGTTACCATGCCTCAGTGAGGTGCTGGACACAACAGTTAGAAATAAGGTTGCCAACTGTGATTATATGTATTCCTGGAGGTTTTATCCCATGACTTTCCCCCACGCATCAGCCATTTGTTGGATACCACATCCATCCTTGTGATGTACTGCTTTCCTATGCCAATTGGAAAGCAAAAGAATTGGATGATGCTTGACTGTCGGCCAAACAGCCTTTTTTTTCCCATTTTCAATATTTCAAAACTAGTAAAGAGAAATATTCAAAGAAAATGACAAAAAAAAAAATCTTTTTGAATGCTCCAATAATTTGTCTCCAGGTTGGACATAGCAGTGTCCTGGAGACTGACCTTGAATTCCTGGAGGATAGGCAATCCTAGTTACAAACAAATGCTCCTTATCATTTAACCAGGCCTCCGAACATACTGTAATCTCAAAACACTGAATGAGAATTGTTTTCACTGCACTTTGCGGATAGTTCACCAAGTCAATCTAAATCAAGCAAATACTTTTACTTCTGGCAGCCATGCAGTTTTGTTAAAGCAAAGAAGATTGCAAAATCAAACCTGGAGCAGAGACTGCCTTTCTATTTTGTTACCCAAGAGGCTCCCTGGGAGCTGGCAAAACAAATTACATCAGAACAGCCTGTATGCTAAGTTATTTTCAATTTTATCATGACAGTAATGATAGGCAAAGGTAGTCAGGTGAAGGCTAGGCAGAGCAATGTCAAAATGAGCAGGAGCCACCTAACTAACCCCAAGCGCGAAATTAAATCATTGGAGGTATGTAACAAATGGAGACATAGGGGAGAATTTTCTCCCTGTCGGGGGGGTTGTGCTGGGGCGGGTGTGGGTGGGGCGTGGACCCAGTCGGCACCCCCGATTGGGTGCGTGCCACCATTTTACATGGGCGGGCTAACTAAGGCCCGCCCAGCGTGACATGGACCCAGAAGCGCTGAGCGCTCCCTGTGTGGGCTGTGGGGGGAGGTGGGGGAGGTTCCCTGAGTCGGGAGCGTGCTCTTTCGCGCATGCGATGTGCCTCAGGGAGATAAATGTGCCACCTATGTGCCTCAGGGAGATAAATTTAAAGTGTAAATAGCTTAATAAAGTGGCACAAAATTTTTTATGACACGTTTCCTCATGTGAAACTGTCACATGAGTTGGGACATGTGCATTAATTTTATTGAAATTTTTTGTAAAAATTTATAATCATTTATGAAACCGTGGTTGAGGTTCCATGAAAAATACGAAGGCTGCCTGGGCTCTTCGCCTGCCAACCAACCTTAGGTTCGATGGGCAGCTCCATTAATTATTTGAATTGAAAGTTAAATGGCCTTAATAGGCCTTTGACAATTCGGCAGGCGTACAGCCGAGACAGCTGTGCGCCGGCCGAACTATAAATCTAAACGACATGCAGTGATGTGACGCACGCTCGGCATCACCCCACATCATCTTATGGCATGGTGAGCAGGCCATGCTCGCCAACCCAAAAATTCTCCCCAGAAGTATTAACAACATATCATTCCTAAAGAACTTTACCTTTAATCTTTTGCCAAACAAAGCATTTTTGAATGATGTTAAATATTTCTAATATCCTTATATTTGCAAATTTTCCATTCCATTATATAAAGACACAAGTAAAAAGCCAAGTCATGTGTAGAAATGTTCTCAATATTCTGTGGCTTTTATTTTATTTTTCTTGTTACCTTTTTAAATGTCCCCAGTACAGAGATAATAATACATAAAATGTAACGTAGTTTTTTTTGCATATATTAATTGTCTCCAGGTAACATTTTAGAGGTCTTTTTTGTTGGATAAGTGATTAACGATGCAGCAGGTTCATGGAAGAATTTTTTGCACAATTTATTTTTTGCTGGCTGTAAAACAAAAAATCTACACATGTTTTTGTGTTGATCAAGGTGAAGTTGTGGGGATGGAACCCCTTTTCATTTTACCAGCTGTCAGGTTTCAGCATACCCAAGTAAGGTACAGCACAGTTAGATAGATTGTAGTGCATCTCCTCTGCTCAACATTTTGCCACAGCTCGAACCCCAACATTAGCCTAACACCACTACAGTAACAGTACATTTTTTTCCCCTTTTCCCCTTTTCCCACAGTCAATTGGACTGACTTTACTAATCTTTGCCAAATTTGAGTAGTTTTAAGCCAAACCACTAGGAACTGGACTAGAATTGATCAAACTCATTTCAGCTGGCAGACAGAGGAGATTTTCAATAGTGGCTTCCAGGTCATGGTACAAGTGATGAATGCTTTTGTCTCTCAGACCCTTTTAGGATGTGATAGCTGCCATTAGATCAGCCTTCTGACTATTCAGTAACAACATTGACCAATGGCCAATAGAATTTGGAAGGCTGGAATCTGCCTGCCTCATGCTGCCATGTCTCAGTACAGCAGCATGTGCCAGATCTCTGACCTAATCCCTCAGAGCACTATGCCAAAGGCAAATGGGAAACATTGTCAGGCTCCTCAGGAATAAGCTTCAAAGATATAGGCAACAGTGGCCCTACCTTTTTCGAGTGAAGAACAGGTAAAGGAGGCCCATGTCAGTTCCTTTTGTAAAACATAGAAGCCAACAACTTCCCACAATACTGGCACTCCATGTGCACCCAAGACAAGCAGTGGAATAGAAAGGCATTTGTAAACACAGAAAGGTTGCATGGTGTTATAGAAAGAGCTTGTGTTCACTTAGGATTTCAATGTATTAAAAGAGATCGTGCACTGTAATCACACTCTGTTAGTTACACAGGAAAATGTGCACTAATTTAATGCTAACTAGTATCAGAATAAACTAGTAAATGACAATAATTTCAGGGCATAAAAGTCTCGTGGGCCACGATGTTGTAAAATGGACCATGGATTGAGGTGATGTCCCTTCATTCCAAAGTGGGTGAGAATGAGGTAAAGCGATGGTGTTAAGAGGTGACTGTTACATGGATGATAAGCAGTTAGTGATAAGTGAGCTCTGACACCCACTGCAGCAGTGACCGCAGAGTCCTCAGAGCAGATCATCGAGTGATAAGCTATTCTGTTAGCATCTGTTGTCCAATTGGCCTTCAGTAGCACACATTGAAATGAGGGCATGTTTCTGCTGTTTCCCTGCACAGTAAGATTCTTGCTCCATTTATACACCACTTGTGCACTGAAAACTGAGGGGAAATAGGTGCCTCAGGTCTTTAAAGTTCAATGTCAATATCTAGCAGCTTCTCATATGAAGAATAATGCAGTGATCTGAGGATCATGCATTTTTTCTTATGGCTCTCATATTGAATGCCACACTTAGATCTTATGCTGCTTATCATATACAGGCCAGAATTTTTACCTCATCAGGCGGGCACGTACATGACCCGAACAAGCGTAAAATGATGCATGGTGACGTCGGGCAAGCGTCCCAATGTCATCACGCACAAGGGCAAGATTTCGGTCAGCGGGCGCACACGAGAGTTGGCAGCACACCTGCTGACAATTAACAGGCCTATTAAGGCCATTAAAGTCCCAATTAAATGTAATTTTCCGCTGCCCGTCCAACCTTAAGGTTGAAGGGCAGACAAAAGACTAAGCAGCCTTTGCATTTTTTAGGGAATGTTTGCACGGGTGGGATGAGGTTTCCAACAGCAATTAAAAGTAAAATAAAAATGTTAACTTTTCATTAATTACATGTCCCTGCTCATGTGACAGAGTCATATGAGGGGATATGTTTTGCAACATTTTTAAAATCTTTATTTTAAAAAATCTCCATATCCCTGAGGCACAGAGATTTTCCTGCGTGCACCTGTGCGCATACATGAAGTTCCCCACTCACCCTCCTTTCCCCCCACACAGGCAGCACTGAGCGCTGCAGCACGTGTTTCATTCTGGGTGGGACTTAATTGGCCCACCAGCGTGAAATCCTGGTCTGGTCCTGATCACGGGCAGTAGTCGGCTTCCCAACTGCTCCCACTAAGCCTGCCTGACAAGGGCAAAATCCTGGCCATAGTTTCTTTAGTTTTCAGTCACCTTCTGGAATGAAGCAAAAGAAAAGACATGCAGTAACTAAGCAAATCAGTACAACAGCTCCTGCTGCAATTCAGTCTTTTGTTACTGTTTTGTAATTATTTCAGAGTGAGATATGGAGCCTGTATTTCTGACAGTTCACCCAAATTATATTTTTTAATCAAAAAATTCAAAACATTTCACAGATGGGATTTGGACCATTGAAAATCTTGGGCTCAATAACACTTGAATGACAGAGACTTGCAGATAATTGTACCATTTGAAAACACTCTTCCTTATGTTTAAAGTATTATTTCATAAAAAATATCCAAACTTTACCAGAGATTATTCAGGTACTTTATTTTTGGTCTTAAAAATACAGTATGTACTATTAAAAAGTTAAGCATCCACAAACATTATGAAGCTAGATAGCCTGCACTCAGTCTCTCTTTTCACAAGGGACTAATGAAATCTGCCCACAAGCATTGAATGTACTCACAATAACTAATTTTCTTTATCACGTCAACCACAGAGGTTTGTCTAGTGGTTAAGCTGTCAAAATCCAAAAGAGTAGGAAAGAGAAGAGATAATGAATCCTAAAAAAGATGTATAGAACCATAGAACCATAGAACACAGAAAACAGGCCATTCGGCCCTTCTAGTCTGTGCGGAAATATTATTCCGCTAGGCCCATTGACCTGCACCTAGTCTATAACCCTCCAGACCTCTCCCATCCATGTATCTATCTAATTTATTCTTAAAACTTAAGAGTGAGCCCGCATTTACCACGTCAGATGGTAGCTCGTTCCACACTCTCACCATTCTCTGGGTGAAGAAGTTCCCCCTAATGTTCCCCCAAACCTTTCCCCTTTACCCTAAAGCCATGTCCTCTTGTGTTTATTTCTTCTAATCTAAGTGGAAAGAGCCTACTCGCATTTACTCTGTCTATACCCCTCATAATTTTGTAAACTTCTATCATATATCCCCTCATTCTTCTACACTCCAAGGAATAAGGTCCTAACCTGTTTAATCTTTCCCTGTAACTCAACCCCTTAAGACCTGGCAACATCCTAGTAAATCTTCTCTGCACTCTCTCCATCTTACTGATATCCTCCCTGTAGTTAGGCGACCAGAACTGCACACAATACTCCAAAGTTGGTCTCACCAATGTCTTATACAACCTCACCATAATATCCCAACTCCTATACTCAATACTTTGATTTATGAAGACCAGTACGCCAAAAGCTTTCTTTACAACCTTGTCTACCTGTGATGCCACTTTCAGGGAACTATGTACCTGAACTCCCAGATCCCTTTGTTCCTCCGCACTCCTCAGTGCCCTACCATTTACTGTGTATGTCCTACCTTGGTTTGACCTTCCAAAATGTAACACCTCACACTTTTCTGCATTAAATTCCATCTGCCATTTTCTGGTCCATTTTTCCAGTTGGTCTAGATCTCTCTGCAAGCTTTGAAAGCCTTCCTCGCTGTCCACAACGCCTCCAATCTTAGTGTCATCAGCAAATTTGCTGATTCAATTCACCACATTATCATCCAAATCATTGATATAGACAACAAACAACAATGGTCCCAGCACAGATCCCTGAGGCACACCACTAGTCACAGACCTCCAGTCTGAGAAGCAATCCACTAACACTCTCTGTCTTCTCCCACACAGCCAATTTCAAATCCAGTTTATAACCTCTCCATGGATACCAAGTGTCTGAACCTTCTGAACTAACCTCCCATGTGGGACCTTGTCAAAGGCCTTACTAAAGTCCATGTAGACAACATCCACAGCCTTTCCTTCATCTACTTTCTTGGTAACCTCCTCGAAAAACTCTACAAGGTTCGTTAAACACGACCTACCACGCACAAAGCCATGCTGACTATCCTTAATCAGCCCTTGGCTGTCCAAATAATTATATATCCGATCTCTCAGAACACCTTCCAATAATTTACCTACTACTGACATCAGGCTCACTGGCCTGTAATTACCTGGTTTACTTTTGGAGCCTTTTTTAAAGAACAGAACAACATGAGCTACCCTCCAATCCTCCGGCACCTCACCCGTGGCTAAGGACGTTTTAAATATTTCTGCCAGGGCCCCTGCAATTCCTACACTAGTCTCCCTCAAGGTCCGAGGGGATGTTAGGCCCGGGGGATTTATCTACCTTTATTTGCTGGAGGGCAACAAGCACCTCCTCCTCTTTAATCTCTATATGTTCCATGAAACTACTGCTTTTTTCCCTTCCTTCCTTATACAATATGCCAGTTTCCTGAGTAAATACTGATGCAAAAAAACTGTTTAAGATCTCCTCCATCTCGTGAGGCTCCACACATAGACGACCACTCTGATCTTCAAGGGGACCAATTGTGTCCCTTACTATCCTTTTACTCTTAATAAAGTAGTAGAAACCCTTTGGGTTTACCTTCACATTATCTGCCAAAGCAACCTCATGTCTTCTTTTTGCCTTCCTGATTTCCTTTTTTAGTATTTTCTTACATTTTCTATACTCTACAAGTACCTCATTTGCTTCTTGTTGCCTATACCTGCTATACACCTCTCTCTTCTTAACCAGATCGCCCTTGAAAACCAAGGTTCCCTTTGCTTGTTAACTTTGCCTTTAATCCTGACAGGAACATGCAAACTCTGCACTCTCAAAATTTCGCCTTTGAATGCCTTCCAACCTACTGAACACATCCTTGCCAGAAAACAACTTATGCCAATCCACTCTTCCTAGATCCTTTCTCATTTCCACAAAATTGGCCTTACTCCAATTTAGAATCTCAACTCGAGGACCAGACCTATCCTTATCCATAATTAGCTTAAAACTAATGCCATTGTGGTCACTGGACCCAAAATGTTTGCCCACACATACTTCTGTCACCTGACCTGTCTGGTTCCCTAATAGGAGTTCAAGTATTGCATCCTCTGTCGTTTGTGCCTCTATATATTGATTTAGAAAACTTTCCTGAACACATCTGACAAACTCCAAGCCATCCAGCCCTTTTACAGTATGGGAATCCCAGTCAATATGTGGAAAGTTAAAATCTCCTACTATCACAACTTTCTGTTTCTTACATCGGTCTGCTATCTCTCTACAGATTTGCTCCTCCAATTCTCTCTGACTATTGGGCGGTCTATAATACAACCCTATTAGTGTGGTCATACCTTTCCCATTCCTCAGCTCCACCCATATGGCCTCTTGAGACGAGCCCTCTGGGCTGTCCTGCTTACGCACAGCTGTGATATTTTCCCTGACTAGTAATGCCACTCCTACCCCTTTCATCCCTCTCCCTCTATCACGTCTGAAACAACGGACCCCCGGAACATTGAGCTGCCAGTCCTGCCCCACCTACAGCCAAGTCTCACTTTTAGCAATAATGTCGTAATTCCATGTGCCAATCCATGCTCTAAGCTCATCTGCCTTTCCGACAATACTCCTTGCATTGAAATAGATGCACCTGAGAACATTTCTATCACATACGGACCCTTGGTTTCAGTCTATACATGCATTCCTCGCTTGACCTTTATCCTCCTCCACCTCACTATCTGCTCTAACACTTTGGTTCCCCTCCCCCTGCAAATCTGGTTTAAACACCCTGGAGCAGCACTAGCAAACCTACCCGCAAGGATGTTAGTCCCCCTCCAGTTCAGGTGCAAACCTTCCCATCGGAACAGGTCCCACCTTCCCTGGAACAGAGCCCAATTGTCAAGAAACATGAAGCCCTTCCTCCAGCACCTTTTCCTTAGCCACGTATTTAGCTGTATTATCCTCCTATTTCTATCCTCACTAGCACGTGGCACGGGTAGCACTCCTGAGATCGTAACCCTGGAGGTCCTGTCCTTCAACTTAGCACCTAACTCCCTAAACTCTCTTTGCAGGACCTCCTCCTCCTTCCTATCCACATCATTGGTCCCTACATGGACCACGACATCTGGCTGCTCACCCTCCCTCCTGAGAATACTGAGAACTCGATCCGAGATATCGTGGACCCTGGCACCAGGGAGGCAACAGACCATCCGGGATTCTCGATCTCTCCCACTATCTGTCCCCCTAACTATCGAATCCCCTATCACTATTGCTCTCCTCTTTTCCCTCCCTCCTTTCTGAGCTGAGGGTCCAGCCTCGGTGCCAGAGATGCGACCACTACAACTTGTCCCTGGTAGGTCGTCCCCACCAACATATCCAAAACGGTATACCTATTGTTGATGGGAACGGCCACAGGGGCGCTCTGCTCTTTCTGTCTATTCCCCTTCCCTCTCCTGACATTCACCCAGCTGCCTGCCTCCTGACTTTTAGGGGTGACTGTCTCCCTGAAACTCCTGACTATTACTGCCTCTGCCTCCCGAATGATCCGAAGTTCATCCAGCTCCAGCTCCAGTTCCCTAACTCAGCTTCTCAGGAGCTGCTGCTGGATGCACCTTTTGCAGGTGTAGTCATCAGGGACAATTGTGTTGTCCCTGACTTCCTACATGTTGCATTCGGAGCACTCGACTGCCCCAACTGCTGCCTCCATTACCTACTCCTAATTTACTTAAAAGACTTTACCCGGCCCTACCCCACTGGGAGCAAGCTCGTCCTCAGCCTCTGCTCGTCCTCAGCCTCTGCTCGTCCTCAGCCTCTGCTCGTCCTCAGCCTCTGCTCGTCCTCAGCCTCCGCTCGTCCTCAGCCTCTGCTCGCCTAAGCCTCTCGAGCCAAAGCCTCAAAGCTCCACTCCTCCACTGGGCCGCTCACATACTGGCCACTCCTCTTCAGCTTCCCCTCCTTTTATTTTCAATCTCCGCGCTCTTTTTCAACTGACCTGCCTTCAAGATCCGTGCTCTTTTTCAAAGTATAGTTTATAGGTGTATAAAAGATGTATAACTCTGAAGAAGAGTCTTACAGACTTGAAACGTTAACTCTGTTTCTCTCTCCACAGATGTTGTTAGACCTGCTGAGTTTTTCCAGCATTTTCTGTTTTTATTTTATTATTGTTTTTTTCTTCTTGACTTGCCATGTTTCATGCCTATCAAAAACTACCATGAGAATCAAATGCTTGCAGTGCCTTTAGAAGAGATCCTATATAAGGTTTTGGGTACATAGTAAACTCACCATTCATATTCCAATTAGTAAACATTTGGTCACATTTACAAATTCATGGCATTAGTTCAAGAAGGCAAGTGCAATTAGGGATGGGCATACATCCTGTGAATAATTAAATAAAAGTGCCATGCATTCTGGAGCTATTCTGTCAAAAGAAGGAAGGAAAGAAAAGAAGAAAAAAAAAGATGAAGAGAAAGGAAAGAAAGAAAGTTCAGTAGAATTAGCAGAATGATGATCACTTGGTGAGCATCAAAGATGGTCACTTTGGCTAAGTTTTGGAAGGCAGTCTTCCTGTAGCTGGAAATAAGTTAGCATCTTAGGAAAAAGAGAAAAGGGAACACATTGACAAGAGTTTCTTTTATCTAACTGTACTAGATGATTATATTTTTGAACTAAGGAAAGTAATGTCCCAAGCTCTCAGAACAATACCAGTTCCGTTTTTAACACTTTTCAATATTAAATGGATGAGTTAAATATACTGTAATATAAAATGACTATACTATTTAAACAAATGTTGGCTATCACTCAAGTTTTCAGAGATACCACCAAAAATACTAAACTTGCAGTATTATGCTTTCTTCATCAATAGTAGTCATAGTGATCTGCCTGAGGGCAGATCTTTGCCCATTTCTCCATACCTTGCTATCTTGCACTTTCCTCTTCCGTTGCTCATAAGAGCCTCCCATTTTCAATTTCGAGTTGTCTGATATCAGCATTCTCTTTCTCCCTCTTGGTCTACTTCCCTCTTGTCTTCCTTCAATCACTTTCTTCAGCCTTAAGATATGGCCAGTCCAACCTTATTGCCTTTTCTTGATATTTGTTAATTATTTTTCCTCCTCCACCATTCTGAGAACCTCTTCATTGCTCTTGTGTTCCCTCCAACTGACCCCTTCCATCCCCTTCGCCAGAACCACATTTCACAACATTCTAGTCTTTGGTTGTCAGCTCTTTTCAAGGTTCATGTTTCAGCCCCATTCATCAAGACGCTCCAAATCACAGTCTGAATAATTATTTTTTTTAAGATCTCTACTCATTCTTATACTTTGTCAACACCTGTCATAATATGCCCCTAGGAGTTGAATAAAAATGTTCTCAAGCTCCAGGATAGCACTCCCCCAAAACAAACAGTAAATCAAAAATCAAAAAAAAAAACCCAATGAATGTTAAGAAGAAGGCTCACTCTCCTACAAACAACAAAAATATAAATAATGAAACGTTTTTGCAAAATATGTAAAGCAATTCAGAGCTTGCTTCCTGTGGGGAAGCTATAGTCATAATGGCTATGGGTGAGTGAATTCGGATTACATTGTTGTAGCCCGCTCACACACACACACACACACACAAACACACACACACACAGCCACCCTCTGAGATCATAGGATTACTCAGAAACTGCACAGTACTGGGGACCATTGAATTGATTAAACTGAACATGAATAAGGAGAAAAACCATTTGGACTTAACATCAAAATAGCATTTGCTTGAAAAAAAGGGCTGCAGACACAATCACCCAACTGTTAATTATTAAATGAAAGAAAGTGATTCCATGCAATTGAATAGTTCGAATTCCAGGAAATTCATAAATGTTCAAATCATTTCCAAATGGTATTCTTTTAAATTCCAAAAGCACATGGGCCAGAATTTTCCCATCGGTGATTTGGGGGCAGGGCCCGCTCGCTGACAGGAAAATGACGCAGGATGTCATCAGGAGGAACAGGGATTTTCAGGAAGGCGGGCTGACAGTGAAATCAGCTGTCCACCGGCCGACCTGTTAATGGCCAATTGAGGCCATTGACAGGGTAATTAAAGTAATTAAAGGTCCTGCCCGTCCAACCTTAAGGCTGGCGGGCAGGCCAGGAGCCCCAGCGGGCTTCTGATAATACATGTAACTTCATCCACTAGTGGGATGAGGTTTCATGTTCCTTTTTAAAACCTTAATAAATGTAATGTGATATTTCTTAACATGTCCCGTCTCGTGTGACATTGTCACATAAGTGGGACATGTTAATAATATTTTTATTTCTCTATTTTTTAACTTTTGTACACTGTCAGTAATCTCCCTGAGACAGCACTTTGTCTTAGGGATCAGTGCGCACTTTCACGTGCATGCGCGAAAGAGCACATTCGACAGCTGGGGATTCCCTCCCCCCCGCACCACATAGCGCTTCCTGTCAAGCAGGCCATTGGGCGGGCCTTAATTGGCCCACCCACGCAAAATGACGGCGGGCCCCATTTCGGTGGCAGGGGTCGGCTATCCGCCCGCCGCCAAGCTGTTGGGGCCCACAAGCCCACCAAGGGCAAAATTCTGCCCATGGTTTTGCTTTTTGGAATAGGCAAAAAGGATCACACTGGGATTGGAATATTGTCTTTTTCATTCTTTCATGGGATATGGGCATTTGCTGGCAAGGCCAGCATTTGTTGTCCCTCCCTATTTGCCCTTGAGAAGGTGATGGTGGTAAGCTATCTTCTTGAACCACTGCAATCTATCTGGTTTCTGTAGTAGTTTGGTGCAACTGAGCCACTTAGTAGGTCATTTCAGAGGACAGTTAAGTGTCAAGCATATTGCTGTGGGCCTGGAGCCACACATAGGCCAGATCAGGTAAGGATTGCAGATTTCCTTCCCTAAAGGATATTGGTGAACTACATGGGTTTTTACAACAATTGATGATAGTTTCATGGTAGAAGAGCTTTATATTCCAGATTTCTTAACTAAATTTGAATACCATTGGCTGCTGAGGTAGGATTTGAACCTATGGCCTTAGACCATCAGTCTGGGCCTGTGGATACTGTGATATCACCACTATGCTACTATCTTCCCACTTGGGACAATTGCAGCAAGGGAAATTGGAAATTCCTGTAGTAGCTGTTCGTCATTGGTACACATCGAATAAAGTAATTTTCCAAAAATATTTTTTCCACTTCACCTCTTCCATTTTCTTTGCAACTGACTGCTTTTAATTAGGGACCAGTAGGAGTCAGCTTATAATTAAACATAATAATTAGACCTATAATTATTAATTAATATTAATTTAATTATGAACTAGGCTTTAGATTATAATCTTGTATTTTAATTACTTGTTCCATTTATTGGTGTGTTTGTCAAGAATATATCTCCACATAACTAGACTATGAATGTTCAGATAAACTTGTTTCAAAACTGGAGCTATTGGCATTGGAGAAATCCTGGGCATGAGATATTCAATTGCATATTATACCTGAGATAATACTTTGCATCAAGAACAAGCTATGCTCATTACTTAGTCTCCAGGAAACATCTTGGCTATGCTATAATCCATGCTCATTACCCTGTTAATATGTGTTCAGCTTTTCCGATTCTCAGACCTTCTTCAATTCTTGTGGCAGTATCTGAGTCTGTTGGTAATTACACTAAGATCTTGATAATATGGCCACGCTGATTTGCTCAATGGGTGTATTTGAGTATATAAATATGGAGTTCAGCCTTAGCAAGCTTCACAGTGGTTGGATCCAGATAGTGGAAACATGGCTGCCTCTTGCATTCTTACGAGTTATAGCCAAGGGCACATAGCCTTAGTGCCATGTCAAAATGACAGCACATTCTTTTTCTTTTCTCTTGTTTTCTATCTTTCTCTTCACTCTTTTCTGCTGCAAGATTTGCAGATTTCTGTTTGTATTAATCTTTTATTCACCGAGACTATGGAAAAAGGATTTTCTCTGCATCAACAGCACAAACAAAAACCTTTCGTTTAAGCTGCAGCCCTATAATTTTCATGTTGTTTAGTTAATGTCACTTTCATAGAGTTCTCTTGATTTTGCCTTATTCTTCAGTGTGAGAACCAAAGGCCAGGATTTTTTTGGATGGCAGACTTTCCCTTCCCGCCATCCAAAGAGTTGGGGACGAACACATCGCCGCTGATACTGCCTGACCCGCAGCCATTTAATGCTCCAACGAGCACTAATTAACCAGGGATGCGTCTTTCGCTCTCACTTGGGAGGAAGTTCTGCCTCAGAGAGCTGCTGGCTAATCTGATTGGCCAGCACCTCTCTAGTCCCAGCAGTGCTAGAAGCTGTAGTGAGCAGCACTAGGACTGCAAGTAGTCCCCAGAGTCTAAGTCCTGCAAGTACAGGACCAGGTAAAAATGGAGTCTCAGGGTGGGGGGCGGTGGGGTGGGGACACATGGCCCAGAGGCTGGGCAGAGGGGAATAGCGGTGTTGGTAGAGGGGCCAGGTTGGGAGGAAGCACCCACAGGGGCCAGACACTTTGGGTGGGCACCAGTTGAAAGGAGGCTTTTGATGGAGGTTACCCCCTCCATTTCCCATCCAAGGCCTGAGCCAGGTGACTTTTCAGGCTCCCCGCACCCCCACCCCCGCCCCTGAACTCCTTCCGCTAGCCTGAAAAATGAGGCTGGCAGGAAACAGCTCTGAAATGGTCATTAGTTGGTCATTTAAGGGCCTCAACTGGGGCAAGAAAAGGGGAGCCGGCCTAGGCTTCACCTGGCCCATCATAAAATTGTGGAGAGGTCAGGGAGGCAACAGCCCAGTGGGAAGGCCAACCAACGAATTTAATAGCCACCCCACACCTACAAACTTGCCAGTGGGTGAATTTAAAATTCTGAATAGTGTTCGCTGTTCATTATGCACACAGCTGCCTACAGATTTTCAGTGGGCTTTTGTGTGAATTAGATTTAGCTCAGCACTGTGCCATTTATACAGGATCTGTGGTATGTGTGCTTAGGTAAGTAACAGTAAGGCCTGAATCTTCGGCTCAGCGAGCAGGGACGGGAATGGTGGGGGGGGGGGGGGGAGCTTATAATGACATGTGGTGACATCGGGCAGGTGTCCTGACATTACTGTGCCTCATTTAGATTTTCAGTTCGACGGGCGCACAGCCGAGTCAGTTGTGCACCCGCCGCACTGTCAAAGGCCTACTAAGGCCATTTAAATATCAATTAAACTAATAAACTGAGCTGCCTGTCCAACCTTAAGGTTGGTGGGCAGGCGAAGAGCCCAGATGGCCTTCAAATTTTTCATGGAACCTCATCCATGGGGCGGGATGAGGTTCCATGAGGTGTTTATAAATTGAATAAAAATTTTTATTAAAATTCATTGACATGTGACAGTGTCACATGAGCTGGGACATGAGGGGACAGGTGTTAAAATTTTTTCTTCTCTTTTTTAAAGTTTTGGGAACTTAAACTAATCTCCCTGAGGCAGCTCTGTGCCTCAGGGGGATTTCTGCACTCTTTCGCATGCATGCGCAAAGGAGCGCAGGCCCCGACTCAGGGAACACCCAACCCCCTGCCCACACAGGGACTGCTCAGCACTTCCAGGCGCACATCACACTGAGCAGGTCTTAGTTGGCCCACCCACGTAAAATTGGGGGCGCTGATCGGGTCCGCGCTTGCACCCACCTGCCCCCGGACAATGCCCCCGATGGGGGGAAAATTCTCCCCAATAAATCTTCAATTAATCAATTGATGAATTGTTGCTGTGACAGGCAGAGTCTAAACCAGGAAGCGTAACTTAAAATATTTAATTCAATGTACAGAAAGCAAAATAGAGGGAAAAAAATGAAGCGATTAAGAAAAAGATGGGAGCAAAAGAAAAACAGGATAAAAAACCTCCAATAATAATTAAATCTAAAGGCTGAGACTCTAGACTTAGAATCATAGAAACTTACAGCACAGAAGGAGGGCATTCAGTCCATCATGCCTGTGCCAGCTCTTTGATAGAACAGCCATGCTTCATGCAACATCCCCACTTTTTTCCATAACCCTGTAAGTTCTTTAGCTTCAAGTACTTATCCAATTCTTTTTGATAAATTATTTATGGAATTGGCTATAATATCTACAAGATCTTTTGCCAATGATTTTGAATCCATGATCTTCAGTAAATGAACAACTTGCCAGAGGGAATATTTTTCCTGCTATTTACTCCTGGAAAGCTGCAAAACCTGCAGAAGTAAGTTTTCAGTGCCAGAGAGGTTGTTTGAAAATAATTAAGACTTAGCATGCTGTTAAAAATTCACTTACACTTGAATGGAAAAGCCGTAACTTATTCTGACTTGTTTTGTAGATAAGTGCTGATTAATTGTACTTCATCAGTTTTATGCCGATTCTATCAGCAATGTGCTTGTGGAGGGGCAGGGCAACTCGGAAAGCAACTTCCTGATTTCCGTGTGTGTGTGTGTGTGCGTGTGTGTAAACTTTTGAGGTTGCTATCCAGTTTATTCCATAATAACAGTGAATGCTGATAGCCTCACAATTATCATGTGTCAGCCATGCCTCAGCGCATAGGATTTTGGCGTCTGAGTCAGAAGGTTGCAGGTTCAAGTTCTACTCCAGTGACTTGAGCACAAAAATTAAGGCTGGCAGTACTGAGGGAGTGCTGCACTGTCAAATCTGCTGTCTCTCAACAGAGATGTTAAATTGAGGCCCCTCAGCCCTCTTAGCTGGACAAGAAAGTGCCATATGGCACTATTTTGAAGAGCAGAGGAGATATTCTTAGTATCCTGATCAATATTTATTCCTCAATCAACATCGCTAAAAAAAACAAAAAAAAGCCCAGATAATCTGGTCATTATTGGCTTGCTGCATATGAGAATGTGTTGGGCACAAATTGGCTACTTTGTTTCCTACATTACACAAGTATCAATGCTTTAAAAGTGCTTCATTGAATAAAGCACTTTGGGATAACATGAAAGGCATTATAGAATGCAAGTCTTTCTTTTTTAAACCGCGAAATCCAGGGTACTGCAGCTGAGATGGTAGGAAAAGAAATTAATATTGCATATGAGACTCATACTGAATAAGGAAGGATAAATTGGCTTGCTGAAAACTGACACAGTAATTGAAAGCAAATGTAATCATAAATGGAAAAATACTGAATTTGGATAAGAACTAATAGAATTCCCCAGGGCTTCGTCCTGGGGCTGCACTGATTACACTATTCAGAAACGCTATAGAAAATGGGTACTTATAAAATTTCTTGATATCAGGTTAGATGACTAAGTGGCAAATATTGGAGAAATATTCAAAAGGATTTATTAACTGAAGCAGGCGGCTAAACGATAGATGTACTTTAATATGCATAAATGAACATGAAAAAATTGAAAGCAGACGTGAAATCTGTACATATAATTGGGTGTCCTGTAGCAAAAGCTAGAACGGAAAAAGATTTTATGGTGATTACTGACCACTTGATGAAAGTATTGTCAGTGTGAAGCTGTTTCCAAAACAGCTAATCATGTACTGCAATGCATTGTGAGTGAACTTAACTACAAGCCAAGCCAAACTATATTAACTTCATGTGGGCTATTTGTAAAGCTGGACTTCGGTTATTGTATGCAGGTTAAGACTTTCTATCTTCAAAAGAACACTAATCCTTTCAAGAGAATTCTGAGTGGTACAAGGATGATTCTGGATCAGCTAAGTTACAGAGTGTCAGAATTGAATTTAGTTTTGTTAGAGAAAATAAAATTGAAGAGTATGATTCAGGTCCTTAAAGTGATGAAATTCTTGGATAATGTTGAAATAAGCAGACTGTTTAACTTGGCCATAGAAAGAGAGGATATGAATACAAAATTAACAATCCTCAAAGAAGAGAGTGTAAAGGATCTGTTTTCCTTACATATAATTAAATATGTAGGATGGACTCCCCTTAAAAGGGCTGAATAACAGTTAAACACAATATTTTTAAACAAATATTGGAATTGAAGGGCTTAAACGAAGAAGGATACCATAGATTATCAAACACCCTATGACACAAAATGATTCATATGCTTTTATGGGTATCTGTGAAATGTGGGAGTTGACAGTGTATGCTCTGAGATTGCATTGTTATCTGGCATTTAGAACTGGAGGAAAAATTTCACGGGGTTTTATTTTGGTCATTTCTCTTAGGACACTGATTAAATTGGGTAGAGTTCAAAAAGAAAATTTTATTTGATCAGCAGATGGGGCAGGTTGGACAGAATGCCTTTTACTTGTTCCATTCTTGTCTTTTCTGAACTCTAATGTTTGAGTTCGGATTTCAGTGGAGATTTATGGAGCTACTAATCCAACCAAGTAACTTTTCCCCAGTCAACATGAGGATGCTCTGTTCAAGCAATTACATTTCCACCCATGGCCAGTTCCACTTAGATTGAGCCCCCTGCAAATGCTGGAAAGATTAAAACTAACCTTTTGCCACTTAGCGACTCTGCCAAAGACTAGACAAAACACAGAGATGCTGGCTAGCTGTAAGCTTTGATGAAATGGTCAAATGTAAACTTTTAAACTTTTGAATCGCTTTTACTTACATTTGTGGAGTGCTTTGCTCTGCTCCAGTAAGCTAGCTATTCTTTCAGCTTTCAAATCTACATTGGACCTTTATCCATAAATCTAAACAACATCATAAATTAGTTTTTCTTTAAAACAATGATAGTTATAGCCAATAAAATGAATTTTACAGAATCTCTTGCATCATTAACATGATATAGCTTTATTTACTAAAGGCTTATAATCGTATCTCTTGTTCTGTTTAAGAGAAATTTTGTTATAGATAATTCCAGCAAATAAATAAAAAAAAAGTTGTGTTCTAAAATATGGGGAGCAGCAAATTATCTCCTACTATGCATATTCTATCAAGCCGATATCATTGAACTTGTAACTACCAATCAATATCAGGGTACAAGTGCTCTATGTACAATATAACAAGCTACATCCCCACCTGTAACAGCAGCCCTGTTGTAAGTGTAGAACACATTGAACTCCTTAATGCTGGGTTATCTTCTCTTAGGCAATCTCTTGGGATTGAGGATGACTCTGGCTCGATTGGTTCTGAAATGGCTGGTAAGTCCAATATGCAATCTGAAGGCTCTGCCACATTTGAGGCAAGTGGTACTTGAAGTGTTGTGTAGATGGGTTGTCTGGAGGTTTGTGCAGTGAGCCAGATGTGTCACTCAAGCAATGTTTTCCCTGGAACGTTGGAGTTTCAAAATGGATATCTGGTCTCTCAGCCAAGAATACATAATGAGAATTGGCCAAGGGCCCAGAAATCAATTAACCTGTTGAAACACCTGAGCCCCAGGGAGAACATTGCTTGATTGACAGCTCTGGATTTCTGATATCTGCTGTCAATTTCACAATGTTTATTTACACAAGATAAGAGGTTTCAATTGCTTGCAGTTTTTGCTATCAATACTTAAAAGAGTCTGGATGATTGCTACTTATGTTGGTCTGCAGTAAAAAAGTAGTTTTTTTTAAGAAAATGGAAAGTTATCAATGAATGACTGGGGTTTTTGTAAGGATTTCTTATACATCCTATTGTCACCAAAGAGTTCACTGCTTCCATACAATGTATAGTGGATGAATGGGCATGGAAGTGCCATAGTTTGGCATGGGTGGACATGAGGGGCCATAGCGGATGGTTGGGAGGCATGAGGTGGCATGGATGGGAAATGGCAAGTGTGTGGAGGGTGAGGGCTGGAGTGCCTTTCTATTTTAATTATAATTGTAATGAAGTCCCACAGCACCGAGTTGAGCCTTTTAAACAGTGTGCCTCCATGACAGCCCTTGTAGCTGCCTCTACACACTTCCCTGGGTCGGCTTGCCTGACTGCAGCCTACACCCGCCCCACCACATTGAAAATTCCATCCTTGTGGGCACTTGCTCCTGAGGAATTTTTAGGAATTTTTCCCAACTCCCTCTACCCACCTTGAGGATGAAAATCCAGCCCAAAATGTTTATAATACTTATAAGTGAATAAACTGACCATATTCAGACCATTGTCATGCGAAACCTCAAAAGAAGTTCAAAAGAGTGAAGCTAAATTTCATCTTTTGAAAGAATATATGGCCTATATTCCATTCCAGCATACAGATGGAACAGCTGACTAAGTTTATATTACTTATATCTGCTACTGTAACAAAGAATAAGTTACAGAATTGATTACCAATCTTGATGATGAGTCAGTCATTGCCACCTTCTTTATAGAGTGTAGCTAGTTGGTCCTGTACTTAAGTAAATCTCATCTTTAAACATGCCTTAATCCCAACAGATTTGTCAAATACTATTTTAAAAAGCACTTACACATACATAGGTCAAGTCACTGTAAAAAAAAACAGATGATAAAACTGTTCTCTTTCTGGGCCAAAAATAAGGCAGCCATGCTATAAAGCTAATTACTCTGCTTTATTTGCTGTATGGCACTCAAAAGATGCCATGGCCACTTAAAAGAAAACTGTAAACTTTACTGACCAAGATGCTTCATTAATCTAGAGATAATTTCACCCAATATTTGACTTTACCATATTAGCAAGATATCAAGCCCGGGTCAAGAGAGTTGGGACATTTCCTAGCTCTGCCAACCTGACCTGGGAGAAAGTGGCCTGGAAGGTCGGATTTTCATTCTGTGATGGGGGTTTCCTGGAAGTCATGCTGGGCGACCCCAGAATGAGTGCAGAGGATGCCAGGTGTGGAGGCGGGCTTGGCAGAAGGCCTGCCTCAGTGCACCAGTGCTGTATTGAAGCTCTTTAAAAAATCAGTAAAACATACGACAGGTTTCCAGGTCTCATCCCTCATAGTCCCTGCAGCGGGCAGCAGCAGGGACTTCTCAGATCCCCGGCACTCAGAGGACTGTTGGAGGCCAGAAATTTGCTGAGTCTGAGTCAGATGATGAGCCTCTGGACTTGTACATGTCACAGTTGCTGGAGCTGCAAAGGCAAGCTCGGGAACATCAGGAAGGGATATCCAGTGCACTCCTCAGATTACAAGGCACAATGGAGAAGTCCATCCACCGTCAAGCTGAGCAACTCTCTGAGGTCAACACTGGTAGGATGGCATGGAGACCCTGGTCCAGGGCATCACTCCTGCACTGCTACGCGGGCTCAACTCCATCACTGATGCCATAGTTGGCCTTCAACAGTGTGTGCATGAGAGGGGTGTGGGGCAGCTTGAACTCACTCCAACTACCTCTTTTCCTCAACGAGTCAGCTTGGGGCCATTGTGCAACCATAGGGAAGAGGGTCAGCAGGTATCCTCCCCCATCTACCTCGCCTGCAGGGCCATCCATCCGTGTGAATCTGGGAATGTACGGCCCATTCGAATCCCCTCTTCCTGTGACCTCAGCAGCTTCGGCTTCACAGGCTGAGGAGGGTGCCACTGCCACACAGTAGGACCCCAAAAGCAGGCCGGGGCCCTGTGGGTCTTGGCCCTTCAGCAGACGCCCACCAAGGTCATCACAGACAGGGTGCTGCATTCCGCAGGCTGTCTCCAACTCCACTGTGGATGTCCTGGGAGCAGCAAGACGTAGTGGCAGGGGTAGGAAAGTTAAGAAGAATTAGTTGCACAGCCTGGGCACGGTGTTAATTACTTGTACATAATGTTCACTATTATCAATAAACTCCCAAGAATGACTCCTGCCAATGGCTCCTTGTTCTGATGAGCAGTGCTTGTGTCACTCAGACATGAGACCTTTCTGCACAAGATAAAGGCAGATGTCTCAGTCTAGGGCCTCTTCCCTGTGCTTGGCAGCAGCTTTGCCCATTGGACTGCATGCTGTGCTCTCAGCTCAGGTGCAGGCATTCTCCTAACCAGCAAGGCTGCACTGTTAGCTTGTACCACTGGGGAGACTGGTCCAAACTGGGATGCCGACATTGCAAGGGGCTCTGAGTGCCTCCACCAGTGACTGCTCCTTGCAAGCTTTAGCATGGAGATTATACAACATGCACAATTGTGCAACTGTTCTGCAGTCCACTAAAATACTCATTACTTTGCAATCTGTACTTGAGGGGTGAAAAGGAGTCAGCCTGGAGCACTTGGTGGCACTTGATGCCTCTGCGTTGTTTGAGTGGGCAGATAAGCTAGAAGCCTGACTCCAATCTGACTCAGTTGCAGAGGAATGATCACGTTATATAAGTTGTCCCTAATGAGTGGCCACTTCCCTTGCCCACCCCACCCTCGACCCCGAAATCTTGTGCGCTATATTCAACTGCAGGGCAGCCCTTGCTTCCCCCCCACCACTTAAGTCACCTCAATGGCAGGGATGCCCTTGCCCACCCCCCATAATGTGCCTCAAGCTTGAAGTCCAACAGGCGACACTGGCAAGGGTTGTGCAACATTACTGTGTACTCACTTCCGAGTTCCCCTCAAAGTGCAGCACGCCAAGTGCACGCCTTTAAATGCTGTTGTGAAACACATCAGTGGGTGGGCGGATGATCCAGCAGTGGGGGGGGCGGTGGAGAATGATCCAGGCGGGCAGGCCTAATAATGATATGCAGATGTATTACAATGAGGTTCCCAATGTCTGATGGTGGGAATCGCGGCCCACCATCAGCAGGCTGAGCGGACAATCGCAAACTAGTGTCACCGTACATGCCTGATGCAGGCAGGCATGGCAAATGCTGGCCTTAGATTGAAACAGACTTTGTTGTATTCATTTTTTCTGTGTTGCTAATGTTATATACTCGTATCTCAAAAAAACACATTAAACGTCTAATAGTCTTAAACATTCTTTGTTTTCAATCCAGTGACTTTCTTTTTAGGAAGTCATTAAACTGAATTTTTCAAAGTAATTTCAATCTATACAATTCATACGTAACAGCAGGTGCTGCGTTCCAAAAATAAATGGTTGTGTGAAATGCTTTGAAGAGATCCTAACATATAAAAGCATCATAAATCACAGGTACAGTATCATTGCAAAGTGTTCTTACAACTAACTAACACATGAGCCCATGTGCAGCAAGCAAAGAAACTTGGTAATTAATGCAGTATCATATTACAGTCTTTAATCATTTCACCATGCTATTCTCAGTTGAGTATATTACTAATAGTTCTGTGGGTGATATGCTTTTCTCTCTGTGTTTTTATTATGCAGCCTTGTGATGGGGATGTTGCTGACAAGGCTGGCATTTATTGCCCATTCCTTGATGGGCTGAGGGGATGATGATGAGCCTTCTTCATAAAGTACTGCCAGCAGATGGATACAATTAAGTAGTTTGCCTGATCACTGCTGAGAGCAGTTGTGAGTCAACCACATTGGTGTGGGACTGGAGCCATTCATAGACCAGACTGAGAAAGGGGGGCAAGTCTCCTTCCCTAAAGGGCATTAGCAAGAGGTTATTTTTTTAAGACCATCTAATGGATTTGTGATAATTTTTACTAATATCAGTTTTTTATTGCTAGATTTTTCCCTATATAATTTTGTAGTTCATTCACAAAGCCTGTGCTTTGACCTAAATAGTTCTTGTAAACACAAATAGAGCAAAGAGAGACTGACTGGCCGTTAAATATAGTTTCTGGCTGGAAATAAACATCATAGCTGCTGAAGATGGCTTGAAGTCAAAAGTTTCAGGCTGCACTTTTTAGATCAGCCTGTAGTCCGAACATGCAGGCAAAAGGAGGAAGGTAACATCCATTGCCTCAGGAGATTGATTGCATGCAGTATATTAGCGATAAGCATGCTCTCATCTGTAAGGTGCAATTATATTATTGTAGCTTTTGTATGAAAACATATTACCATTGGGAACAGATATAAATTGTGCATATTTACTATATACTCCTGTATAGCTTAGACAGGTCAGTGCTGTGAATTGTAAAAGTGCTTTTTGGGTTAATTGGTTCAATTGGTATTTGGTTCTACCTAATTTAGTGTTATGGACATCAGTATATTATAATCCCTCACCATCAACCCACAGGTGAATTACCCGCAGTATAGTTTATCATAGATACTCCCACTCACATCAGATAGAAAGGCAGCAGTATACAAAATGGAAGAAAGGGAAGACCTCTACATTTAATGCACCAGCTCAAGAAACTTGCCACCATCCAGGACAAAGAAGTCTGCTTGAAT
The DNA here is from genome assembly GCF_017639515.1 of Carcharodon carcharias. Lineage (NCBI taxonomy): Eukaryota > Metazoa > Chordata > Chondrichthyes > Lamniformes > Lamnidae > Carcharodon > Carcharodon carcharias. The sequence goes on along the minus strand of NC_054474.1, from coordinate 76,874,350 downwards.
AGCACCCCATCTACAAACATTCACTCCCTCCACGACTGACGCACTTTAGCAGCAGTGTGTACCATCTTCAAGATGCACTGCAGGAATTCACCAAGCTCCTTAGACAGCACCTTCCAAACCTATGGCCACTACCATCTAGAAGGATAAGGGCAGCAGATAGATGAGACCACCACCACCTGGAAGTTCCCTTCCAAATCACTCACCATTCTGACTTGGAAATATATCACTGTTCCTTCACTGTTGCTGGGCCAAAATCCTGGAACTCCTTTCCTAACAGCACTGTTGGTGTACCTATACCACTTGGACTGCAGCAGTTCAAGAAAACAGCTCACCACCACCTTCTCAAGGGTAATTAGGGATGGACAATAAATGCTGACCTAGCTAGTGATGTCCACATCCATGAATGAATAACATTTTTTTAAATTTCCTCGCTGGGCATTTCCTGCTCATTCTTCACAGCTACTTTGGAAACCACTTTCATATTAAGTCAAATCATGTTTCTGCCAAACATCTGAAGTTATGACAACAGAGTGGGAGAAGTCCTGAGGAAATCCACCCTCAAAGTTCAGTAGGATTTAATTTCTACAAAGACCTTCTGCATTGAATGATAATGGGTGGAATTTTCTGTGCCCACTGACATTGGGCGTCATGGCGGGCGTGAGCAGACAATATGGCAGGAAGGCCAAAAATCGGTTTCACGTCATTGTGAAACCAGTTTGCAATCAACCGCTCTGCCCATCAATGGCAGGCTCTGTCCCACCACCGCATAACAGAAACTTCATTGTAACACATCTGCATATCATTATAAGCACAGCATGCCAGAACCATCCCCCATGCTGGATCATCCAAGCATATCGACACGATTGCATGTCAATGTGTTCCACAACTGTACATAAATGATGTGCACTTGGCGAGCTGCACTTTGCTCAGGGCTTCGAGGTTGTTTGTCTATCTTGCTGTGGGCAGCCCTCACGGTCATCAGCACCAGGTTTAACAGGCAGCACCACATCACTTTTGGGGGGGGGTGCTCACGGGCTGGTATCTAATTAAGAGACCAGCCGTGAGGCGGGGATGGCTTTTCAATGGCTTCAGGGCTATCACTTGCTTGGGGAAGGGGAGAAAATGGCCTTAGGCAAGGGAAGGCGTTGCAGGGCTAGGGCATTACTGGGGAAGGGGATAGCCCAGTGTGTGTGTGGGGACACATGTTGATCTGTGCAAATGGTCTCAAGAGCGTGAAGGCTGAGAAGGCAGCCTCCAGAGAAGATGAGGCCAGATGGAGGTGTGAGGGTGTGTGTGAGAGAGTGAGTGATGATGTCCCTTGAACTGCCAGTGAGTGAGATGCCAGTGAATGTGTGATGGGCTTGTGAGTTTAGAGAAATAAGATGGTTGTCTTACTGAGTGGCACGGGTGAGACCATTCATCCATTTTCTGCACTGGATGGCAAACCTCTTCTGTGCAGCATTGGCACTGACAATCTCTGCCACCATCTTCCAAGCCGGATTGGTGACACTGGTGGGCCTCCTGCGGCCAGAGCGGTGGTATGGCAGCAGGCTGCAATTGTGTCCAGAAGGCATCCCAGGGATGCATCACTGAATTGGGAGGCTGCAGTCTTCTTGCCTTTCAGGGCCATGTTGTCTGTGCGGCAGTCCTGGGCTGGAAGCACTGAGAGCTGCGTGCACAGCTGCACTTTACACATGATGTCCAGCATGAGGGAGCTGCAAATTGACGGTGTGACAGGCAAATCGGAGGCTGCCTGCCGGTGAAATGGTATATTTGCTGGGAATGCATGATTAATGAAGCGGTATTGGGACAAGACGGCATGAAAAGCCGCCATTTCAGCCAGCAGGTAAAACGCTTTTTTCCCCGCCCACTTCTACACTTCTGGCAAATCTGGGACAATTCTGCCCAATGTTTGCCAGAGCAGTACCACCACTTTGCCATTTGGAGGTGCTGTGAAATACAGATATAAACTAAAGAGGGGAGGCAGCAGTATCTCACAAAGCAGACATTTGTTTTCAGGCTGCTTACTGCTCCAGTCATAGGCACCAAACACAATCTATCAACTTCAATTAGAAAAAGGACTTTAGCCTTCCAACGCTGGAATTCTTGCTGTCAGTAAATTACAAGTGCTGCCATGTGTTACTGACCTTAGCATGGACAAGGAATTTATTATTTTGGTGCTTATGCAAAGGTTAAGCAATTTACTAAGATGTTATGTACTGATGCACTGTCATCTTTTTCAAGATGTCAGTTAGAAAACACACAGCTGAACACCATAACATTTTCCGACAATTTGGTACACAAATTGAGCTCCCATTTACCACAGGGACTTTTCTGTGCACAATTTAAATGTCCCCAGTTTTGGAGCATATATGTTGTGCAAGGATTAGATGGAAACATCATGATGGTCAGGTCTCACTGAAATTTGACAGCTTGTTGTATGAATCTTGCTGCTCATAGACAGCTTGCCATTTGGGAGGGCAGGAAATCCAGGGGCCATGGCATTTCTTAAGCCAGGGCCTCTTAAAGAGAAGGCAACCTTTTCGTGTTGGTTTGTGGGAAGTACTTTTATATACAATGAAAGAAGAAAATCAACAGCCTTGGTTCCCCTTCTTTTGCAGTGTCAGTGTGGAGCAACTAAGTTAGGGAGTCTTCTTACTTTCCAATTGTAAACAGTCCTCAGTTAAAAATCAGCTAACAGGAATGGAGAGAGATAGTTGAGCATGCAAAGGCCTACAGCAGCACACCACACTTATAGCTGTGCAATCATGTGGGGGGTGGGGATGGTGTAGGGGAATGGTGTAAGGGGATGGGGGAGGGGGCACCCTCCTAAAAATGCACTGTCGTTAAGTCATAACTTCCTAAGTGCCAGTAGAGATTACACCCGCTGGTATAGATAGTGATTTAGAGGGGTCACCACAGAGTCAGTAAACCAATAAATGCAAGCAAACATAAGCAGGGAGAAAGCAATGTCAAAAGGTGCTATAGCTATACAGCTGAATCATAACTTAACCCACCTTTGTACTCCAGCCCACTTGAGAAAAGGGCCAGATTCTATTTGTCTTTCTGATTGCTTTTTGTACCTGTGCATCTGATTTTAGTGCTTTGAGTACATGGACACCCGCACAGGTTTACAAAAGCAAAATATTGCATCTGCTCGAAATCTGAAATAAAAACAGAAAATACAAGAAATAGTCAGTAGGTCAGATGGCATCAGAGTTCTGATGAAAGGTTATCTACATGATGGCACATGCAGTTATAAGTGTGGAATTGGAGGGCTGTATTTAGAGTAAGAGAGATGTGAAGATTGAATTCTTATTTTAATATCCTGAGTAAGATTGTTTTCTTTGCCTATGCTGCACTCAAGTCCTGGGTATGCTAGTGTAGGCCTTTGCATGCTGGGCTATCTTTCTCCATTCCTGGTGGCTGATTTTTAATTGGGGATATGTTTACCATCAGAAACTCGGACCTCTTCCCTAGCTCTCATTTGCTCCACCAACACCGCAAAAACAGGGCAACCTGGTTGCCTGGCCTGCTGAGCGTTTCCAGCATTTTCCATTTTTTAAATCCACATACCTTTGCTCCTCCACAGTTGCTAATATCTCACCATTTAGAAATTATTCTGATTTGACGTTCTTGGATCCAAAGAGGGTGAGCACACAGTTTTCACAATCTTGCCCATTACCGTAGTTGGAATGTCCCTTTGCAGAGCTCCAGTGGTCTGCTGAATGATGGCTTTTGTTGACCCAAGGATTTGGCTGTTGTGCTATTCAGCTGGGAAGCAGGGGTTTAGAGGTAGGGGTGTGGGTGGTATTCACACTGCTTTTTAATTCTTTCAGGACAGTCATTCTGTCACCATTTCATTCTGTGGCTTTGCATTGACATATTAAAGTGGCAGCGCAACGTCAGCCAAGGACACAAGATTCCTAATCCTATATTAATCTCACGCTGCTTTCTACCCTTAGTTTAGCTCACTGATCCCAAAAAGACTAGAAAAGCTTCAACTCAGCTAAGCAAAACTTAAAACCTATCTGGTTGGTAAATCTATAAAAATGACAATTTTATATGATTTAGTATAAGTCTTATTCTTTCTACCATGGATTGAAAAGTTTTTTTAGAGGCTGGAGGTTAAGATTGCAATCTGAGTTCAAGGTTTTATGGATGTGTTCTCATAATTTATGTAATCGAGTCCCTTAATTAGATTAAAGCCTCATAATTCACACCTTGCCATCCTTTTCTCAGCGGATATCTGAAAATGTGAAAAGAACAATACTAATATTCATAAATCTAATATGATGCGTGACATCTGTTATCACACCACAGCTTATTGGTTGAAAAAATATATTAGCATTAGAAACAGGTGCAAGAGCTATGCATGAAAGATCCATTACTCATAAGTGCCACCATTACACGGCTATGGTAATGTTCCTTTTACACAAGTGAAACAGACTGAAAAGTACCTCAACTCAAATATTATCTAGCATTCTGTTCAAAATTGGTCCATATTACTAGACATAGAAACACAGGAATAAATAGGCCATTTGGCCTATTCACTACTTTTTGTTCTGGCATAAAACATTTTGGAGCAGCATGGAAAAATAGTTTACACAGCCACATAGGTGCTAAATTGAATAGAGCCCCAAAACAAATTGACATAATCACCTCCAATGTGTGAAGCTAAGGATTCAGCAAATGTTTTCTAATGTAAAAAACATTTGTATTTAAATGAACAATTTCAATTTTCGAATACATGCATATTTTAACTGCCAGTGGTTGTATGTGAAGCGAGGATATGCTATCATTTGTAAAGGCTTTATCACATTGTTTAATTCATTTTTGCCAGGGTGTGAAATGGTTTATTTTAATGCTGTGCATGTGAATTGAAATGTATTTCTACGTTGTTTATCTTTCAGAACTATTAAAATGGACGACTGAAGTAACCAAAGTGGAAATAAGAAAGAAAAAGTATCCAAAAAAAAGCAAAAATGGTGGGTTACTGGAAAAAGCTAAAATATCTAAAAGCTAAAAAGCTAATTGAATATAGTTACAATGAGGCCCCATATGTCAAAGTGGCAAGCACAATAATATGATACATTTTCAGAAGAAGATTATATATGAGGAGGATATGAATGCTGAAAGTAGACAATTAATTTTCTATGGAGATCTAAGGTCCTGTCCTGTCCTGTCCTGTCCCCTTCTTCCCTTCTCCATGCTGTCAAATAGTTTAGCTGGGGATTTTCCGGCCCCGTCATGGTGGGACCCGCTGCGGGAGATTTGGAGGCCCAGCTAAAGGTCCATTGACTTTCGGTGGGACCGGACGATCCCAGCAGCAGGTGGGGCTGGAAAATCCCATCCTTTCATTTTAAACATCGCAGCAACTTTAGAGCTGAATATTCAGTGGAATCATGCAACATCTACACAATGAAAGAGAATGTTACATCAAATGTAGTAAAAAGCTTCAGAGGAACAAAAATAGCTAACACATTGCAGTCATAATCATATGACTTTGACCAGAGCTTTCATGTTTAATACTTTCTCTTGAACCTGGCACTGACCTGGCCACAAAGGTATCCACTATGTCAATGACAGTGATTAACTAAGAAAGACACATAGGAAGAACATAGGAACATAGGAGCAGGAATAGGCCATTCAGCCCGCCGAGCCTGCTCCACTGTTCAAGATGATCATGGCTGATCATCCATACCAATGCCTTGTGCCCACACTATCCTGCCCCTGTTCACTATCGCCGCCCCCACCCCATAACGATACCTGCAGAGGTGATATGGGCAGCCCACCTTCCAACACGCCAGTGGGGGCCATTTGAGGCCCGCTCAAAGGTTTCATCTCACCACCACCAGGATTCAAACAGCAGCGGGAGATTCCCACACCAAACCTACAGTTTTCCCTACTGTTCAGGCTGGGTCCATCCCAGGCAGCCCATGGAGAGCCCCCAAGATTCTAACCACCTCCCCCCACCAGGTTTCCCCCTCCCTCACATGGCCTCTCAAACCCTAGTCTGCCACCTCCCCCCTTCATTAGGGCCTGCAGGCTTGGGACCCAGCAGAAACTCCCAAATTCTGATACAACACCGCACACGTCTGTTCTGAAGTACTCGAGAGCTGCCAGTCTCTGATTGGCCAGCTGCTCAGAAATCCCACCTCCAGTCTTAAATGGTTGTGAGACAGCCCATGTTCTAGTCAGTGAGCTCCTTCTGATTTTTTAGCTGGGACACGGAATTGTTGTGGTGAATCTCACCTCGTACAATTCAGCCCAAGGAGAGGCAATAGCAGTGTAATCTAAATGGTACTATTTTGTGCATGTTGGGGGAGGTGGTGATGTGGGGCAGGTACAAGGACAGGGGGACCAGGAAGTGAACATTCACAAATCTTTCAAGGTAGTGCTAGTTGATAAGATAATTAAGAAAGCATGTGGGTTATTTGGTTGTAAATTTTGGCATTGAGTACGGAAACAAATTCTAGGTGTCATCCCAAGTATGTATAAATCTCTGGTTAGGTGTTAAATAGAGTATTGTGTACTTGAGTAATTAAAAATTATCTGCCGTTTCATTGAACAAATGGGGAGAAATTATTTCCTTTGGCAACTGGTTTGATCGCCAAAGGTCATAAATTCCGGTGACAGATTTAGAGGGGAAATGAGGAGAAATTTCTTCACAGAATGTTTTAATATCTGGAATGCACTACCTGAAAGGGTGGAGATATCAGATTCAATAGGAAATTTTAAATGACAATTGGATGGGTACTTGAAGAGGACTTATCTGCAGGGTTATGGGGAAAAGCTGGGGTGTGGGACTAAGTTGGACAGCTCTTATAAAGACCTGGCACAGGCACAATGGACCTCCTTCTATCTTGCAAGATTTTATGATTCTATGATAATACTTGACAATTATGCCTGCAATTGAACATTTGAAGCTCTTGTACCAAATTAAACTAATTAGCCGTATACAATGGAACTGTTAACTCATGTGTTAAGCTCATTTTCATACAGGCAGAAATATTGCAATCATCCTTGGAGTTAGGTTCACTATCATGCAGCGATGTTGGGTTTAATCTTCTAATTGTATTATTTGATTTCAAATCATTTGATCCTAATTTCTGGTTCTCATTCTAGTGCTTGCAGATGGTGTTATTCATTTCATTGCAGCTTTGAGCAGCTGCCACTTATTCTAGAATGTGTGAATAGCAAGTCAATAACCCATTTTGGTTAGAATGGGTTTCCAGTTTCCTATTTGTCTATCAAATGTCTGAGTGACTTAGGTTGACTTGGAACATAAGGCCAAATATGCAGATAATACACCTTGAGGTGTAAAACCAAGACTGGGCATTAAAGTGCATTTCACAAACACAAATTGATAGGTAAAACAGTAAATGGAGAATAGGAGGAATTTAAAAGAGGAGATGCTCTGAATATAGCTTGGGCACATTCCTGCAAGCTGGAAAAAGAAGAGCATCCAAAGCCAGAGCCCTCGGGATAGCTTAAGAGAGAGTTTAGAAAGAGATAGCAAAAGGAAGCAACTATAACTGTATGACAACTGTAAGAGTAATAATACAGTTGAGAACCAAGCTGAATATAGAAAGTACAGGGGAGATCTAAAAAAGAAAGGGGTAAGAGGGACAAAGGCAGACTATGAAAATATGAAAGTAGTTCTGTCGAAGGGTCATGAGGACTCGAAACGTCAACTCTTTTCTTCTCCGCCGATGCTGCCAGACCTGCTGAGTTTTTCCAGGTAATTTTGTTTTTGTTTTGGATTTCCAGCATCCGCAGTTTTTTTGTTTTTATCTCTATGAAAATAGATTAGTACTTAACATAAAAGGAAAACCAAAAGTCAATAGTTAAAGGGGATCAAAAGGAAGGATGGATTTGATTAGTGACCAAAATGGAGATCTACTTATACAGATAGAGGTACTAAATGAGTACTTTCCATCCAAATACTAGAGAAGAGGATGCTGCCAATGTAGTCATTAAGGAGGAGGCTGCGGTGCATTAGATAAAATAAAACTAGATAAAATGGATAAACATTGATAAATAGATAAAAGGTTGGTAGTCCTCAAAGTTAAAAAATCACTGTATCTGGATTGGATGCATTCCAGGTTCCTGAGGGAAGTAAGGGTGGAAATTGTGAAGGCTCTGGCCACAATTTTCCAACCCCCCTTGGATACAGGGGTAATGCCACAGAACTGGAGCGGTTCAAATTTACATTAAGGACAGAGGAGGGATAAACTCAGCAGCTGCAGACCAGTCAGCCTAATGTTGGTTTTGGGGAAACTTCCAGAGATAATGCAGGACAAAGGTAATTGGCATTTGGACAGGTATGGTCTAATAAATGAAAGTCAGCACAAATTTCCTAAAGGCAAATTGTGTTTCACTAACTAGTTAGAGTTCTTTGAAGGAGTAATGGAGAGGGTTGATGTTGTGTAACCCTTTTTGTTACAAACCATATAAACTAAATTAACAAAATCAGGGAGAAGTGTAAAGGGAAGCCCCTTAAAGGGATGCTGCAGAAGAAAAACACATCACAAAGGAAACTTACAGCATTGGACTTTCAATAAGTTACTTGACAAAGTACCATATAATAGACTTATTAGCAAAATTGAAACCCATGGGATTGAAGGGACAGTGTCAGCATGAATATAAAATTGACTAAGGGACAGAAAACAAAGAGTAGTGGTGAGTGTTTTTTCAGATTAATGGGAAGAATACAGAAGTGTTCCCAAGGGTGAGTGTGACCACTGCTCTTTTTGGTATATATTAATGACTTGCGGTTGGGGAAATAGGGCATAATTTCAAAGTTTGCAGATGACACAAAATTCAGAAATGTAATAAACAATGAGGGGGATAATAATGGATTTCAGGAGGATACAGACCAACATGGTAAAATGAGCAGGCACATAGCAGATGAAAATTAATGCAGAGAGGCACATAGTGATACACTTTGGTAGGACGAATAAGCAGCACAATATGAAATAAATGGTGCAATTTTAAAGGGGATCCAGGAACAGAAAGGCTTGTTGGTGTATGTGCACAAATTTTAAAGGTGGCAGGACAAGCTGAGAAGGTTGTTCAGAAAGCATATGTGATTCTAATCTTTACTAGAGGAATAGAGTATAAAAACAATGATGTTGCGCTAAACCTCACTAACTTAGGCCTCAACTGGTGTATTGTGTTCAATTCTGGCCCCACAGTTTAGGAAGGACATCAAGGCTTTGGAGAGGGTACAGAAGAATGATACCAGTGAAGAGGGATCTTAGTTAAGCGGAGATACTTGGATAAGCTGAGGCTCTCCACAGAGAAGAGTAGGTCAAGAAGGGTATTAATACATGTGTTCAAAATCATGAATGTTTTTGATAGACTAAATACTGTTTCCAATAGCAGAAGGGTCAGTAACCAAACATCACAAATTTAAGGTAAGTGGCAAAAGAACTAGAGGTGACATGAGGAAACACATTGGCCTGGGTCTTTCACAATCATCATCAGATTGCAGCTCCGTTTGACTTTACCGTGCCTAGATGCTGCTCTGCACACCTTGCCATGTCTTCCAAGCCCAGCTTCTCCAGAAATGTGGAGTGCAGTATCCTTCGAAGAACTTCGGCAGCACTGTAACATCAGGGGAAAGACAGGGCAATCCCCCTTTTTACTGTATTAGCTGCCATAAGGTAAGTGTAAAGGTTCAGTGTGAACATTAGTGAATGGGTGAATGAACGAATATTGGTGAATGGGTAAGTGGATGAATGAGTGAATAGTTAGGATGGTAGGGTAGGTGGGTGAGGTAAGTGGGTAGGGTGGCAGGTGGGTAATGTAGTAGGTGGATGAGGTGGCAGATAGGTAGGGTGGGTAGTCAGATAGGAAGGGTTAGTCAAGTGATTGAGGGATAGTCAGGTTGGGTCAGGAGGGCAGTTGGGAGGTCGTTGGGTAGCCGGATCGGGTCGGCGTAGTCAGGGTGGTGGGGGCTGGGGAGTAGTTGGGCCTGGGGGGAGGCGGTAATAAGGGGTCAGAGGGGAGTAGTCATGGGGGTCAGCGTGAGTGGTCATGAGCTCAGTTCCGTAGTTACCCAAGAGTTAGACTAGATTTTAAACTGTCAAAATTTCCTGAGTAACTACTCAGGTAAATACCGTGGAACTGTCCAAAGTCTCCAACCCTAACTCAGAGTCAGAGATATCTGTAGAGGGTCCTGGGAAGCAGGGAAATTGCCTATTGGAAGCGCTCATCTAAAGCTCAAGCTTCCTGGGTAATTCTCACAGAGGTCAATGCACCAGGATAGCCAAGGGGTCCCGATGCACATCTTGTGCCATTTGACAGGTCTTTGATGATCCGGAGACTGGAAGATCTGGGGCAATTTTTTTAAAATTACATGGCAAGTTGTTGTGTTGTGGAGTACACTGACTGAAGGGGTGGTGGAAGCAGATTCGATAACATTCAAAGGGGAATTAGATAAATACTTGAAAGAAAAATAAATACAATGCTATGGGGAAAGAGCAGAGGTGTGGAATTAATTGGACAACTACTAAAGAGGTGGCAAAGGTACAATGGGCTGAATGGCTTCCTTCTCTGCTGTATCATTCTGTAATTCTATAGAATTCCTCGGTTCCATTATTTGTGGATGAAAAGAGTGGGCAGCATATTGATACAGTGCTTATATATGGCACAATCTTCAGGTTATGTCTGAGTTGATGAAATTTAAAAACAGTTGAGATAGAAACTGAAATGCAGGTCAATGGACGACCTTGTTACATCTGATGAACAGCATTAGTGCTGCACCTGCACTTCTTTCAGATGACCTCTCAGCCGATTTAAAGTGGCATAGGACAGGAGTTTGACAATTGTGTTGCATGTCCTGCATGGTTGGAAAAACTGCAAAATTAACAGGAGTTCCCTTTTTAATTAAAGATTAAATGATAAGGTTTGCCTTAACCCTATAAAGTTTCTTCCATACACTGTACTATTAACTATAGTTTCATAGCTATTTAAAAAGTAGCTCTGAAAGATTTTTTGAAGCATATGTAAATCAGATAGAGACTTGACATCCTGCAGTTTGCACCACTAATAAAAAGTTGCAAATGGATGCACTTGAGGAATGTGCTGCTGCATAATTTTAATGTTAAGATTTTAGTTCAAAATAATGTATTTAATTTGGTTTTCTTATGACTATAGATTCTCCTGTAAAATCTCAAATTTATCTGTAAAAAATATGAATTTCAGCACATTTTAAAACATTTTTTCTTCGAAACTGGAAGATATTAGCAGAGTTAATGCATTTAGAATCTAATATTTATCGTTTTAGCTGTATTTGTTCTTCCGTCATACTTCACAGCATATATGCTACTGCAGGACTTACAAACATGTTTCCACTTTTTCAAAAAAGCTAATTCAAGCATGAATACAGAACTTCAAATGAGATTATGTATCAACTAAAGACCTGCTGTAAAGTTATTCCACAAAAGGATCAAAGAAATTTTGATAACATCAACAGTTTATTTATACGCTGAATGGGAATTTCATGTACTCACTACTTCAATTAACAGGATGGAGGGAGAGAGCAGTGAAAAGCTGAGCTTAACTGGGGTTCTCTTCCAAACACATATGAAGCTCTCCACCATCCAGGACAAACAGCCTGCTTGATTGGCAGCCACACACCACCATAAACATTCATTCCCTCCAGCAGCAGTGTGAAGTGGCTACAAAGTGTACCACCCACAAGATGCACTGCAACAATTCACCAAGGTTTCTTCAACAACACCTGCTGAACCCACAACTTCTGCCACCTAGAAAGGACCAGGGCAGCAGGAGCACGGGAACAGCGTGACCTCCAAAGTAACACACCATCTAACTTGGAAATATATTGCTGTTTCTTCATTGTAGCTGTTTCAAAATCTTGGAACTCCTTCCGTAACAGCACGGTGAGTGTACATACACCACATGTACCCACACCATATGGACTGTAGTGGTTCAAGAAGGCAGCTCACCAACATCAAGAGCAATTAAGGATGGGCAACAAAAGTGATGCCCACATAGCAGGAATGAATAAAAAACTTTCTGGTGGTAAGAACCATGGGGATGGGGGGAAGGATGGAACACAATTAGGGAATATTTTTTTTTACAATGCAATGAAGATCGAATTTTAGGTAGCATCTTAGGCTTGGAGTAATTTGAAATTTAATGGGCCTGAATCTTCTGGCCAGGGTGTAAAATGATGCGCAGTGACATAGGGCGTGTGTCCCGACGTCATCGCGCATCATTCAGATCTTCAATTCGGCAGGTGCATAACAGAGTCGGCTGTGCGCCTGCTGACTGTCAAAGGCCTATTAAGACCATTTAAATACCAATTAAAAGGATTAACAGAGCTGCCCGTCCAACCTTAAGGTTGGCCGGCAGGTGAAGAGCCCAGGTGGCCTTCGCATTTATCATGAAACCTCATCCACGGGCAGAATGAGATTTCATGAAGTGTTTATAAATTGAATAAAAATTTTAATAAAAATTCATTGACATGTTCCAGCTCATGTGACACTGTCACATGAGGGGACATGTCTGAATTAATTTCTTTTCATTACTTAAATTTTTCACAATCAAACTAATCTCCTGTGCCTCAGGGAGATTTCTGTGTTCCTTTGCACGCACGTGCAAAAAAGCGCAGGCCCCGATTCAGCCTCCTCCCCCCACCCGCACAGGGAGTGCTCAGCACTTCTGGGTGCGTGTTACAATCGGCTGCGCGCTCGCCCGCGCCCACTCCCGCTCAGCCCCCCCGATGGGGAGAAAATTCTCCCCATAGATTAATTGTCATGTTGTTCTATATCAGTATTTAGCTACCCCTTTTCATTCTCTTACTACTGCAGTATTATCTACCAAAACATCCTCACAATACTCAAAAAAGGTAGATAAAACTATCTTGTAATTCACCTGTTTGAGATATATAGCAGTGAGAATTCATCTTACTTTCCAACTCTCATGATGTATTCTTTTCCAGTTACTGGGCATCCTGGATTGGTGTTGTTTTCTTCATGCATGCAGCATTCTTGCCTGAACTGCATTCTACAGGTGACACCCATAAAGCTGTTAGGACTTTTGGAAGAATCTCTGGTTGTAACAGGCAATGCTGGATATCTCTCCTTCACTATTCTGGAAGGTGAACTGGACACTTAAAATGAAATAGTTAAACGACAGATTTTTTTCCAAAAATTCACAGAAGTTATTCATGGAATATTGCATGTTGCTCTGGGGCGCAGGTTGAGAATCATTTTTATTTGTTTATGGGATGTAAATATCGCTAGCAAGACCAGCATTTATTGACCATCCCTGATTGCCCTTGTGAAGGTGTTGATAAGCAACTTTCTTGAATCATTGAGGTCTGTGTGGCGAAGGTACTCCCACATTATACTACTTATGAGCTTCTCAGTTATAACATCAGGGCCATGAAGGAGCAATTTTGTTGGCATCTCAAACTGACGTGTAATCTTTTCTATACACAATATCCTTAATTTAGAACATAACATAAGAAATAGGAACAGGAATAGACCATTCGGGCTCTTGAACCTGCTCGAGCCTGTTTTGAAATGGGGCTTACAAAATAAATACTTTGAAAATATAATTACTTATGCGCAGTTCATGATCAGCTTTATATTTCCTGCCTAACCATAAGGTAGTACTGGATCAAAATTATTTTTGAATGGATTTTCCATCCCTTCCCCAAGGATTAAAAAAAACAATATAATTTTTAATGTTTATACATAAAACATAACTTAAAAAAGCAGTTTGTGGAGAAAGTGTTGTAGATGCCATCATGGATAATTTCTAACTTTTATCACTTCTCAGATGAAGTAATTTCATTCTAATTTGATACTAAATTTGCTTTTCCACATTTTCAATTAGAGCTGATTGCTTTATTTTGGAGTAAGAATACTCATTCTCTTTTACCAAGTGCTTCCAAATAAAAGGAGTTAACATTATTGTCAGAATGATTATCTCTGTCAGAGTTTGCCCATCTGCTGACAAGAATAACTCTTACAACAGATCTTTTTTTGCCCTTTAAACACTCCCAATTCCAATGATCAAGATTTTGCGCAAGTCCTGTTATTAAAAAAAAACACTTTTACTGTAGGAGTGATACACTAAGGTCATCAGAAAGATTTAACATTATGAACGTTGTGAAATACCCAATTTACAATATTTTCCAGAAGCATCTTACATTAACACTCATTTCCTAAACCATGTACCAGCTTACTATTGCTGAAACCTATTTGACATCAGTGCATTTATTAGTGAAACACCTTTACAAGAGTATATTTCTTTCTCTTTTAGGATCAGAATTCAATCCTAGTCCGAGTGAAAAGCAACATTGCATCAATAATTTATACTTACTTTCACCTTTAACATAGAATAACATCTGTAGGTGTTTGTGTGGACTTTAGTCAAGCTCATGTTGCATCTGGCAGGTTTTATAAGTTCACATAGCACCCATAAGGATAAAAAATGTGAGAAAGGCAACTATTGAAGGGGAGAAGCAATGCGCTTCCAATGCTGGCATTTAGATAAATTAGGCATCAGTGGTCTCGCCTGCTGCCTGGCGATAGACCCATGCTGCCTCTTTTTGGGAAAGGCCACTGATACTTAGGCCAATCAGGCAGTGGCAAGGCCATCAGCAGGCCTTCCCCTGGAATTGAGACCATGGGGCAGAAGTCTCGCCTACAGAGAGCTGCTGCAGAGGCCAGCGGCTCTTGTGCTCAGCAGCATCATTGGGAAGGCCATAGCTGCCAGGCACTGAAATCCCAGGTAAGAATTGTAGGGTGATGGGGGGGGTGGGGTGGAGGCCGGTGGGTAGGATGGGGGTTTTGGAGAGAGGGGTGCAGGACTATATGCAGCAAGGGCAGGGGTGGCTCTCAGCAGACCCTCTCCCTTCCTGATGCGAGTTCTTCAATCAGGCTCTGAGTGCCTTTGATCGAGGGAACCCCCACCATCATCAGAGGTGACAATCTAGCCACATGGTTTTAACAGCCATGAGAGCTGCATGGTGACAGGCCTACAAGCTGGGCTAATACCAGCAGGGGCAGGATGAGGCCCTTAAGTGGTCTGAAGGGCTTCAATTGGCAGGGGGGCAGGGAGGTCAACCATGGGCCTTCCCGCCCAGAACTTAATTTTGATGGAGGCGGGAAGGCGGCAGGGGCCACAATGCAGCTGAGTTAAATGCCCTTCCTCTCTCCAAGCTAGCTGCCAGAGAAAGCAGAAGATTCTGCCTTATGAAACTGTAATTTAAGGGAAAAATATCTAACCTAGGAGTGTTCACTAGTGCCCAAAATGGAATGTAACTGTGGGTCTCTACGTTCTGTCAATGTTACGTAGGAGGCTGTAGAACACCTATTGTACTTTACGACATTTCTAGTCACATAGAAACTGTATCATTGCATGATTTAAATGCTGGTTGTCATAATTGTTAATAGATTTCTAATAAGGTGCTACTTAAAATGCTAAAAATTTTTAAAAATGTTTTGTTGTCTGGGAAGAATTTTAGGTCCTGCGGCAGGCGTATGTCTGACCTGATCTGGAGTAAAATCACTCGAGATGACATTGGTTGACCGTCCCAACATTATCGTACACTCACGCGATATTTCGCTTGTCGAGCACACAAAAATCAGAAGCGTGCGCGCCAACAGCTAAGCAGGCAAATAAGCCCATTAACGGCGCAATTGTCTGCAAATTTCCGTGGCCCGTCCAACCTTATGGTTTGCTGACGGGTGAATCGGCCCAGCAGCCTTTACATTTTTCATGAAATCTTCACTAGGAAATAAAATAAGAAGAAATATCCGGGGACAGCATTTTTATGAAGTATGCTTTCAGGCGCTTGATTGCGATGCAGCTTTTTAGAGCTTTATTCTATTATTTGCAGTTCTGTAGCTCCCTGAGGCGGCTGCCTGCTTTCAGGGAGCTCTCTTGCGGTGCTCAGCTGTGCCCGTGGTGACATCATAGCCCGCTCTCTTCCCGCCCCCACCCTGGTAGTGCTGAGCTTTTCAGCGGGCGTCTCATACTGGTCAGCCAGCGTGAAATCGCAGTCAGGGACCAATCGCGTTCGGGGGCCTGTTTCCCATCCCCTCCCGAGCCTACTGAACACGCACGCCCGACAAGCGAAAAATTCAGGCTAATTTTTTTTTTTGCCATTTCCTAGATTGAGTGATTCATTCCACACCATGATTCATAGATGCTGGTGCATCCCAATCTCGCTGCAATGTCTTATTTATGACCCTGGAGAGTAAATAAATATCAGCAGCCTATTTGAAGTTGGTGTTAGTCACAAGCCGATCCAAACCAACGTCCACAAGAGAAGCTTTTGTGGGTAATGTTTCCACTCTTCAGCTCAGAGGCTAATTGGAATTCTTCCCATGTGGTAACAGCTAAAATTTCTCAATTTGGTGACGTCTTTCTTACAGTGGGCAGGTTTCTTAGCAACATATTAATTCCCTGAGCAAGTAAAGTGTCACTTGTCACCATTCGCCTCCAGCTGCGAGCAAAAGGTAGTCATGGATATCTCTATTATCCGGCTTATCATCCACTTCACCAGTGGGAATTCAAGCCAGTCTGAAACACAGTCAGACCAGTGGGGTTACGATTGAGATGGCAAGGACTTACTGGTAAGGTGCAGCCTGGTCCATTCAGTGGAAGGTGAGCGATGAACAGGGAGGAAGGGCTGGGGGTTGGGCGGTAAGGCAGACAAGACAGGGGTGCTGGGGGGTGAAAGCCAGAGTTGGGGGGGTGCGGGGGGGTTGCAGGGGTAGGATGGTGCATGGGAAGGCCAGAGTGGTGGGGGGTTAAATGGAACCAAGGAGCCTTGAGGGGAGGTGGAGAGTGGTTGGTGGCAAAGGACCAGGGAGCAGTTCAGGTGCTATGTGAAAGTGGGGGACAATGTGGGTGGAGGGGGGGTGCGGTGGGAGGGTTCACAGGGAGGTGCCTGAGGTCAATGGAGGAATCTTGGGGGGCAATCTGAGGGTACGGGTGGTGGGAGGGTGCGGTAACCATTAGAGGAGGCAGTGGGATGTGATAGGGAGGGAGGGTGAAGTTTCATCTGTGGCGCTTGAAGGGCCAGTTTGGATGGTTGGAGGGAACACGGAGATATATGCGGATCTTAGGGATGGGCAGGATAAGGGTGGGCATGGGGACCATGACAGGTGTGGGCGCATCAGGGAGGGAAGGCATGTGAAGCATTACGGTGCTGGGCTGCAGGGTGATTGGTGTGCTCGATGGTTCGAGGATGACAGACGGAAGGGTGAATGTAACACCGGTGCTGGGTTGGTGGGAAGGGGGGTGGTGGGAAGCAGTGGTGATAGGGGGGAAGGTGTGGGTTACAGCTTCAGGGAAAAGTTGCATTTTTATAGAATTGCTTTTGGGCCAGGAATCATAAAAAGGTACCTAAGGCAGAGATCAGACCCTCTCCCACTCAGGATTGAATCATCTACTCCTGCAGCCTGATCTGGAGTGCACCCCACCAGACTGGAAGTCAAGCCTGTCAAGCAGGCTGATTTCTGAGCAGGGAACCTGTGAAGGAGAGAAGACGCAAGCTGTGAATTTAACTCCTCAACTTCCAAATTTTTCATTCGAAACTCCAAGCACACTCCCTAAACCCCCACTCTGTACATAGCCCACCTCTGTCAACATTCACTCCATAAAGCTTACAGCAACAAAATAGGGTATTCAACAGTACTGTGCGAGTGTTTATGCTCCATAACAGCCACCTCCTCCCCTGTCCATCTAAACATATCAGCCTATCCTTCTGCTTCTTCCTGTTATATAGAGACCAGAGCGGCAGGCAGTATTTCAAGTGTGGCTTATCCAAGGTTTCACAAGTTTAATATAACTTCTCCACCTCTGTTTCTGACTCTGGCTGTTTTCAGCATAGTAGGAAGGTGGGGTAGGGGGGCAGATCTGGAACCCTATACACTGCTATTTATAAGTTACTGACACCACTGCAGAAGTGGGAATCTTAGAACTTCCGGAATTTTCATCTGGGTGACTGTGTTTCGGGAGCCCTTCTAAGTCACATCTGCAGAGTGAAGGAGTGAACCATGGATTGGAGGCAGGAAAAGTATTAAAGATGTGTGAAAATGGCACTGCCTCCTTTCCAGTTCATCATCAAATGCTGCAGCCTAGGTTATATTTATGTTTATGAAGGTAATTGATGACAGTGCTATGATTGGAAAAGATTAGTGATCATTAAGTGATGTGCTTGCTAGGTTGTTACTTCTAACAAAAAGCTAGCAGTCAAATGAAAGAACAGCATTGTAAAAGTAGAAAGGTTTTCAGATGCATTAAAATAGATTATCCACTGGATGAAATGCTATCCTGCATTGCACAATATTTAAAGCCTAGCCCAGTGTGAGATCTTGGGCTAATTGATTAAACTCTCCCCATAGCTTTCATTCATTCTTTGCGGATCAGTCCAGCCATCTTTGTGGCTGTTTGAAAGCTTTGACATTTGCATGAGCTTTTGGCTACCTTCCGAAGCACAAATGGATTCTGTGGTGTAGATTTATTCTTATTCAGAATTACCTGGACAAACTCAGCAGGTCTGGCAGCATTGGCGGAGAAGAAAAGAGTTGATGTTTCAGTCCTCATGACCCTTCAACAGAAGTGATCTTTCTTTACAAGGAGAGGGAAATATAAGCTGGTTTAAGGTGGGAGGGGGTGGGGGATGGTGTTAGGATAGGAGCAGATCATCAAAAGATGTCACAGACAAAAGAACAAAAGAACACAGAGGTGTTGAAGTTGGTGATATTATCTAAACGAATGTGCTAATTAAGAATGGATGGTAGGTACAGCTCTAGAGGGGGTGGGGGGAGCATAAAAGATTTTAAAATAATGGAAATAGGTGGGAAAAGAAAAATCTATATAAATTATTGGAAAAAAACAAAAGGGGGAAGAAACAGAAAGGGGGTGGGGATGGAGGAGAGAGTTCAAGACCTAAAGTTGTTGAATTCAATATTCAGTCCAGAAGGCTGTAAAGTGCCAAGTCGGAAGATGAGGTGCTGTTCCTCCAGTTTGCGTTGGACTTCACTGGAACAATACAGCAGGCCAAGGACAGACATGTGGGCAAGAGAGCAGGGTGGAGTGTTAAAATGGCAAGCTACAGGGAGGTTTGGGTCATTCTTGTGGACAGACCGCAGGTGTTCTGCAAAGCGGTTGCCCAGTTTATGTTTGGTCTCTCCAATGTAGAGAGGTCTTGAGCTCCCTCCTCCAAGCCCACCCCCTTTCTGTTTCTTCCCCCTTCCTTTTGTTTTTTTTTTCCAATAATTTATATAGATTTTTCTTTTCCCACCTATTTCCATTATTTTTAAATCTTTTATGCTCCCCCACCCCCACTAGAGCTATACCTGGAGTGCCCTACCATCCATTCTTAATTAGCACATTTGTTTAGATAATATCACCAACTTCAACACCTCTGTGTTCTTGTGTTCTTTTGTCTGTGACATCTTTTGATAATCTGCTCCTATCCTAACACACCCCCCCCCCCACCTTAAACCAGCTTATATTTCCCTCTCCTTGTAAAGAAAGATCAGTTCTGTTGAAGGGTCACAAGGACTCGAAACGTCAACTCTTTTCTTCTCTGCTGATGCTGCCAGACCTGCTGAGTTTTTCCAGGTAATTCTCTTTTTGTTTTGGATTTCCAGCATCTGCAGTTTTTGTTTTTATTCTTATTCAGTTCTCCTGGGCAATGGGAGTTTGAAATCTTTGGCACATATACAAGCTCTGAAGAGGACAATAGTTTTTAAAGTGTTCTTCAAGTGATTTTTGTTTATTTTGACGGAGTTATGAGCTTTTCAATGACTTTGAAATGTTATCATAGAGCTTGTGAGTTCTGGTTATAAAGTGGATACTTAATGCATATTGGGGTGACTGATCTGAAGAACTGGGCCATACTTTTAGGAATGGAGGTGGGAGTTTTAACTTGGCTGCTTTGGCATCAAACCTCCTCCAGCACAGGCCCGACTCCAGGCTGTCACGTCCTTTCAGGGGAGGAAAATTCCACCTTTCAGCACTACTGGGGCTGGGACATGATCCTACCACTGGGACTTATCCCAACTCCTGCTACCAATGGGAAAATTTCAGCCTTATTGTCCAAACAGTATGTTGCCTCCTTATTCTTCCTACCAAAACGTAATACCTCACCCCTATCTATATTGAAAATTATTTACCAAATACACACCCATTCTGCAAGTTTATTAATGCTATTGTGTCTTTTTGTTACAGTCTTCCACAATATTTGCAGTCCCCAGGGTGTCTGCAAATCTTAAAATTGTACTTCTGATTCTGGAGTCCAAATTATTTAAGTAAATTGGAAGCAATAGTGGTTCCAGCATCAATCTTTGTGGATTGATCTCATCTCACATGACCACATCACATCTTTTGGCAGTCTGACTAGCAATTCTTAATTCCTACTCCTTGTATTTGATTTTGTAGCCAGCTTCCTATCCATTGTACAATGTGTTCCCTTACTGTACACGCTCTGACCTTAGCCATAAGTCTATATGTGATACATCATCAAAGGCCTTTTTAAAATCGAAATACATTACATCTATTTGTAATACTTCTTCTAAGAATTCAATAAAGTTGGTGAAGCAAGGCCTGCCTTTTTGAAAGCTGTGCTAACTACTCTAGATAAATTTAGACTTAGTTCCTCCGGTCCCTTGCGGGACAATAGGCAACAAGACTTCACCATCGGCTCCATTTCATTGCAACATCTTTCGTTCCAGTCCAGTTGTGATCCACTCTTGAAGGTCATCCTTAAGGATACTTTGCCAGGTCTTCTTTGGCTGGCCCTGTCTTCTGTCTGGTGGTGTCTATTCTACTGCCATTCGGTAGGGCGTATGTCCTGGAGGTGAAATACATGTCCTGTCTCTCCATCATGATGTCCCACAGATGCCTCTGTCCAGTCCTCTGCATTGGTGTTGCGTCTTTCCATGTGATGCCCAGGATCTTATGTAGGCAGCACTGGAGAAAGACATCCAACCTACATGAAACCTTCTCTGTTCTCTTCCATGTCTCGCTAGCATAGGTTGTGGCTGGTACTACCATGGACATGTAGAGTTGCAGCTTCATGGCTCCATTGATGGTATTGGATGCCTAGACCGTGTGGAACTGCTGGAAGAAAATTGCTGCTTTGCAGTTTCTTGTGTGGATATCGATCTCTATATCACTGTCCCTGGAGATGTGGTCTGTTGTCCAAAGGCGATGGGAGGGCCTTGTTGCCTTCCAGACGTCATTGTCATGGTCTTCTCACAGCTCATACGTGGACCAGCCATTACTCTCAAGACTGGTGGTCATGTCTTGAAGCGTCCAGGATTCTTCGACCAGCAATGCGATGTCATCTGCGAAATCCAGGTCTGTCAACCAGTTGTGTTGCCAATGGTGCCAAAGTCTGCATCCACTATTGCCTTCCTTGTCATCTTGATGGGTGCAGACTTTGGCATCAGGATGGTTAAATTAACAAATATTTAAGAGACAACAATTTTGCTAACGAAATCAATACAGTTAAAATGTAAAATTCTGTTGATTACAATTGTATTTGAAATGGCTGGATTACAGAGAAAATGACAGAAAATAGTATTTTGATAAATATAATCAAACTGAATAGATTTGTGACTGCATGGTATACATAGCCAATACTGAACTAATTAAAAATGAATTACATGTAAAATAAATTAAGCACACAGCCATGCATGGACATGATTTATACCAATTGAATTTAAATAGTTGTTTCAGCTTTGAGCCAGATATTAAAATTATGATAAAAACAAAAAACTGCACATGCTGGAAATCCAAAACAAAAACAGAATTACCTGGAAAAACTCAGCAGGTCTGGCAGCATCGGCGGAGAAAAAAAGACTTGACATTTCAAGTCCTCATGACCCTTCAACAGAGCTAAGTAAAAATAGGAGAGGGGTGAAATATAAGCTGGTTTAAGTTCGTGGGGGGGTGGGGGGAAGAAGTGGTTCAGCGGGGTGGTTGTAGGGACAAGCAAGCAGTGATAGGAGCAGATAATCAAAGGATGTCACAGACAAAAGAACAAAGAGGTGTTGAGGGTGGCAAAAGTCCTTCCTCCATCCCCACCCCCTTTCCATTTCTTCCCCCTCCCTTTTGTTTTTTCCAATAATTTATATAGATTTTTCTTTTCCCACCTATTTCCATTATTTTTAAATCTATACCTTTTATGCCTGGTTAGTCTTATTCCACCCCACCCCAACTAGAGCTGAACCTTGTGTGTCCTGCCATCCATTCTTAATTAGCATATTCATTTAGATAATATCACTACCTTCAACACCTCTTTGTTCTTTTGTCTGTGACATCTTTTGATTATCTGCTATCACTGCTTGCTTGTCCCTACAACCACACCCCCCCCAACACTTCTCTTCCCCCACCCACCACCCCCCCCACCCCACCTTAAACCAGCTTATATTTCACCCCTCTCCTAATTTCATTCAGTTCTGTTGAAGGGTCATGAGGACTCAAAACATCAACTTGTTTCTTCTCCGCCAATGCTGCCAGACCTGCTGAGTTTTTCCATTAAAATTATGATGTATTTGGATCTACTGAAACCTCATGCTTGGATTACAAAGTGGACTTCATATTAATATCTTTTCTCATTAATTGGGTTCAGATCAGCAGAAAGGCAATTTTCAAAAGATAGAAATGCTCCGACACAGCAAGATTTTTCTAGAAGTTATTAAAAATTGTGAAAGGGTGCAATAATGCAGCCAGTAAAGTGCAAAGCTTAGCCCTCAAATTGACTTACTATTGTTAGAAGTCAGTTTGTTTGTCTTCATTGGAGGCAGTAAATAACACACAGGCATAGAGGTGGAGCTAAATATTGAAGTCAAAAACTAAATATCTAATCCTTAATTTGCTTGCCAACATAATCCACAAGGATTAGAATTCTTCACAGTTAAAAAATAAACAAAAAAATTGCTTCTAAATTTGCCTTTGCTTTCCCTTGCTACGATTAAGAGTAGTGTTACAGACAGGCGGGGTTTAATTTAAAACAGCTCTGATTTCTCCTCTCATCACACTTCCGTAAAAAGAAAGATGTGTTTGATTTTTGATTCCCCCTTTATAAGTGGTGGTGTATTTTCCCCAACCCTTCAGTTCTGGAGTGATCAAATTCCCTATTAATAACCCCACAGCAATCTCGAGATAGGGTAAAATCATAGGGCGGAATCATCCCAGGTTTGCACAAAGTATGTTAGCAAGTGGGAAAAATGACATTTTACCTGCTGGCCGCAATGGCAGGTTTTTACGCCATATGATCCTATTTCCGGCACATCCTGCCTCATTAATAATGCATTCAAGGGAAACATTCTGGATCATTGGCGGGCAAGCTTGGATTTGTCTACACTGCCGTGACCTCAGCACTTCTTTGCCCTGGGCACCATATTTAAAGCGTACCAGAGCGCATGCCTACTTCTTGTCTACAGACCAGGACTGCTCCAGGTGACAGATGGCCCTGAAAGCAAAGGAGATGGCAGACCCCAAAATTTAGTGATAGGACTAGGGTCCTGAATCTAAATAAACGGAACTATGAGAGTATGAGGCAGGAGTTGGCAATGATGGATTGGGGAACCTTACTACAAGGCTTGACAGTGGATTGGCAATGGCTAATATTTAAGGAACATACGTATGAATTACAACAATTATTTATTCCTGTCTGGCGCAAAAGTAAAATAGGAAAGATGGCTCAAGCATGGCTTACAAAAGAAGTTCGGGATAGTATTAGATCCAAAGAGGAGACATATAAAATTGTCAGGAAAAGCAGCAAGCCTGAGGATTGGGAGCAGTTTAGAATTCAGAAAAAGTGGACAAAAAGATTTATTAATAAGGGGAAAATGGAGTATGAGAGTAAACTTGCAGGGTACATAAAAACTGACTGTAAAAGCTTCTATAAATATGTGAAGAGAAAAAGACTAGTGAAGACAAATGTAGGTCCCTTACAGTCAGAAACACAGGAAATTATAATGGGAAACAAAGAAATGGCAGAAGAATTGAATACATATTTTGGTTCTGTCTTCACAGAAGAGGACGCAAATAATTTCCCAGAAATGTTAGGCTAAAAAATCCCCAAGGCCTGGTAATCTACACCCCAGAGCACTAAAGGAAGTAGCCCTGGAAATATTGGATGCATTGGTGGTCATCCTCCAAAATTCTATTTCTTTTGTAAGCCATGCTTGAGTCACCTTTCCTGTTTTATTTTTGTGGCAGACAAGAATGAATAATTATTGTAATTCTATATTGCTGTTGCAGTTCCTATAGATTGGAAGGTGGCAAATGTAACCCCACTATTTAAAAAAGGGGAGAGAGAAAAAGCAGAGAATTACAGACCAGTTAGCCTAAAATGCTAGAGTCTATTATAAAAGGCGTGGAATGCATTAATGGGATTGGATAAAGTCAGTATGAGTTTATGAAAGGCAAATCACGCTTAACTAATCTACTGGAGTTTTTTGAGGATGTAACTCATAGAATAGATAAGGGAGAACCAGTGGATGTGGTGTATTTGGATTTCAAGAAGGCTTTTGATAAGGTCCCACATAAGAGGCTAGTGGGCAAAATTAAAACACATAGGATTGGGGGTAATACTTGGATGAGGGAACAAAATGCATTATTTCCAAGTTTGCTGATGATACAAAACTGGGTGGGGTTGAGTTTTGAGGAGGGTGCAAGGAGACCTCAGTGCAATATAGACAAGTTGTGTGTGTGGGCAAACACATGGCAGATGCAGTATAATGTGGATAAACATGAAATTAAATGCTTTGGCATGAAGGACAGAAAGGCAGAGTATTATTTAAATGGTGATATATTGGGAAATGCGGATGTACAAAGGGATCTGGGTGTCCTTGTACACCAGTTAATGCAAGTAAATAGGCAGGTGCAGCAAGCAATTAGGGAGGCAAATGGTATATTGGCCTTCATTGCAAGAGATTTGAGTTCAGAAGTAAAGATGTCTTACTACAGTTATACAGGGCCTTTGTGAGGCCATACCTGGAGTACTGCATGCAGTTTTGGTCTCCCTACCTAAGAAAGGATATACTTGCCATAGAGGGAGTACAGCAAAGGTTCACTAGGCTGATACCGGGGATGGTAGAGCTGTCATATGAGGAGAGATTGGTTTGACTGGGCCTATACTCACTAGAATTCAGAAGAATGAGAGGGGATCTGATTGAAATGTATAAAATTCTAACAGGGCTAGATAGACTGGATGCAGGGAGGATGGTTCCCCTGGTTAGGGAGTCTAGAACCAGGGGCCACTGTCTCAGGATATGGAGCAGACCATTTAGGACTGAGAAAAGAAAATCATTTCTTCACTCAGAGGGTGGTTAACTTGTGGAATTCTCTACCACAGAAGGCTGTGGAGGCTGGGTCACTGAGTATATTCAAGCAAGAAATTGATACATTTTTGGATATTAGGGGCATAAAGGGGCATGGAGAGAAAGCAGGAATATGATGTTGAGATAGACGATCAGCCATGATCATATTGAATGGCAGAGCAGGCTCGAAGGGCCCAATGGCCTACTCCTGCTCTTAGTTTTGATGATTTTATGCCTCTCTGGGGTACCGGCTGGATGCAGTGGAAGGCCGCCGCGATGTCCTCTACCCCCACTCTGGCTGCAGGAGGTCCAACAGTGTCGCAGTCTGGCCTGGGAGGTGGTGGCAGCGGCTGTCAGCGCTACTGGAGCACAGAGGAGATCAGCTATCAGGTTCAAGAAGATGAATTTTCTCATCTTTTCTGCCAGGGTAAGTCAACCACCTCATCACTCTCAACTTACACACTCATAAACTCAAGCAATATCCGGAGGGATCTCACACATCAAGAGACAGCACCACTAACTCTCACACGCAGAGTCAGCAGAAGGTGGGAGAACATCACACAGAGCTGTTGGAAGCCCTCAACAGTGTGGCACGTGAGTCAGAGGAGTGTGTCCACCTGCTCTCTCATGAAGTGTCCACATGTACGCGTATGGAGGTCTCCAGGGGAAGAATGATGGACGAAATGGAGACTCTGGTCCAGCAGAACATAGAGATGCGCACGGACCCGCACTTCATTACAGTAGCCACGGGTGAGTTCCTGCAGTGGCAATGCGTGAGGGAAGTGAGACACCTCGACTTTCCCCCAGGTGCTCCTTTCTCCTCAAGGAGTCAGGCCAGGGCCCTTGGGCACCCGAAGGGAGGAGGAGCGGCAGCTGGGTCATCCACTCAGGAATCTCAGATGCAGTCCTCTCCCTCCGAGTCCCCTTGTTGGCCTAGAGGAGGACAGTCAAAGCATACCGGGGCCCTCAAAGCCTCGGTTCTCCAGTGGACACACGCCAAAGTCATCAGAGGCAACAGGGCCAACAATTGCACAGGCTGTCTCCATGAGTGATGGATTTGTGAATGTGTGGGTTGAGGGTGATGAGAGTGAGTTACCCTGGTGGAACGTAGGAGACCATTCATCCCGTAGCAGCATTGGGTGGCTGTCCTCTTTTGCAGTGCATTGGCGCTGACCACCACTGCCACCGCCCCCCAAACCGAATTGCTGAGGTTGCTGCCCATCCTGCGGCCAGAGTGGGGTAGAGGACATCATAGCGAACCTCCGCTGCGTCCAAAAGGTGCTTGTGGGGTTGAACCTGAGAGCTGCAGTTGTCTTGCTTTTCAGGACCATGTCGTCTTTGCAGCAGTCATGGGCTGGAAGCATTGAGATGTGTGCGCGTGTCTGGGCTTTAAGCATGGCGCCTGGTGTGATGAAGCAACTAGGTAATGGCATGGCAGGCGAAAGACAGTCTGCCCACCATGGAAGCAGCATGTTTCCTGGAATGTATAGCTAATACGGCGAGTTTGGGACGATACCACATGAAAAGCCGCCATTGCGGTATGCAGGTAAAACATCGTTTTACCCACCTACTACCACACTTCGTGCAAATATGGGACGATTCCGCCCAATGAATCTCATGCGCCAAATAGTACCCAAGGCTAACGTAGAAGAGCAATGTGTTAGGCACAAGGGCAGTGTTATCAATCAGAAATGCTTAAGTACTCTGTGATCTCAAACAGCTGTCTCTAACTGCTTAATATAGTCTTGAAAACTGCTGATTAAGTGCTGTCAAATGGCAATTTGCTTTTGTTACACAATAGTGCCACTAACCATGCAAAATAAATGAATTTGTGTCATTCAGCAAAAGCATAAAAGCGTATCCAACAGAATGGGCACCTGGAATAGATAAAGATCCAAGAAAATGGGAAACATAAAGAAAGGATGGAAGAAAATATGTTAATGTAGCAAAACCAGTTCTTTTTAAAAATTTTCTTCCAATCTGCCTTCCCCTATTTCCTTGTCTCCTGCAGGTTATTATGTAACAGTTCCATAGGCGCCTTGTACAAATAGCAACTCCTTTAGCCTTGTGGGATGAAACCATACTCAAAACTGACCCGAGCTGCCATCAACCAATATCTCAACATCCATACACTCCAGGAGGAGCTAATGGATAGCAATCCATAATAGCTCAAAGTGCTGAGGCTAATTGCAACATACCAGTGCTTCGCAGCCAAGGTCAACTGACTCAGTACATCTGAGATCTTAAAACTACAGTAGGCTGTGCCTTCATCCCTTCAACCAAGAGTGGTCCGTAAGGCACTGCTATTTAACTTCTTTTACATCAGTCATTTTGCTGATAACTAATAGATTCCAGCAATTAAGAGCTATTAAACTTGGCAGAAATTGTTTAACACTTGACTAAATTAAGCATTTGGTACGGACAGTAAGTCCTACCTTTCACGACGTCCTTGTTCGTGTTTTCACTTACCCATACTTTATACTTTGCTCATCATGTGAGCAATCTTTGCTTATCTGCATTTTCTTCTCCTCCTCTCTTCTTTCCCCAGGGAGACGGCAGCCATGACAGGGCAGAGACTGGAATGGCTGCAGCTGAAGAAGAGCCCGAACGAAGGGATTAACCCGGAAATGTCCTAATTTCTCGGTCCAGAGCTACAATGACAGTTCAGCTCAGTTCAATTTTGACATCTTTATCGATGTATTGCTCAGAGGCTCCCCCTCTCTGTCGTGCACGGGTACTGTTCTACAATTTGCTGTAGAGTAACTGCCCAAATCAATGCTGCCCTTGCATTGCTGGAACCTACCTAATTGAGTCCCACTGAAAAGCATGTCCCTTGTTCGCGATTTTGCTGTTTGTGAGTTTCCGTGGGAACATAGCCCCGCAAAAGGTGAGACTTTACTGTAATGAATTCCTATTGCTTATCATTGCATCATGTGAATACCAGGATGGTTGATGGCAAACTAAATGGTTCATGGCAATTTTTTGTCCAGCAATTACTATGTACATTTGTGAGAACCCTGGAAGTCAAGTTTTATGAGTTGTTCCCTAATTCAAAGCTGAAGTTGTGAAACACACAAAGACTTAAAAGATTTAATTAATTACTACAGTTTCCTTAACAGTTACTGAAGAGTAGCAAAGGCTTTAAACTTCTGGCATAGTAGTAAAATTCACATGCATTGAGCTCATCTGATCGGCCTATACGACTATATGAGCAAGGGACAGGAGCAGGCCATTCAGTCCCTCGAGCCTGCTCTGCCATCTTATTAATCATGACTGATCTGATAGTAACCTGAAATCTGCATCCCACCTACCACCGATAACCTTGCTTGCCAAGAATCTATACACCATCCTTCCTTGAGCAGGAGACCTTTATCAGGCCGGGACCTTCCAGGCCTCGGGAAACCAGAGGACGTCCACCAAGGTCATCTCGGACATCAGGACGTAGCAGGCAACAAGCTGCCTCCGCCTCTGCTGCGAATGTCAGGGCTGCACCCTGGTGTCTTGGTAGTGTTAGGAAAATTAAGAAATATTGAAATCGCTTTTGGGTCATGGGTATGCTACCACTGTAAAAATATTGCACTTTGTAAATACGTTTGATGTTTTTGTGAATGACTTTGACAACTGAAAGCATTGTGATTATGTATATTTGAATTCTCTTATTTTGAGATTTAGCCATCATCCCACTCAGTGATATTCTCCGATTGTGAGATTCACATTCATGCGATGTCAACCTCACTGAAGATAGTTTCCGGACCCTTGTGTGATGTCAGGGAGATGTGTTAAAATTTTTATTGGAAGTGTGTGCTTCATCGCTTGTAACCCCTCTCCTTCACGGCGCACCATTGTGTGAGGACAGCTCAGCAGCCTGGAGGGATTAGTGTCAATTGTGTCTCCTCAGTGGTAGAGCCAAAGGCAAGACCTGGACAGGCAGATGATATCCCTAACCATGTCCACATCTCACTGGGCTGCTGTAGTTTTTCATTAATGTGGTGACAACTTCATCAAGTAATTTGTTATGTCGACTTTCATTTCCCAGATCAAGTGCATACAGGGTGCACCACTGACCTTCTCAGAGGTCATGGCCTGATGAATCATGAGGCTGGAAGCTGCAAGCCTGAATGCTAAACTTGCTGTCCATGTGACCAGTTGAACATCCCTTTCAATGCAATGGATTGGCACTAAGGGATAGGAGGAATGTAGCTATCTCCCATTGTCTTCACTTTATTCCTCCTGGAATCTGGTGGCGATTAAAGTGGCACAGGCCCGTCCTCTATGTTGTGCTCCCTTGATGGTGTCATTCCATGGAAGCTGACTCTCTTCTCCTTCTTCAGGTTCCTGACCCTCTTGCTCCTCATCCTCCGTGGAGTTCTCATCCTCCTCCACTGCTTTGCAGCACCAGGTTGTGAAGGGCACAATACACAGTGATGATTCAGGTTACCCTCTCTGGAGTGTACTGCAGAGTCCCACCTGAGCGGTACAAACTTTGGAGCCGACTCTTCAGAATGCCAATGGTCTGCTCAGTTAGGGACTGTGTGGAGCTGAGAACTGTGTTGTACCTCCCCTCTGAAGTACTCTGAGGGCAATGCACAGGTTTCATGAGCTACCATTTCAGTGGGAGTTTCTTGGGCTTTCAGCATTTCTCCAAGCAACCATCCCTGTGGATGCTCAGGCTCTTCAAATATGTGAGGCGCCTGGAAGTGTCTCAGGATGAGTCATGGCAACTTCCAGGGTATCTGGTACAAACGTGCATTATGCGCTTCCAATGATCGCACATCACTTGAACGTTGATGGAACGGAAGCCTTTACGGTTGATAAATATTAGGGCTGCTGCCATGGGGCCCCTAAAGCCACATGGGTGCAGTCTATTGCACCCTGCACTCCTGGGAAACCTGAGATGAATGCAAACCCATTGAATCTCACAGCCTCGCTATCTTCATTGAGGGCAAACCTCACATAGTGATGTGCCTTGCTGAAGAGGGCACCTGTGACCTCTTTAATGCTTCTATGTGTGGTGGACTGCGAGTGGATCCCTGGGATGATCCCTACACAAAGAAATAGAGCGTGGTGGTGACCTTCATGGCCACTGACAGGGGATAGCCTCCCACTCCATGGGGCATTAGTTCCTCCCGAAGAATGTGACAGATGTGATCCACCAGTGAACTGGACATGTGCAGATGTGCACGGCATTGTCTTTCATTCATTTGCAAATAGGATAGTCTCTTCGGTAGACCCCTGGGCTAGGGAGTCACTTCCATGGTCTGGCTCTATCCCCCGATCCTCATATTCCTCATGTGGCTCCCCTGCACCCTGGACCTCAGACGGGGCCTCCTCCTGAAGCTGCCCCTTCTTCTCCTCATAAAGGCAGCACTGAGCCCTGGATCCATAACTGCTTTGTCCTTCTCTCTGAAATGATACATTGAATGGATTAATGCATAATGTTTGAAAAAAGTGAAGCTCACAATGTTGAACCAAAAGCAACTGTAATGGCCTTTATTGGCTTCTGTCCCATTAGTCTTGTCGCTATTGCAGTCTTGTATCTGAGGTGCTCACAGACACATTGGAGGTGACCAATGTGACATTACATCTGAATCCCACAGAGGTAGAAGAAGGTTTGAATGACATGCATGTCCTGTCCTAGCTCAGTGCTCCAATCTCTGATCTGGCATATTCATTGACAATAAGTTGCTCATGATTAATGACTGGATGCCCTTTGGCCCGTTATGAATGCCAATTCTGGAAATCACATGAAAGCCTTTCATTAGTGGGCTGCCATATATGTAACACCTGTGCCTGCTTAACAGTTGCCTGCATTCCCAAGTTTCACACTCCTGTGTGCTAATGTTAAAATGCAGCAACTGTGATGTTAAGCCAGTGACTCCTACATTTCCCTGTCACAGCATCGCAAAAGGCATGGATTGCAATGGCTAGCTTCTCAAAGAGGTGTTCCTCCTTTCTCTCAGCTCTGACTCCATTTGGATGTTGTGGCACCAACAAGTTAGAGTACACCCTCAGAAAGGGCCTCTTAGTCCAGCAGTACACTCCTTGCACATTGCCTCAGAACACTCCTGTGCAAATTTGCTTCTACATGTGATTTATAATTGTGCTATTAGTTCAAGAGTTCAAGATGGTGGTTCTGCAGTATTACTTCAGGACCAGCTATGACACCCTCCTCTCACTGTCACGTCCCAGATATTTTCCTGGAACCACATGATGAGCAGGTAGAGCTCCCTCCTGTTATTCTCCAGCCTCCCCCAGTAACCCTGGGTCCCATTGTTGTTGTGGTCAAGATTCTTACCCTCCCCCAAGCCCATCACTGTTCACATGCCCATGACACATGTGGACCTCTACCCTCCCCATCAAGAGGCTGTGTGCACAATCACTTACAGAGGAGACCCCCCTCAAAGAAAGCTTCACACATCACCACCCCCCCACCCCACCTCCCCCCCACCGCAACTATGTTTTTCCCATGCCGGCTGCGGATGTCTCCCGTAACAATTAACATCCCATCGCCAGGCCAGTACAGAGCCAGACAAACTAATGGACATGGACTGTGAAGATGCCTTGCACGCCAAGCTGTGTATTTTCCCAGGTGAGCATACAGTTTTTGTCCCTCCCTGGAGCAGGAGTACAACAGGCAATGAATAGCCCTGTAGCATGGCCCGCTGCACCCCAGGTCTGCCTATTCTCTATCATTTATGACTATGAAGTCCACATAGTCAACAACAGTCTGTGCACTCTCGCTCCTGACAGTGAGTGCAAGGACATTCTGTACGCTCTCACTCTTGACTGAGCCCAAGGACAGACTCTACTCTCTCACTCCTGACTGAGCCCAAGGACAGTCTCTACTCTCTCACTCCTGACTGAGCCCAAGGACAGTCTCTACTCTCTCACTCCTGACTGAGCCCAAGGACAGTCTCTACTCTCTCACTCCTGACTGAGCCCAAGGACAGTGTCTACTTTCCCACTTCTGACTGAGCCCAAGGACAGTGTCTACTCTCTCACTCCTGACTGAGCCCAAGGACAGTGTCTACTCTCTCACTCCTGACTGAGCCCAAGGACAGTCTCTACTCTCTCACTCCTGACTGAGCCCAAGGACAGTCTCTACTCTCTCACTCCGACCTGCTGGCCCCAGACCAAGGGCTTTGACTTTCAATCTGTTCAGCATTGTCCTAATGACTGAACACTATACTGACCCCCTTCATACCCCCTGCCCCTTCATGATTCTCAGTGCAAACCATCCCTCATATGCCACACTAACATACACCGCTCTCACAATTTCCTATTCCAGAGTCTGCGTGCATCACTTCCCATTCATATCTGTGGTTTCCCATCTACCCCCTTGTTTGTTAACATCTCAGTTTCCCTTGTTGGACTCCAGCTTCCCACTCCTCGGTTACCCCTCTGCCTGCCATTGTTACCCCTCCTCCACCACCCCCTTGCAAAGCCTTCCTTCCCCTCTGCCTTCCATCATTCTCCCTCCCCCAATCCCCTTTCAATGCTTTCCTGCCCCTTTGCCTCCCGTGTGTCTGTTATCCTTCTGTACACCCACACCAACCCTTGCTGAAATGCTAGTCTCTGAACGCTCAGCCCTACCTTAATACCACTGCACAGTTCTGTCCTTCTGCACAACGGAGGCACTCACCAGGAGCAGACAAACCCTACGCCTTCAGCATTATGGCATCACAATGAGATTGGCATAGCATTGTGGCAGGTAGGCTATGAATGTAGCACTCACCTCGAAGCTGCGAGCGAAGTGAGGTCCAACTGCTGCATGCCACCCTTTTTCAACTAAGATTCAGACTGATGTGATTTCCTGCTGGCATGGCACAAGATTGGAAGGCAACATGTGATTCCAGCAAGCAGCAGATTTAATGAGCATTCAAGAGATGGTAATGAATGCAAATGGCATTCACGCCACTAGTCAGTGGGATACCCAACCTGCCATAATCCCACCATTGGGAGAGTTGTGAACCGTTTTCATGCCGGCAGGATTCCGAGTTTTTCGCTAATACTCGATTCTCCACCATGGGCAGAATGGAAAAATTCGACCTGGCAATATAGCAAAATGCTTAAACCTTTCCAATGTGACACTCTCTCCTCACTAAAAAAAACCCTATACATTAAAATGTATAAAATCTCTCCGCATATGACAATCCTGCCATCCCTGGAATCAGTCCGGAGAACCTTCGCTGCACTCCCTTTATGCCAAGTATATTATTTCTTAGGTAAAGAGACCAAAACTGCACACAATACTCCAGGTGTGGTCTCACCAAGGCCCTGTACAGCTGCAGTAAGACATCCTTGCTCCTGTACTCAAGTCCTCTCGCAATGAAATCCAGCATACCATTTGCTTTCTTACTCCCTTCAGGGGTCTCATGCAACCATTAGGCGGGGTGAGGGCACATATCAACACTCCTCTCACCAAGACATTCACATCACCAGCATCCCATCTTTCATGTTGCTCACATGCTCTGGTCCTTCTGAGGAGGGCTCACCACACATAGGGGACATGCGTCTCACCCAACCTCTGCTCCATCCCTTCTCATCACATGTCTTTCTTTCTTCTTCCTACAGACCAAGCTGATGCACAACAGGCATGGGAGGTCAGACTGGGGGAGGGGTGGCTGACATCATCACTCTCACTGAGCTCGAGGACGCTGCAGCCGAGCTGGCTGGGGAGGGCAGGGATTGCTCCTGTGGGGAAGGGGAGATTGGCCTCTCCCACCAATCCAGTAAGGATCACAGATTTACCACTTCAGCAAAATCCTGACATTCACAGTGAGTCACATACCATCTTATCTAGCTCATGTTCATTATCTGAAACTCTATTTTCCAGGTACCGCAGATCAAAACCCGCAAGCTAGTCCAGCACTACCAGTCCGAGCCCCCATACTTCATCAAGGAGGACAATCCGGAAGAACCATCACAGCGCTCATACGCACCCTCCACCAGTTCAGAGAGACACACGTCGGAGAGGCACAGCTGTAGATTAGGCTCGGGCACCCTTTCTGGGGAACACCTCACTGACACATCCCTGCAGAATTGGAGGCAGGGACAGCCCAGGTTTCTGGCTTTCAGAGGGCAGGTGGAGACCAGCCACCTGCTCTGTCCAAGTCAGATGATGAGCTTCCGGAAGCAGCCGCCAAATCATTGCTGGAGATGCACCGACAGACAGCAGAACATCAGGCAGAGATTCTTCAGTCACTCAGCAGACTAGAGTGAACGATGGAGGACTCCGTCCGTGTTCTGCCTGATGTTGTGGCTCTGACATGCGAGTGCCTCGAAGTCACCATGGGAAGGCTGGCGGCCACCATGGAGACTTTGGTCCAGGAGGTCTTGCCGGATTTGCGCTCGGCCTGCACTCCATGGCCTGATGGACAGAATCAGATGCAGGTGACATGGGGCTAAGGCACTTTGACCTCCCCTCCAGGTGC
This sequence comes from Carcharodon carcharias, assembly GCF_017639515.1. Classification (NCBI taxonomy): domain Eukaryota; kingdom Metazoa; phylum Chordata; class Chondrichthyes; order Lamniformes; family Lamnidae; genus Carcharodon; species Carcharodon carcharias. The sequence continues at coordinate 76,839,573 of NC_054474.1, read as the reverse complement.
ACCATCTCCTGCAGGAGTCAGGGTGGGGCCCTCGGGCATCTACTGGGAGGATGAGCATCAGCCGGACACCCCTGGTGCCTCCTCTCGGGGCACTCCAAGGGTGCGCAGTCGCTCACAGCCCCGTCTGCCTGTGAACCATCCACGCCAGCTTCTCAGGCCACCGAAGGCGCTTCTGCCCCAGAGCAAGTGACCCTTATCAGGCTGGTGCCCCGCAGGCTACGGGCCACAAAAGGCCACCTGCCAAGGTCATCACCGACATCAGGACGTAGCAGTTAGCAGGCAGCCTCCACCTCTGCTGCAGATGTCAAGGCTGCACCCAGACGTAGCGGTAGAGTTAGGAAGGTTAAGAAAAATTGATGTCACTTTTGGGTCATGGGTGAGCTAGACATGTAAATAGATTGCACTTTTGTTAGTAATTTGATGGTTATGTGAATGTTCTTGTTAGCTGAAGGTGTTGTGATTTTGTACTTTGTAATCCTCTTATTTCAAGGTTTAGCCTTCCTCCCACTCAGTGATCGTGTTCCACTGTGAGATTCATATTCCTGTGATGTCAACCTCAGTTGAACAATATCTGCACCCCTTGTGTAATGTCAGGGAGATGTGTTTTAATCTTTACTGGAAGTGTGTAAGTATTTCTAACCCTTCTTCCTGAAAGAACAGGGCAGCTCATCAGAATTGATAATGGCATGTGTGCCTCCTCAGTGATAATTGCAGAAGAAAAGACATGCACAGGAGGAGGAGATCCCTAGGCATGTCCACATTTTAGTCGCAGAGGTATTGGCATCATTAGATGGCAGTGAAGGCTTCAAGTCTTTTCTCACATCACTCTTGTTCCTAAGTGGACTCTCAGTTCCCAGAGTGAGCTCACTCACAGGGCCCCATGGACCAAAGCAAAGATCATGGCCTGGTGATTCGTGAGGCAAGTGTGAGTGCGGGACTCGTTCTCGCAGCAAGTGGGTGGACATTCGCTGAGTTGAAAGAAAATGGCATTGAGGGCTAGGAGAGAAGTGGCCATATTCCCTCACTTGACTTTACTCTTCCTGGAACCTGTCTGCGATTAACATATCACAGGCATGTCTCCCACATCTTCCTTCCTCCATGGCGTGATCGCGCTCATATTGGTCTCAGCAGCCCCCTGAGGTTCCTTGGCCTCCAGATCTTCATCCTCTAATGAGCTTTCATCCTCCTCCAATTCATTCTCTGGCAGGGGGTCACCTCTTTGCATTGCCAGATTGTGAAGGGTGTAACACACTGCGATGATGCGGGAAACCCTGTCAGGAATGCATTGGAGTGAGCCACCTGAGCGATTCAAATATCTGAAGCACATCTTCAGAAGCCCTATGGTTTGCTCTATAAGGTAGCGCATGGAGCTGTCAGCAGCATTGTACCTCTCCTCAGAACAACTGTGGGAGTGTCATGAAAATATAATAATTTTCATAATATTATTGGGATTTATTGTAAAGTAGTAATAGTGAGGTCTGGAGTGTGTGTGTGTTTATGTGCCTTCATTGAACTAAAGACAGCTAGTCTGAAAACTTTTATATATCAGAGGAGAAGCTTGTTTGAAACATGGCTGAAGTTTTAGAATGTGAGGTGTAAAGGAAAATTTGCACTTTTAGATAAGCCAGAGTAGTCAGAATTTCAAAATAAAGGGTGAAATGTTACACTTAGCCAGAAGAGCCCAACAGTGTCTTTATTTTTCCCAAAGCTTACTGACAAAATTGGTACTGGGGTGAATTTTTCCTTTGGAGGGCGGGCTGTTTGGGAGCAGGCACGGGCAGGCGCGGAGCCAATTGCCACCCGCGATCGGCTGCACGCTGCCATTTTACATGGGTGGGCCAATTAAGGCCCACCCAGTGTGACGCACGCCCGGTATCAGTCAGCGCTACCTGTGCGGGCGGGGTGGAGGAGGGAGAGTCGGGGCCTGCGCTCTTTCATGAATGCACACGAAAGGACACAGCAATCTCCCTGAGGAACGGAGCTGCCTCAGGGAGATTAAGTTGGTAATAAAACTTTTTAATAAATAAAGTAAAAAATTATTTAAACATGTCCCCTTGTGTGACAGTGTCACATGAGCTGGGACATGTTTGCGAATTTTGCAAAACCTATTTAGTTATTTTATAAAATCTTCAGGAAACCTTATCCTGCCCGTGGATGAGATTTCCTGAAAAATGCAAAGGCTGCTTGGCTCTTAGCCTGCCAGCCAACCTTAAGGTTGAACGGGCAATGCTGTTAACAACTTTAATTACTTTTTTAATGGCCTTAACATGCCGTTGACAGTTCGGCTGATGCGCAGCAGACTCCGGCGCACACCCACCGAACAAAATATCAAAATGACATGCAATGATGTTGGGACGCACGTCCAACATCATCGCACATCATTTTACGGGTCAGCATGTCGGACCCACCCCCGCACACCAACAACAATATTCTGCCCACTATGAAAGACTTTTATTTTTAGGAAGGTAAAGTCCAAAGACATATTGAAACAACAAAATTTGCATTCAAAGGGGAAAATATGTATAAAGGAGAGAAGGCTATGTGCAAGAGAAAGACATTCCAAGATTTAACAAGTGTGAAAAGCCCCCAGCCTCTATGCACCAAGCTGCTGTCGACAGGAATCAAAACTAAGAGAATTTATTATGAATATCCCTGTCCAGTGTATTGTGTGCTTTGCCTGGGTCTGTTAAAATCTATTTTGCTTTTACTGTTGTCTTAACGGGGGTGTAATTGGGAGTCAGATTATTTAGGGGAGCTAAGAGTTATCATAGTAATCATTTGCAGACCTATGTATGTGTTTAAATTTATTTTTTTATTTGTAAATATTTACTTTAGTTACGTTAAAAAAAACCCCTAAGACTGAATTCAAGGCACATGTCTCGAAATAAAAATACAAATTGTAACACAGTTGTTTCAAGTTTCCCTCTGGGGTTTGAGCAGCGTAGCATTTACCATCCACTGTGCCATAACAGAGGGTGATGTACTGGTGTTATCAGCCAGCATTTCAGTGAGTGCCCCTTATCCCCAAGCAGCCATCTCTGCAGACATAATACCCCATTGAAAATCTCAGGCACCTGGGGGTGACTCAGGATGTGGGAATAATGGCATCTCCCAGGAGACCATGCACAAAGGTGCAGTATGGGCTTCCGGTGATCGGACACCAATTGTACAGCGATGGAATGATAGCCCTTGCGGTTTATAAACATTAGGGACTATTGCCCTGGAGCCCATTTGGCCACAAGGGTGCAGTTCAATGAACTCTTGGGAAGACTGAGATGCCGGCGAAGCTGGTGAATCTTGCAGCCCAGCTATCTTCGTCCAGAGCAAACCGGACATAATGATGGACCTTCCTGTAAAGGGCATCTGTGACCTCCTTAATGCATCGATGTGTTGCAGACTGAGAGATGCCACACAGGTCCCCTGTTAATCCTTGGAAAGAACCAGAGGCCAAGAAATTGAGTGCACCTTCAAAGCCACTGGCAGGGGATACCCTTCCACTCTACGTTGCATCAGGTCTTCACAAAGAATGTGGCAAATGTGATGTACCAGATCTCGGGACAAGCACAAAAGGTGCACGGCATTGCCTGTCACTCATTTGTAAATGGGAGACTCCTGGGTGATAAACCCTAGGTCTGGCGATTCGCCCCCATTGTCTGAGTGTCTCATCCTGTTCATGTCCTGGCTCCACTTGACCATGTACTTCTTGCTGAAGCTGCACACAGAGTCACCTCTCCTTCGCCTCCTCCATTGCATTCGGACCCTGACAAAGGCAGCATTGAGCCCTGAATCCATATCTGCTTTTACCTTCTCTATGAAAGGAAATATTGAAGACATTAATGACTCAAGGGGCAAGAAAGTGAAGCTCAGAAGATAAAACATATGGAAACTATAAGAGTCCATAGTTTTCCCTGTCCTACTTGCATGGTGGCTGCTGCTGCCTTGTCCCTGAGACAATAGCACACACATCAAGATGACCAAGGAGGCATCGCTGATATGTAACATCTTCAGCCCTGCGTGGGATGCTAAAATTTCAGTGAGATGAGTGACCCAACCTAGCTCTGTGCTCCAATCTCTGATGTGGCATATTAATGACTAATCAGTTGCTCTGACATATTAATGACTTATCAGTTGCTCATGGTCAATGAGTGGATACCCTTTGGCCCATTAGGAATGTCACATATGGTGAACACGTGACAGGCCTTCATTACTGGAATGCCATGTATGATACAACTGTGCTCCTTCACTATTGCTGGCATTCCCAAATTCTACAGTCTTAGGCATTACTCTTTAGATGTAGAGACTGTGATGTGAAGCCACTGAGTTCTGAATAGCCCTTCAACAGTGCTAATGAAGCCATTGGCTTTAAGTTGCTTTCATTGCAAGGAGGTCTTCTTCCTTTCTTTCTAAGCAGACTCCTGCTCACTCCTGTGGCAATAAAAGGTTAGAGGGCGACCCCAGAAAGGTCCCCTTGCATTTTCCCTTCCATCTCACTGCCATTCCACAGCCTTCCCTCCCCATTACCCCCATCATATTCGCCCTTCCCTCCATGTTGTCCCCCTCGTGTTCACCCTTCCCCTTGTCAGCCATTCCAATACTTTCCCTCCCCATTGCCCCCCCCCACCCCATGTTTGCTCTTTCCCCTGACGGCCATTTCATCAACATCCCCCCCCCCACCCCACCTCCGTTGAGCCCTTTTTGTTTGTCAATCCGATGAGTCCAGAGTCCACCTCCAGTTGATATGCTAGTCTCTAAAAGTGGAGGACTGCATGAGTGGTCTTTTTCTGGACAATGAAAGCAAAGAGAAGGAGGAGTCCAACCCTACACCCCCACAGAGTGGCGTTCATCGCAACAAGACTGGTGCAGTGCTATGGCAGGTATTGTGCACGCCACTCTTTTTCAAATGGGTTTGAGGCCAATATAATTGGAAGGTGCGACAAGATTCTGGTGAGCAGTTGTTTTAGTGAGCATTCATGACATGTTAATGAATGCAAATGGCATTCGCGCCAGTAACCGGCGGGATAACCAACCCGCCATTAACACACTGTTGGGAGAATAGCGACTTGTTTTTAAGTTGGCGAAGTTGTGATTTTTTCCCTACCATTGGATTCTCTACTCCTGCCTGCCATGGGCGCGATGGGAAAATTCTGTACGTGGAATTTTTTTTTTTACTATTAATTCATGGGATGTGGGCATCGCTGGCTAGGGCAGCACGTATTGCACTTCCTTAATTGCCCTTGAAAAAGGTGGTAGTGAGTTGCCTTCTTGAACTGCTGCACTCCATGTGGTGTACACCCACAGTGGACCCAGTGACAGTGAAGAGACGGTGACATATTTCCAAGTCAGGATTGTGAGTGGCTTGGAGGCAAAGTTCCAGGTGGTGATGTTCCTAATTGTCTGTTGTCCTTTTAGATGATAGCGGTTGTGGTTTGAAAGGTGTTGTCTAAGGAGGCTTGGTGAATTCCTGCAGTGCATCTTGTAGATGGTATGCACTGCTGCTATTGTGCATCGGTGGTGGAGGGAGTGATTGTCTATGAATGTGGTGCAACTCATGTGGGCTACTTTGTCCTGGATGGTGTCAAGTTTCTTGGGTGTTGCACTCATCCAGGCAAGTGGGGAGTATTCCATCACACTCCTGATTTTTGCCTTGTTGATGGTGGACAGGTTTTGGGGACTCAGGAGGTGAGATACTTGCTATAGGATTCCTAGCCTCTGACCTGCTCTTGTAGCCACAGTATTTACTGTGAACTGGCTAGCCCAGTTCAGTTTCTGGTCAGTGGTAACCATCAGAATGTTGATAGTGGGGAATTCAGTGATGGTAATGTAATTGAATGTCAAGTGGTGATGGTTAAATTGTCTCTTGTTGAAGATGGTCATCGCCTGGCACTTTTGTGGCATGAAATTTACTTGCCACTTGTCAGCCCAAGCCTGGATATTGTCCAGGTCTTGCTGCTTTTGGAGTTGGACAGCTTCAGTATGTGAGGAGCTGCAAATGGTGTTGAACATTGTGCAATCATCAGCGACCACCCTCACTTCTGACCGTATGATGGAAGGAAGGTCATTGATGAAGCAGCTGAAGATGGTTGGGCCTAGGACACTACCCTGAGGAACTCCTACAGTGATATCCTGGAACTGAGGTGTTTGACCTCCAACAACCACAACCATATTCCTTTGTGCTAGGTATGATGCAAACTAGTGGAGAGTTTTCACCCGATTCCCATTGACTCCAGCTTTTCTAAGGCTCCTTGATGCTACATTCAGTCAAATGCTGCCTTAATATCAAGAGCAGTCACTCTCACCTCACCTCAGGAGTTCAGCTCCTTTGTCCATGTTTGAACCAAAGCTGTAATGAAGTCAGGAGCTGAGTGGCCCTGGCGGAGCCCAAACTGAGCATCAGTGGACAGGTTATTGATAAACAAGTGCCGCTTGATAGCATTGTTGATGACCCCTTCCCTCAATTTACTGATCGAGAGTAGACTGATGGGACAGTAATTGACCCGATTAGATTTGTCCTGCTTTTTGTGTACAGGACATACCTGGGCAATTTTCCACATAACTGGGTAGATTCCAATGTTGTAGCTGTACTGGAACAGCTTGGCTAGGGGCACAGCAAGCTCTGGAGCACAAGTGTTCAGTATTATTGTTGGAATATTGTCCGGGCTCATTGCCTTTGCAGTATCCAGTGCCTTCAGCCATTTCTTGATATCACGCGGAGTGAATCTATTTGGCTGAGGACTGGCATCTGTGAAGCTGGTGATCTCGGGAGGAGGCCGAGATGGATCATCCACTCAGCACTTCTGGTTGAAGGTTGTTGCAAATCCTTCAGCTTTATCTTTTGCACTGATGTGCTGGGCTCCTCTATCATTGAGGATGGGGATATTTTTGGAACCTCCTCCTCCAGTGAGTTGCTTAGTTGTCCACCCCCATTCATGACTGGATGTGACAGGACTGCAGAGCTTAGATCTGATCTATTGGTTGTTGAATCGCTTAGCCCTGTCTATCACTTACGCTTATGCTGTTTGGCACACAAGTAGTCCTGTATTATAGCTTCACCAGGTTGACACCTCATTTTTAGGTATGCCTGGTGCTGCTCCTGGCATGCCCTCCTGCACTCTTCATTGAACCAGGGTTGATCCCTGGCTTCATAGTAATGGTAGAGTGGGGGATATGCAGCGCCATGAGCTTACAGATTGTGTAAGAGTTGAATTCTGCTGTTGCTGATGGCCCACTCCGCCATGGGTCATATGTTTGCCCAGTCTTGAATTGCTAGACCTATTCAAAATCTATCTCATTTAGCACGGTGGTAGTGCCACACAACACAATGGAGGGTATCTTTAATGTGAAGACGGGACTTCATCTCAACAAGGACTGTGCAATGGTCACTCCTACTGATACCGTCATGGACACATTGGCCTGTGGCAGGCAGGTTGGTGGGAATGAGGTCAAGTATGTTTTTCCCCTCTTGTCGGTTCCCTCAGCATCTGCTACAGACCCAGCCTACCAGCTATTTCCTTTGGGATTCAGCTAGTTCGGTCAGTAGCGGTGCTACTGAGCCTCTCTTGGTGATGGACATTGAAGAACCCCACCCAGAGTACATTCTGTGCCATGGTGTGGGAATCAAACCCGTATTCCCCAGAACATTATCCTGGTTCTCTGAATTACTATCCAGTGACAATACCACTATGCCATTACCTCCCTTGCTTGTCCTCCAGCAGATAATTCCACAAAGATCACTTCATAATCTGTAAACTCCTCTCTGTAGCACCATTCAACGATGGGTGAAATGATGATATTAGAGTGTATTTGATTCCATTCTTACTCAGGAATATTTCAAACTCTTCCAACATCAACACCTCTGGCAACCCATAAATTGCAAAACAACTTCTCAAACTCTGAATAGTTTTGGCACCTGTGGTATTGGGGATAGACTCAACATTAATCTTCTTATTATAGCTATCGACCAAACCAAGTATTATTTTCCTTCCACTTCAAAGAAATCATCAGTAACTTGTTCCCATGGTTTTCTTGTATTTGATCATGGAATAAAAAGGAACCTTGATGGGTCATTTCTTATTCTGAGATGTGCTCCACAATTTTTCACCAACTCTTCAATGGGCTGAATTTTCTGGCTAGAGGGGGTTGGGGGGCTGAGCAGAAGTGGGCTCAGGCATGTGCGGACCCGATCGCCACCTGAGATTGGATCCATGACGCCATTTTACGAGGGCGGGCCAATTAAGCTGCACCCAGCCTGAATTGCTATTCCTGAGGACAGTGGGAGTGGGTGGGTGGCGACAGGTCTGCAATGACCACTGGGTCCAATGGTGACCCAGTGGCCGATTTTAAAAAGTAGCTGCAGCCTTTCCAAGGCTGCAAATTATGACCAATGGAAGGGCTTCCCAGAGCATTGCTGGTGAGCAGGCCAGACAGGAGGATGGGGCAGGGGGGCCACAGGAGGTGGCAGCACGGGGGGAGGTCCAGGTACCCCAGGACAGGAGGAGGAGGCCTCCCCACATGAGAAAACGTGACTGGGAGGAGGTGGCGGAGGTGGTGAGCTCCCGCGATGTGGTGCGGCGCACCAGGAGCCAGTGCCGCAAGCGCTTCAATGACCTGTTGCATTCAGGAAGGGTGAGGACAATGTTGGCATTGGTCACTTAACCCAGCAGGTAGGCTTTCACCTCTGGTGTCCCCTCAGCCCCGGCAAGTCTGAGTGCAGTGACTGCATTGAATCATTGACGGCACGTGTCCTTCGCTGGGTGGGCCAGCAGATATTGCCCATGCCAAAGTCACCCTGAGAGGATGGTGAAGAGATGGGTTCTGTGCCCGCAGCATGTGGTACACTGAGACCCACATTACTGTTTTGGGGGCAACCTGGAGGAGCTGCACCTAGACACAGTGCTGGAACTCCAGGAGATGTCAAAGTCAGGGTGATGACATGCTGGGAGGGGAGCTTCAAGGTGGCGTGACACCAATTGATCTGCTGCACTCTGTGCTCCACATGCTTGTGCCTCCTTGTTATGGAAAGTTAGACCGTGTGGTGCCTGATGTGATGTGGGCAGCGTTTGGCCAACGGGGTGGGGGTATGAGGAGAGGCCCAGCATCTTTGTGTGAGTGTTTGACAGCAGCGGGGTGAGGAGGCACTGGAGCCATGCAATGTCCCATTCTGGTTGGGGTGGACCGTCTGTGAAGAGAGACCGGGTACAAGTAGCACTAATCAATGCTCTTCTCTCCTTTCCAGGAGAAGAATGCACATAATGCTGCTGAGCGGGTGAGGACTGGCAGCGGGCCGGCACAATTAGTGATCCTCAGCCATTTCGAGCAGGAGGTCCTAGATTTGGAGAGGTGCCATGTGCCCAGGTCCACCAGTGTCGATGAGGCTCGGGTGCCACGGGCAAGTATGTTTGCCCAGCAGTGAGGTCACCATTGTTCTCCCAGCAGCCATGGCAGTGCTGAATGTTCAGTGATTGAAGTTTGCCTCCAATGTCCTTGGTTCAAATCTTTGTTCTTCCTTTCAGCATCAGCAGAGCAGGGCCAGGAGGAGGAGCAGCAGGGGTCCCCTCTCACACCTGAGGGCCCTGAGGTCTCACCAGCAGCACACCATCTCTGCTAGGCAGGCACCAGTGCAGATACTAGCACCTCATTGGGAATTAGAACATCGGCTAGTGTCCAGGGACACAGCAGTGAGGGCACTTCACAGTCACTGGAGGATCTGGCAGAGACAGAGAGTGCCCATGGTACCAGCAGTCATAGGACTGCAGGGATCCAGGCACATGCTCAGTTGGTGCCTGATGATGTGCCTCTGAAGTCGTCTGCCTCGCAAAGAGCGCAGGAAATGCGGTTGGTGTGCGAGGGCATCTGGGGGAGATACATGAAGCTATGCTCGGCTTGGTGTCTGTGGTGGAGGAGTCTACCTGGACTATCGCTGAAGCAATGAGCCTCGTGCCCAAGTGCCATGGGTCCTCCAAGGAGAGAGTGGCAACTCTCGTGGAAAGGCTCCTCCAAGAGACCAGTCAGGGCTTCCTGGGGATGCGCTTGGACCAGCAAGCCCTCACATCGGCATTGACCTTAGCTGATCAGAGACAGTATGGGAGATGGTCTGGGCACCAAGTTTCCTAGCTCGGTGCCCATCAATCCACGGTGAGCAGGGAGGTCCGAAGCGACCTCATGTCAGTGCAGCACCTGCCTGTCATCTCTGCGGGCTCCTCTCAGGGCGCTCCAGATGAGGGTGGCAGGTCCTCCACCCCTCTCCCAGTGATTGTTGCATCCGGTGAGGCTGCGACAATTGGGAAATGCCAGCTGTGGAACTGGCAGCTCCCTCCCAGGCGGGGCCAGCACAGGGTCCACAGGCCATAGGACGGCCGCCATGGTCATCAAGGCCAACAGGACAGCAGAGTCAGCAGCTCTCTCAGATGCCACTCCCAGCAAGGGGTCAGTGTCAAGAAACGGAAACGTAAACATAAGGCACCTTAGGCACACCACAGGTTTATCACTGATGCTGTTATGTTGGCCTGCAATGAGATCTTTATGAGTAGGTGTGATTTTTAACACCTTTTTCATTTTGTTTCATTAAGTTTCTTTGTTTGCAAAAATAAATTCAGACATCTCACCGTGACTGAGGGCACCTCTTTTCTTCTGCAGGTGGATGGTTTCCAATAATGTAATGTGTGCTTTGTGGGACATTCAGCTTTATTAACAACGGCCTTAGTTAATGTTCCTAACCAGGCAGATTTTGCACTTAGGTCTTGAATATGGAGCATGCTTGTCCTGGAGGTCCATACGTAGTGGGCTAGATGAAGATTCATTGGATTAAAGCCTGCCAGGTGTCCCTGCCTCCCTGGAGTATGCCTGGGTAAATTGTCTACCCCCTCAGCATTTCCCTGTGTGTGCTCATCCTTGGACTCACTGATGGACTCATCGTGTGCAGCCACAGCCAATGCATTTACGTCTTCATTGTCCACAGTGTCCCCCCTTTCTAGCACAAGATTGTGGAGAGTGCAGCATGCAACCACTATCAGCAACACATGATCTGGGGGTACTGGAATGTGCCCCCTGAGCAGTCCAGGCATTGGAAATGCATCTTGAGAGGACCGATGGCTCTCTCCACCACAGCCCTTGTGGTGTCCTGGCTCCTATTATACCGCTGCTCAGCTTCTGTTCTTGGATGGCGGAGAGATGTCATGAGCCACCTTCTGAGGGGATAGCCTTTATCACCCAGCAGCCATCCATCTAGCCAGGCTGGAGCACTGAAGAGCCCCGGCACCTGGGAGTGTCTGAGGATGTAGGTGTCATGGGAGCTGCCTGGGTACCTTGCACAGACTTGTAGAATCAGCATCCTGTGATCACACACTATCTGCATGTTCATGGAGTGGAAGCCCTTCCTGTTGACGAAGGCACCGGGCTCACCTGCTGGCGCCTTGATGGCAATGTTGTGCAGTCTAATGCACCCTGGATGCGGGGGAAGCCAGCAATTGCCGCAAAGCCTTTGGCTTGCTATATCTGGCTTGCCTGGTCCCAACGGTAGAGGATGAAAGTCAATGCATGCCTGAACAGAGCATCTGTAACCTGCTTGACACAAGTATGTACAGCTGATTGAGAGACACTGCAAAGATCACCCACCAAGCCCTGGAAGGAGCCAGAGACATAGAAGTTGAGGGCAACCGAGACCTTTAGAGCCACTGGCATGGGGTGTCCGCCCACACAGTTAGCGGAGATTTCAGGCCCAACCATCTGACAGATATAGTTGACTGTTTCCCTTGAGAGACAGAGCCTCCTTTGGCACTGAACCTCAGACATATTGGAGGTAGCTGCTTCGCCACTTGTATACCCTGGCAGCAGGATAGTGGCGTCATGTGCAGCCCCTTCTGCCTTGGGCTACCTCTTGGCCCTGCGCCCCTTGTGCCTGCACCTGTCCTCTCAAAGGTGGCTCCCCTGGAAGCTGCATGTGCACTCCTGGCCTCCTCCCCCTTCTAGCCCTCTCTTCCTCCTCAGAGGAGGTGCCTCCAGTGGAGAGTTCATCTCCCATTCCCAGGCTAAGGGAAGGCTTCCTGAAACATGCAGATGCAAAAAAGATTCCTCATGGCAGAGTGCTGACCTGAAGGTTGTGAGTCCAGACCAAGCAGCTGGTATGCGTTTTAAAGTATTGCAGATCACAAAGGCAGGTATCAGCAACTTTGAAACTTCAATATTTGACAGAGAACACTTGCGACCCCACTGAGCCCTGTTATCCCACCCATGGATGAGGTTTATACAAATGTGTTCTACCCGCTTTTCCATTGCGCCCGTGTGCCAACCTGAAGATTGCACGGGCACTGAAAAATCGCAGTCAATTGGAGCATCAGGGGCCTTAAGTGGCCCATTAATTAATGGTGGGCGTGCATCGGAGGGCATTGCGTCCCAGCCCAACAAAATATTTCGATGGCGCGTGGTGACATTAGGACGCTCGCCTGATATCACCGTGCTTGCGTGCAGGGCCCGCCCCTGCATGCCAACAGGAAAATTCTGCCCAATATCTCTATCTACTTTTGAATAGCAAAAATATTGATATTGTTTTCACACAGACTATCCCTGTGTGCTTTTGATAAAGTTCCTCTAACAGTCTCTATCTAAACATTGACAGAATAATGACTCTTACACCCTTTAGAAAACAGCCTTGATCTGTACTCAGTTCATTTTAATGAGGAAATGCCCCTGCAGTTTCTTATCATCACATTTTTTAGGCTAGCCATCCAGGATATAATTGAGCACTTTACTGAACACCATTCCTTGCCCCGGCAGATGCTATCATTTGTGTTGTAAAGTAACTCGCAGGTAACTCGGTGATCAAAAATGAATCAGTATTCATGGGAAATCTTGAAAGAACATTTGTATTTGCATGATCCACTGGCTTAAAATATTGATGAGTCATCAAAGTCAATGCCCAGCCATCAGGGATGGTACTCTCTTCTTTGAACTATATATGATCATAAAGGCTTGATGGTCAGTTAGCAAAGTTAACTTCCTTTCGTACAAGTATTTGTGGAACTTAGTAACACCATATATGATCACCAATGCCTTTTTCTCAATTTGTGAGTAATTTTTTTCTGTCTTTGTTGAATTAATGCTGCAGGCTTCTGCACACTGTCTTCCATCTTGTGAGATAACACCATGCCTAATCCCTGTGGTGAGGCATTGCACGCTAAAACAACTTTTTTTTCTTGGAATCATAGTGGGTCAAAACAGCATCACTAGTCAGTACTTTCTTCACTTCTTCAAATGATTTCCGACACTCCACTGAACATTCCTAATCTCTTCCATCTTTGAGCAGTTGATACATTGGAGCGAATGTGTTAGCTAAGTCAATGGTAAACTTAGAATAATACACAACAATGTATAAATGTTCTAAGTTCTTCTTTGTTCTCTGGAATTTTTGCTTTCAAAATCCCCTCAAGCTTCTCTTGAATTGGGTTGATACCTTCACCATCTATTTTGGTGAGCCTGGTATGTTGCACTTGACACCATGAAGCAACACTAGCTTTGATGCCATATTCTTGAAGTTGATCTAGGACTTTGTTCAACCTCACAATGTGCTCTTCCTCTGTCTTACTGCTAATTAGAATGCCATCTAAGCTGCAGCACGCTCCCCCATCCCAGTGGGTACCTGATCCATGACCCTCTGAAACACTGCATGACAGACACCCCAAATGGTAACCTTTCATACTGATACAACTCTGTGTTTACGGATGGTAAGCAGTTCCTTGCTTTTATCAGCTAATTGTAATTGCAAATATGCATGTGACAAATCCATTTTACTGAATATCTTTTCATTAGCTAAATTAGAAAACAGCTCTTCACTGGAAGGCAGTGGATTAAGTATCGTTCTCAATCACCTTATTTACAGTTTGCTTATAATCTCCACAAATCCGAACGGACCCATCTGTATTTTGAACTACCCCACTTGGTGCAACCCATTCATTGCTCTTCACCTTCTTCATTGCCCCTCTTCTTTTTAATCTATTCAGCTCTCTGCTTACTGCTTCTAACTGTGCATAAGGCACTGTCCTAGCCTTGCAACATGTCAGCTGTATTTTGTCCTTTATCTTGATTTTGGCCTTGTGATGCCTAATTTTATAATTTGATCCTCAGTACTCAAAGGTCACTTTGCACTCTCTCAGCACTTTTTCAATGCCAGATCTATTCTTACTGATCCATAACCATATCTTCTTAAGCCAATTCCTTCCCATCAGGGAGACCTTGTTCCCTCCTACTGACCACCAATGACAAGTATTAGGATGCATTATCATATCTGCACTAACCCTAATTTCACCTGACACTGGAAAACTGTTATCGGAATAACTAGCCAGTTTCACACCAGTTTTACATAAGCGAGCTTGTATTTTTCTTCCCAGTTAATTGAAACGGCTGTGCTGTTTCAACAATGAAAGTAAGTTGTGAATCTCTGACTCCTATTTCCACTGTGGGTGCTGGAATTTCCTGTCTGACTGAGTACAACTCTTGATCTTCCTGCTCGATAACATCGACTTCTGTTTCTATATCTATCATATGAGTATTTGAGGATTTCCAGACTCCTAAAATAGCTTTAGTTCTACTCAACCTCAGCCTGGTACATGGCTGCAGCCTGGAGCTTTACCACAAGCTGAAACGTTACTGTTTCTTCTAGTCCTGCATGTCATCTGAATATGACAGATTTTCCCACAAGCATTGCACTTTACCTGGAAATGGGGGCATTTAAATGGTTGGTAGCTATCATGGTAACAGTAGTATCTAAATTTCTGACTCTGAGGTTGCAAACTTGGCTGCCGTGGCCTGGATCTCACTGAAATCTTTGGGCCTCCCTTACTGGCTCAGAAAAAGAACCCCCTTTCAACTGCAACTATCTCTTCCTGCCACTTACATGGCTGTGGTTTCATCACAAACCTCCTTCCAGATCAGCTTATTGCCTTTACTCAAAAACTTGCCCTGGATTTTATTATTCTTTAAGCCTTCTACAAACATGTTTCCAAGGTTAATTTCAAAGTTTTCGCCATACCCACAGTGACAAGAAAGTTTATTTAATTTGAGAATGCAATCTGCAACAGTCACACTTGGCAACTGCTTCCTTTCATGGAAAGCAACTTGCAGTGCAAACTCATTCTTAGTCATTCAGTAATATGAGTCCAGAATTTCATTCATTTCAGAATGGTCTGTAGTACTGGGGCCTCACTGGCAACATTGGTTAGACACTACCTCAAAAGGTACCATCTGATCTCATCATGGTGAGGAAAATATTTACTTTATCCTCATCTCCTATTCTCTTTCAGCCAAATGTTTAACCGCCGTTCGCAAATATTCCAGTGCTCTTTGTTGGGGTTGAATTTCCCAATTGTCCCCAAATTGGTCTTCAGTGCCATTTATTTCACTTCCATACCATGTTGTCTCACTGTGTACCTGAATGCGATGTGCACACAGGGTAATCTTTCAATTTGCTCAAACTTTCTCCAAGTCAACTTTAGGAACTCCAAAAATATGTCATGATGTTCTTCAGTCATTAGTTTCTCAAATGAAATGTAAAAAAAAATTCTATCCGATCCTCGTCGCTATCTTTCTGTTGCGTATTGCACTGAGAAAGACTAACACACACTCAACATTGGGCAGCCATGATTGAACAAACGTTTTTATATCTCCCCAAAAGAGAGGGCAGCAGAGAGGGCAATATAACAAAATTCCCATCTCTTGCAATATACTAAGAAAGAAAACAAAGATTTGAATTTAGCAACAAAATTTAGAAGGAAACTGATGTGGACTTTGTTGCTATAAAGGTTTGTGTGAGTATGTAAATGAGACAGTTCACATCACCTGGGGAAAGCGATATAAGATCACATGATCGGGTTCTGTCTTGCAGTCTCGTGGCAAGAATGAAGTCTCATTCTATATGTAGTTATTCTTTGTTACGTTTTGAATAAAGTTGGTGTTAAATCCTACCAGAAGACTCCAACAATAGTCATTAACAACACCTCGAACACAAGAATATTAGAGGCGTGTAGTCTCATCGGGAAATCATTTCTGAGAAGGTTTCCTTCATATTTAAACACCAGAGATAAATTAATGACATATAATCAGAAAGGAAATCAATGATAATGCAGTGAGGAACTCGTACTCATTTGTGAACAATTAATGATAATTTATTTTGCCAGGAATTCAATTTTCCACTAAGTAGCAATTCGTAGATTTTCAAATTTTTTTGATTAGAGCATGGATATGAATATGAAGCAGAACAACTCTGATTTAATGAAAATGTACTTTCACAGCTCAGGAGAGGAATTAATGTGCTTTTGAAATCCCATGTGCAAGCATGTACGTACAATCAAAAAAGTATTGTGGATGCTGGAAATGTGAAATGAAAAATGAAAATGTTAGAAATGCCCAGCAAGTTGAGAGAAATGGAGTTAAGGTTTCAAGGCAACAACCAGTTTTGGTGAAAGGTTATCAACCTTAAATGTTAGGCAGAATTTTACAAGGGGTGTACAGCTCACACCTGCCCATCCCCCGAACTGATGGACTGAAAACAAAGTCGCTCATCGGGCATAACATGCTGAGGAAGCCTTATGGACCTGAGAGTGGGGATTCTGCCTCTTAGTGGGAAGAAGTCCCACCCTCAAGAGCTTCTGGTCAATCTGATTGGCTGACAGCTTTAGCAGTCCCGGCACCACTATTACTCAGTAGTGGACACTGTTGGGACTGCACATAGGCCCCGAGATGAAGACAACATGGATCCCAGAGACAGGTAAGTCTAGGGCTTTGGACAGGAAGGATCAGGGAGCCTAGGGAGGGAGGTGAGGGGAGTGGGAAGGACCAGTTTTGGTGGCCAAGTGGCAAGTGACAAAGTGGGAGGGGGTGACATGTTTGGGGGTGTTGTGCACAGGACAGCCCCCTAAGGGTGCACCCCCTTCTGCTTTCTCGCCTTTTAACTAGTTTTGTTAAAATAATAACCTTCCAACTCCCACCCGCCTGCCATATTATGGCTTGGGCAGCATAATATTTGGGTCAATTGGCTTGTTAAGAAGCTGAATTGTTAATTAACTATTTTTTCAAAATGGCGGGTGGGCTGCTGATTTCAGCATTTTATGGGGAACTAACGTTTTATGGGGAATGGCTCAGGTGATGCAGGAAGGTAGTGGGTTAGCCGTTTGTCATATTTTACAAGGTGTCCCTGCCACTGAAAATGTGCCTGGTGGGGTCTGGAAAATCCAGCCCATCGACTCTGTTCCTCTCTCCATACAGATGCTGTCCGACCTGTTGAGTATATTCCGCATTTGCATTGAGAATTGGTGCTTGGCATCAGCAATAAGTTTCACAGTAAGTATATATATATATATATATATATATATATATTTGTGTTTAATTTAATTGAAATGTATACAGAAAAAAATACTTGTGTAGCAGGGGGTCCACTGAATTTTTATAACATCGAGGGGGATTCAAGGGTTGAGAATTCTTGATCTAACCAACAAGTCAGCTTCCATTCTTCAAGATTATGAGCACATTATTTTGCTGATATAGCAACAATGGTGAGATGATTGGGCTTGCACAATTTTAAAAGGCTACATTTAAGTAACTGGAATTACCATCTTACACATGAAGTTATTCAGTTTGGCTGTTATTTTCTTTTAGATCTGTTGTTTTACTGATAGAACAGCACAGGAACAGAACATTCAGTTCAACTGGTTTGCATTAGTGTTAATGCTCAAAATAAGCCTCCTCCCACCTTAATCAAGCCTATCAGCATACACTTCTATCCCTTTCTCCCTCGTGTATTTATCTAGCTTCCCCTCTAATATATTTACGTTGTGCTTCATCTACTCCACATTCTAACCAGTAAAGAGATTTCTCCTGAGTTCCTTATTGGATTAACACTCAAGAGGGCAGAACTTCCATCTTGCAATTTGGTATTGAAATAAATCTAACCTGCTGTGCTTTTGACATTCTGGTCATTTAACAGAGATGAGTATAAAATGGCAACTCTGAGGAGTGATATAATCTGACCTTCTGTATCTTCCCCTACTGCATGCAGGACACATGACAGCTGTAAAAAGAATGGATATATACACATAAAGCCATGTAACAACAACTAAACAACCATTTCACAGAATTGAATGGGTTTGGAAGGCTGGTGTTAATGATTTGGAATGAAATTCTTCTACAAAAAATGGCTCGTAGAGAATTGGCTGCCAATTTTTCATTGTGCATGATCTTCTTTCCACTAAGCTCAAACCCTTTTTGGAGAAAGATTTCCCAGTCTCTGACCTAGAATTTCAGGAAGTTATGGAGACTGCAGGGACCTTTAAAAGTGGTGGGCAGGACTTGGGTCTGGAAGTCCCACCCTCATTTCTGACAGATCCTATTTTTGCCAGGGTGAAGGGTAATGGGGCAGGATGTGACTCACACATGAGCAAAGCCTGAACTCATCAGGGCCATTTGAACTGAGTGCTGAGTTCAATTGGACCCATTTTCACTGGAGTAAGGGCCTTATCCTGCAGTACATGAGTTACAAATATTTAGAGTAGGCATTACTGCTTGTGAAGGTCAGATAAGGACTGTAAACTGTCAAGTTATTTAAATGGCTTGCCATTTAAAAATTGAAAAAAACTGCCTGCCCTGTGTCAGAGTTGAAGAAAAAATCTGTGCTGACAGCTTTAATAGCTGTTTTTTTTTTGACATAATGCTAAGTGTTATCATTATAACATTATTGCTGCTTGACTACTTTCCCCAATCTAACATTATCAGAGTGAGGGGCTACAAGTTCATCATTTTATTGACAGCTCAAAGAGGTTATTAAAGGATTAGCTGTCTTTGATGTGGGGTTATGAATTCAAATGTTTGTTTTTATAAGAGATTAAGTACTTGAGGGATTTTAAATGTGTTGAATGAGTGTTCATGAATGAGAGTTTTTTTTAATATTACGAAGACTGCAATACATGTTCCGAACTTTATTTTATTGCATCTTAGCATGGTTCCTGAGGTCTTCCAATGGTGGATACTGGGTGAGTTTGCATGGGGTGTGTAAGGGCAGGCATTAGTTGGCACTAAGTTGGCATTGGGGCTTAAAGGAGCAATGAAGATGGTGAGAGTCATGAGTTGGTGTGTATTGGCATAGGAAGTGGATGGGGGGGTGCGGTGTGAGAGGTGAGGCCTAGAGAGCCTAATCTTTAAGAAAACAGCGGGAATGAATCCTAGAGAACTGAAACGGGCCTTTTAAGTGGCCTGTCTTGACGCTTAGCAGCCACCGTGGCCGCTTCGGGAGCAAAAATACAGGCATCTGTGTTACTTTTTACTTGGTTTGAAATTAAATACCCTGGCAATACCTTCCATATGAATGCAATTCTTGACACGATGATAAATCAGCTACCAATTCACTACAAGCCCATTTTGCGCTGCAGGCATAGACAAATTTCACCCCATCAACTTTAAAGGGTAAGTATCAGGTAAAAGGAAAACCCACAGAAGAGTCATAATCAACTTGAAAGGTTAAACCTGTTTCTTTCTCCACAGGTGCTGCCAGACCTACTGAGTATTTGCAGCAATTTTTGCTTTTATTCCAGCATGTGCAGTATTTGCTTTTATTTTTTAAAAATCCTGATTGTTTCATTGTGATGGAAGCCAATCTAGCAGACATTAAAACACCATGCTAAAACAAGAATGCTGAGGAACACCTACTTGCTGAAAATGAGCTGCAAGCTGTAAAATATTTATGTGCAATTAAAAGGATTAAATACTTATTTATATCTAAAAAAGCATTTGAATTTCACATGATGCACTTGGATCTATCAGCAAAATGCACGTTGATTAATTTATCCTCTCACCCAGAATATTAAAGATGTCAGTAAGTGTGGAACTTTCTACATTTCTTGCTGATAATCCAGTTACGTAGAATAGAAAAATAGTATTAACTGTGAGTGAAAATAGAGCACTTCCATCTCTGATCATTTTCTGCAGTTAATGAAGCATCAATTACTGCTAGCATTTTTTATAGTAAAATGGCTGTAACAGGAAAATATAGATAATCAATATAGAGTGTCGGAAAAAGTCTTAAAATTAATTTTGTACAGCCCAACTTCTCATTTGGATTAATTTAGAGGTACAAATGACTCCTTTAGTTTCAGTTGGTTAAAAGCTTCACAAGCTACAACAATTTATTTTGAGGAGATTGATGTATAAATGAAAATGTCAGATCAAATTTAACAGTGAAATATCCATCTCAGGATTCATTTAATTAAAATGCAATTCTAAAATAAAGCTTGACTAAATATTGGAGTACATTGACACTATTTCGGTTATAGTTTTTTAAAAAGTTGGGCTTTAATAGCTTTATTTCTACCTTCTAATATTCTGAATTATAAATATACTGTGGCGTTTTGAGTGCTATTTAGTCAGACTTCTGAAATATTGCTCAAAGCAAGCATGTTGTCACTGATAATTGTCTTGTAAATTTGACTGCAAACTCATTTTATCCATGGGTCCTAAAAATCGATGCTGCTAATATTTTCCCCAATAATAGTCTAGATTTTGCTTTCAGTGGTGAAGGAATGCACCCTTTGTTTGCTTCGCTGACAACTGCTCACAAACTTGTCAAGGGCTTGTCATCAGAGATTTCCTCCAGTCTAGGGTAAAAACAACAAGGCTCCTCAACCAATCAAGTTGAAGAATCTTCACTGAGACACATAGGACGAAGTTTTGCTGTCGACAAGCAGGGGGTGGGCCCCCAGACATCATCCCGCCCCATTTAAATTTTCAGGAAGGCAGCAAAATCAGCTGCGGGCCCGCCGACCTGTCAATGGCCAATTGAGACCATTGACAGGATCATTTAAACAATTAAAGGACCTGCCTGTCCAACCTTACAGCTGGTGGGCATGCCAGGATCCCCAGCAGCAAATAGAGAAAACATGAAACCTCATCCACCGGCAGAACGAGATTTCATGCAGGGTATTAAAAATTTTAATAAAATTAATCTGTAAATTATGAACATGTCCCATTTCATTGTCACATGAGGTGGACATGTTAGGGAATTTTTTTCTATTTTTAATATTTTTAAAAGTCTAGGCGATCTCCCCGAGGCTGCACTTAGCCCGCCCATGTAAAATGGCGGTGTGGCCCGCTTCGCTGGCAGGGATCGGCTCCCTGCCCACTGGAGATTGGGTTGGGCCCACCCGCCCGACAGGCAGAAAATTCTGCCCTTAGAGTCCATACCAGGAAGTACAAGTCAAGAAATATAAATTAGATTTAAATGGTGTACAGAAAGCAAAATAAAGCTTGGGAAATACAGCTAGGATTAAGGGATAGAGATAAAAAAGCCAGACAGAAAATTACGAAGGCATTTTTTTTAACTTTCCAACATTTTTTTCTGAGCAAATAACACCCCAAACTTTTAAAAATAATTTCTAGGACAGAGAGGTTGTTCAGTTATCACTCCATTAAAACTCTCTGGCTCCTGAATGCACCAGCCCTAACTTTTTCAGTTGTCTTTAGTGCAGAACTGGTGGGCAAGTGCCTCAATTTGCAGTCATTTCAGTGCTGAATCCATCAGTGTTGGCTGCAATAGCGCATCCTATGGAGGAGCTATGTATCTTAGGTAGCAATTTCCAAATTTCCTCATTTAACTATTTCTGTAAAATATTACAGAAGTTGCTGTCAAATTTTCTCCATTATAATGGTGAGCACTGATAATCTTGGAATTATTCTTAATGCAAATGCCAAGCTTTGAGATGTTCTATTGGGATACATTTACCTAATCATGGGACTTAATTAATGTGGAATACAAAGTGAAGTGTACCCATTTGA
The DNA here is from genome assembly GCF_017639515.1 of Carcharodon carcharias. Classification (NCBI taxonomy): domain Eukaryota; kingdom Metazoa; phylum Chordata; class Chondrichthyes; order Lamniformes; family Lamnidae; genus Carcharodon; species Carcharodon carcharias. The sequence goes on along the minus strand of NC_054474.1, from coordinate 76,817,769 downwards.
TATTTTTGCTTGAGTATCTTTATGGCCATCAAATATTCTAGGCTGGAAAAGGAAGTGAAATTCTGCAGTGTCCCTGTTTATTATTAGCATGTCAGCAAGAAGAGGATGTAAAATGTAAAGCACAGATAGACCTTATCAGTTAGCTATAGCAGTCTCTTCATTAATCTATATGATGTGGGAATAATATGGGCAATGATTTAAACTGTCTCAGGAATTGTGATAGATTGGAAACACCTAAAATGCTGGAATGAAATCATAACCTTAAATAAAAATTAACTGCAGAACCATCAGCAACTGTAAAGAGACACAAGGCTGGATTTTCATCGTCCTGATCAGGACTAAATGGGGACAAGGCCAGAATAAAAATACGAGTCAAGTCTCACACCCAGATGTCCTGCCTCAGTTTCCTCCCTGGCAATTTTCACAAAAGCTGGAGCGGGAGTGGGCTCTGAAACTCACCCACTCCTTTTAAGGAGACAATTAACAATACTGGTTACAATACTCATTAAGAACAAGTAAGCATTTTATCCATTTTCAAGGAGGTAACCAGACTTAAGCAGCTTTTGGGTTCTAAACCAGCTGCATGGATTGCACTTGGGAAGTGTTTAAAAGGTAAGTTAAATGGTTTTGCTTCCTTCACAGTTCATCATAAAATGCTGTAGGTTGAGTTGTAACTGTGTTCAGAAAGGGTGCTGTGATTAGAAGCTGTAACTACCCCTTAAACAATATTTTTTCCAGATTGTTACTTCTGTCAACTAGCAAGCTGTCGGATAAAAGATCAACATTGGAAATGTGGAAATATTTTCCGATAAGTGAAAAATTTCATCTAATGGATAAAAAGATAGAGGTCGTTTCACACTATTGAAAGGATATCCTAGTATGACAGCAATGTGTAAATGTTTAATCTTTCTGTCTTAGCTGTGTGTTTTCACATCAGACATCTACTAAGATAGCTGTACTGAGGTCTGTTTGTTTACTTGGAAAGTTTTGTGGGCTAGTCGATGGCTTCCAACTGTTTTAATAGGGCTTATAATTTATGTTTATAAACTGGATAATGCGTGAGGGAGAAAAGGTGGTGAGGGGGTTGGGGGTGTTTAAACTGATCAGGAGGTTTAAATTTCTTTGGATTGTGAGGCTTTCTTGATGAAGCTCAACACTTGTTACTGATTCCATTGGAAAAACAGGGCCAATGTTTTTCGGGAATGGAGGTGGGCCTTTTAACCTGTCCACTTTGGCATCATCCTACTTCTGTCCATGCCCCTTGGGCCTGTCTCCCGGCCAATTAAGGCAACGGCTGTCGGAAAATCTCTTTTTCCAGCTTATAGTCATTTGGTAGTACAGAACTGAGTATTGCTGAAAAGAAGAGTTTTTTTGTTGAAACTTTTTGTCTTGTGCTCATCAGCACAAATCACAAGAATACCAAATGTAAAGGGAATAACAATTTATACTGTATGAGTAGAGAGTGCTGATTGGTTGGCAAGTGGACTTTGATTGGTAGAGGTGTTGACATGGAGAATGCACAAGTTGATGGTGACTGACAGTTAACTGCCAAACATTGAAATTTAAACCAGGCAGCTTGAGTGTGATTGGTCAAGGCATTGCCCTGAGGAATGAGCCAGCAAATGGCTATCACTTATTTTCTTTAGTTGAAACAGGTACAATGTGTGTACATGTTCTTTCTGTCTGCAAAGAACAGAGCCCAGTGTATTAATATATGTTGCTTCCAGTATATGAAAATATGCCACACTGTGAGCCGACTGAAATCTTAAATTGGTTGTCAGCGTAATTCTTAGCACACTGAGGATTATTTAGCAAATGTTGTCCAATTGCAGAATCACATCCACTGTTAGACACTGTGTTTTGAGTTTTGCAAGCATGGGCTGGTTGGGTACGGTCTGTACCTTGCCCATTGCAAATAGTGGCTGGGACATGCTGTTTGATATGATCTGCCTGTCTTTGGGATGCACAGCCTACATACCTACCATCACACTGGCACTGAAATTCATGGACCACACAGCTCATTTAAGTGATAATCAGAATGTCATTTTGGCTTGACAGCAGCATCCTGTTAGAGGCGAATATCACTCGTGTTGTAACAGTGTAAAACAACTAGCTTCACCTGTTGCCCAAATTTTTGTGATACCTTGCCCTTCCAGGGTAATCTGAGGCAGGCTGAGCACTTTTCAGGGCTGAAAGTGACGGCCTGAGGCCAAGTCATGAATTTGCCTGATATGCAGCACAAAATGATCTAATCAGGGTAGCCATTATCCCACAGGATGCCTTTAATACACCCTATTTTGGCAAAAAGCTTGCATGGTGAGAAAATTGTTTGGGCCCTATTTACGAGGTTGCTGATAAAACCAATCCTATAGCATGTAGAACTGTAAGAATCCCAACACATATATTGATCAGTGAAGGTAGGCTTGCTGTAGACTGCAGTAGAGAACTCCCTGGCAGATTTCTCAACTGGTACTTCAAGGAAAGGGAATTAATTTGACTGCTCCATTTCAAAGATAGCTAATCCTTTAATAGCCTTTTTTAAACTGTCAATTAAACTGTGAACTCAGAACCTCATGCTGAGATAGTTGTAGCTTTTGAAACTTAGCCAAGCAGTCATAATGACATAACAATGGCTCTTGGGGAAATATCAACATGAACTCTATTGAAACTGCATGGCCAGATGCTATATTTTTTTAAAAATCAATACCAACTCGCCCTTCAATCAAAGCAGTTCAACAGAGGATTTATTTTAACTCTCAGTGACATCTTCAGCTTGTTTGTTTTAAATATTTAAAGACCAGGCATTTAAAAAGCTTCAGGTCATCTCACTTAAATAGATGTTATCCATCCGTCAGGGCTACTCCATCAATTCATAACTGCCACACTGCAGCTTAAGGCTTTTGTTAAATTCAAATGGCCCTGCTGAGTCTGGGTTTCCCTCATGTGTGAGGCACACACTGGCCCCATTCCCCTGCTGGGTAAAATTGTAACTGTCAGAAATGGATGCATGTCCTCCACATCTGGATCCTGCACGTCATTTTTAAAGGTCCATAGAGCCTTCCCAACTCTGTAAAAATCCAGCCTAAGTCTCCATGACACTAGGGCATAACACATTCCCTAAAAATTGAAGAAAACTGGGAGCTCTGCATCATATTTTGGATATAGGAGGGGTGGAAGCACCAGTACACAAGGCTGGTCACAAATTTGTCATTGATTATTCTTATGTTTTGCTTGTTTATTAGCAGATGGCTTATTCTTAAGCTTTTCTTTGCCATGTATGTTCATCAACGCATAACAATGGATTTATCCGTAATGCACCAATTGCTCTATTGGGATTAACCCAGCAATGTGATGCCCAAGGTTTGAGAGTTCATTCATCTCAGGTTTGAGCAAACAATGTGCACATGTGTGCTCTAAAGATGGGGGAATTAAAAGATAACAGAACTGCAAACATACATGGATAAATTTCAGAAAATATGTTATTTTGATAACAAGTTAACCTGTTCATCTCGACGCTCTTTCCCTACATTTTATATACAGCAAAAAGAATTACAAAGTAGTTTTCACAGAAATAAATATATTAAGGCCAGAAATTTTACATTGGAGTGCAGGCAAGTCAATTTGTAAAATGACGCATGATGATGTCGGGTGAGTGTCCTGACATCACCGCGCGCCATCGCGATGATCTCCGATGCGCGCCCACCATTAATTAATGGGCCACTTAAGGCCCTTGAGGCAGCAATTGACACCGATTTTTCGGGGCCCATGTGATCTTTAGGTCATCGCACGGGCGCAGCGGGGAGGTGGGTAGGCCACATTTTTATAAACCTCATCCACGGGCGGGATAAGAAGGGTGAGTGGGGTCGTGAGTGTTATTTGTCAGACATTTAATGTTTAAACTTACTGCTACTTGTCTGTATGAGCAGGAACACTTCAAAACTCTTCACAGCTGCTTGGACAGGAGTAACAGGCTTCAGATCAGGATTCTGGGGTAAACATCATTTCTGGAGCCTTGCTCATTTCAGGAAGCCTTCCCTTAGCCTGGGAATGGGAGTTGTGCTATCCACTGGAGGCACCTCCTCTGAGGAGGAAGGGAGGGCCAGAACGGGGAGGAGGCCAGGAGTCCACACTCAGCCTCCAGGGGAGCTACCTTTGGGAGGAGAGGCACATGCACAAGGGGCGCAGGGTCAACAGGAAATCCATAGCAGAAGGGGCCGCAGAAGATGCCACTATCCTGCTGCCAGGGGTTACAGGCAGCAAAGCATCTACCTCAATATGTCTGAGGTGCAATGCCGAAGGAGGCTCCATCTCTCAAGGGAGACAGTAACCTCCATCTGTCAGATGATTGGGCCTGAAATCTCTGCCAGCTGCATGGGTGGGCCTCCGGCTCTTTCCAGGGATTGGTGGGTGATCTTTGCGGTGCCTCCCAATCAGCTGTCCACACTTGTGTCAAGTAGGTGACAGATGCTCCGTTCAGGCGTGCATTGGCTTTCATCCACTACTGCTGGTCCACATCCACTTGCCGGCTTTGTGTGCGGTCTTCTGAGAAGGTTAGAGAAGCATTGATTACTCCACCATGAATCTGGATTCCTATCGCATCCCTGCCATCCCCACCTGAGTGGGACATTACAGGACTCCAGTGCTTCGTCAACCCGCAGCTGCTGCACACTCACACCAAGAATCCAGGGCTGACCACCCCCCCTTGCCCACATGCTGCCTCCATCACATTTTCCATCACACGGTCCAACCTTGCAAAGCAAGGCGGCACAAGCACATAGAATGCCAAGGGCAATAGATGGATTGGCACCCCGGCACCTGGAAGCTCCCCTCCCAGCATGTCAGCAGTCAGACTTTGACATGTTTTGGAGTTCCAGCACTGCGCCTAGATGCATATCCTTGAGGTAGCCCCCAAAACAGTACTCTGGGTGTCAGTCTAACACATGCTGCGGGTGCAGAACCCATCTCAGCACTACCCTCTTAGGGTGAACTAGGCATGGGCAATATCTGCTGGCCCACCCAGAGAGGGAAACATGTTGTGAAGGATTCAATGCTGTAACTGCACTCAGAGTTGGTGGGGGTGAGAAAGCTTACCTGCTGTGTTAAGTGACCTTTGCCAACATGGCACTCACCCTTCCTGAGCACAAGAGGTCATTGAAACGCTTGTAGCACTGGACCCACATGCGTCGCACCATGTCATGGGAACTAACTATGTCTGCCACCTCCTCTCAAGCATGTTTGGTCAGGTGGGGGGGTCCTCCAACCCTTGGAACAAGGACCTTCTGCCATGCTGTCACCTCCGCCAGGAGGGCAGCAAGGCACTCATCATAAAACCAAGGGGCAAACTGCCCCGCTGCCCTACCCTTTGGCCTGGCCTGCTCTCCAGCAGCGCTCTGGGGAGCCCTTCGGTTTGCCATGATGAACAGCCTTTGCAAGGCTGCCTGCGCTCTATTTGAACAGGCCGCCGGGTCGCCATTGAACCCGGCAGTGATTGCACTCCTGCCATTGCCCACCCACTCCCACTATCCTTGGGAGCCGTGTTTCATGCTGGGCGGCCCTTAATTGGTCCACCCACATGAAATGGCGGCGCGGAGCAGATTGTGGGCCCACTCCCGACCAGCCAGCCCAACGGGGAGAAAATTCTCCCCTATGCGTAACTCACACTTATTGATACGGTTAGCATAATAAAGCAGAGAGGTATATCAAGAAGAAAAGAGAGTCCAAGGTCCTTTTGGTTCTATGCATGTCTAAGGAATGCAGCTACACAAAGCAATTATAAATTCCAGAAAAGAAAATGTTCTCATCCATACCCTTTCCTTTTGACGACTCTAATTAACTTGTGACAATCAGCAGTTGAAATTCTAATATGAAGTTCAACAGTTAATTTTTACAATGCGATTAGAAAGTGTAGCTTTTGGATGAATTGTTTTTAGAATTTCTTTGTTTCAGCTGAGTTTGAACTGCGCTTTTTAGGAGTATACACAATTACTTTGGATTCCTATTCTACCAGTCCAGGTCTGACTGTAACAGCGAGTTTTTTTGAATTTGTAAGGATAAAGGTATTAATTCAATGGTCTGTGCTTAACCATTTATGTGCTGATTGCAAATAATTTAGTCTTTCAGGCTTTCTTGAGTTTAAAACACAAATTGAGCAAAAAGCTCACCCATAAAAGATATTGGAAAAGGTAAACCCACATCCCAAACTTTACAACACACACACACACACACACCAAGTAACACGTTATACACTACAATGTTACTTTTTAGCCAAATGTACACAGTTTCACATTGGAAATTTAGCTAAATTAAAATTCAATGATAAAAGGCAAAAATAGAGAGTTCCATGTTTATGAGTCCTGCGCTGGTATCTGTGGCATCACAGAATTTTTCCATGGTGGTCTTGAAATTTCAGTGGAGTTGAAGCCAATGTAAACTATGATTTCTGGAGGCAATTAGACTTTTCCAAAGGACGATGAACTTTTTTGCATCTAATGTTCTTTTTATTTGTAAATTCTCTATCATTGCACTGGATTTCAAACGATAGTGGAGATGGGGTCTTGAACTTGAGAGAGATAAGGGGTAGAGAAATGATGTAGCTTCTCCATTGGCTGAGCTCTTCCAAACCTTTGTTTAAGCAGCTTGTGTGTTGTCTTCAAAGACATTTCAAAAATGGCTATTCTGGTCACACGTGATCTCTTTCTCCATAATTATTTCAGAAGGTAACTGCTTATCTCATGTCTGGACAAACCATGTTTATTGTTCCATGGCCTAGGTGTTTAGATCCTGTATTGTCCCAGACATTAACTCCTGAATAATACTTCATCCATCTTGATGAGATACATAGGGCACCTTACATATAGGTATTGCCCCAGTAGACTTACCGTCTCTGCTTGAAAGATAGCTTTTTAGAAATGCAAATGGTAAGGAATATTATAGTTTCAGTTCATCTTTTGAAGTAATTCTTGACATCAGCAGGTGTGAAATTCCATAGGAGCATGTCTTAATTGTAATTCACATTGGAACTTTCCAGAAACTCATCAGCTTACAATACCAGATGTCAGATGATGTGTGGCAGCCTTCTTAAGTCAGTGTCTTTGCTTGCTTTTTAAGTCTTTTTTAAAGCAACTCAATATATATTTAACTAGCCAATGAAATTAAAGGGCAGAATATTATGCTTGATGTGTGGACTCGTGCCCAACATGCCCGAACGTAAAATGACGCATGATGACATTGGGCAAGCGTCCCAGCATTATCACGCAGTCCCGCAATATTTCGTTCAACGGGTGGGCACTGGAGTCGGCTGCATGCCCGCTGACAATTGAAAGGCCTATTAAGGCCATTAGGAAGCTAATTAAATTCAAATTTATGCTGCCTGCCCAACCTAACAGTTGGCAGGCAGGCAAAAAGGCCAAGAGGCCTTTACAATTATTGATAACGATCTTATATTTTTGACCTCTAGTTCTGAATGTGCACAGTAAAAATATTTTTCCTATGTCCATGGGTGGGATGAGGTTTCCTAAAGCAAATAAATATCAAAAAAAATGTTATTTTTGAATTAAAAACTTGTCCCAGCTCATGTGAGAGAGTCACATGAGGGAACACACATTATGACAAATTTATTTCCTTTATTTTTTTTTTAAACAGCTCTATGCCTCAGGGAGATTGAAGCGCTCTTTCATGCACATGCACAAAGTTCACACTAGGCCCACTCTCCCTCCTCAGCCTGCCCACACAGGCAGCGCTGAGCACTGTTCCATGCTGGGCGTGCCTTAATTGGCCCACCGGTGTGAAATCACGGTGTGGAGCTGATCGCAGGCGGCAGGTGACTACCCAACAATCCTTGCCCGCCCCCGCTGAGCATCCCCACCAAGGGCAAAATCCTGTCCAAAGATTAATAACACACATGCACATGTCACATCATCGTGACAGTGGTGAAATTCATACCAAATGCTAAAGATGCATGGAAGTGGGTTTTCACTTCTGACTCCATTTCTTCACACCACTGTTAGACAGACAATCTTGGAGAAGTCTATACAGAGGAAAACAGAGCAAGCTCATAGGACCCAAATAGTCCAGTGAAGGGAAATTACCAAGATATTTAAAAAAGTAGATGTTGCGAAGTATTTACACCACAGAAACAGACAATTTGGCTCAACAGCTTCATGTCAGTATTTTTCCTTTACATAAGCCTTCTTCCAACCTTCTTCATGTAACCCCATTAACATATCCTTCTGCACCTTTCTCGTTCATGTGCTCCTCTAACTTGCCCTTAAATATTCCTATACTATTAACCTCAACTTCTTCTTGAGGTGGTGGGTTCCACATTCTAACCTCTCTGATTAAAGAAGTGTCTTTTGAACTCTTGGTGGATTTATTGATAACTTTATATTTTTGGCCTCTAGTTCAGTTTTGCACACTGTGAAAACATTTTCCCTATGTCTACCTTGCATGTCCCATATGGGGAGACAGTAGCAGGAATGTCGCTGGACTAGTAATCCAGAGACCCAGGTTAATGCTCCAGGGACATGGGTTCAAATCCCACCAAGGCAGCTGGTGGAATTTGAATTCAATTAATAAATCTTGAATATAAACCTAGTCTCAGTAATGGTGACCATGAAACTATCTTCGATTGTCCTAAAAATCCATCTGGTTCACTAATGTCCTTTAGGGAAGGAAATCTGCCATCCTTACCCAGTCTGGCCTACATGTGACTCCAGGTCCACATCAATCTGATTGAATCTTACTTGCCCTCTGAAATGACTGAAGCAGCCACTAAGTTCAAGGGCAATTAGGGATGGGCAACGGATGCTGGCCTTGCCATCAATGCCCATATCCCATGAAAGAATAAAGGAAGAAATCTTAAAGACCTCTATTTGGCCACCCACAGTCTTGTATTTTCTAAAGAAAAGAGTCCCAGGCTGTTCAACCTTTCCTCATGAGTATGATCTTTTACTTCTAGCTTCATTCTCCATCTTCTTTGCATTTTCTCCAGCACCTGTGTCTACTTTATATAATGTAGAGATTAGAACTGTTTGCAGTAGTCCAAGTCTGGTCTGAGCAAAGTTCCACACAAGCTTAACATAACCTTGCCTGCTTTTCTAGAAATGAAGCACAGTGATTTATTTGTTTTTTTGTTAATAGCCTGTATCACTACTTTTAGTGATTTGTGCACATATACACCCAGCTTCTGCTGTTCCTGTACCTTATGCTATCTCATACTTATTTATATTAGAGTTCGTGCCAATTACACATCCATTCTGCAAGTTTATTAATGTCTTTCTGCATTTTGTCAAAGTCCTCCTCAGTATTCATCTCCCCACTTTGAGCGGAATTGTCTTAGATTTGCACTAAGTGTGGTAGTGGGCGGGAAAAAGAATGTTTTACCAGCCAGCCGCAATGGCGGTTTTTCACACCGTAATGACCCAATCCTATCTCATCAATCATGCATTCCCAGGAAACATGCCGTTTTGCTGGTGGGCAGCCTCTGATTCACCCACCACACCGTTACCTTGCTGCTTCTGCGTGCTGGGCACCATATTTAAAGTGCAGCCACACGCAGACCTTTCAGTGCTTCCAGGCCAGGACTGCTGCACAGAAGACATGGCCCCAAAAGGCAAGAAGACAGCAGCCACAGATTCAGTGATGCATCCCTGGGATGCCTTCAGGACACCATTGGAGCCTGCCAAAATGTCCTCTAACTGCACTCTGGCCACAGCAGCTTGGGAGGTGATTGCAGATGTGGTCAGTGGCAACGCTGCACAGAAGAGGTTCACCATCTAGTGCAAAAATGAGGATGATTGATTTCATCATGCTGCCATGATAAGGCATCCATCTCATTATTCTAAACTCACACACACACATGCTCATCACACATAAACTGGGATCTCATTGCCAGTTCAAGGGACATCACCACTCACACTCTCTCTCACACACCCTCACATCACCATCTGGCCTCATCTCCTCTGGAGACTGCCTCTTCAGCCCTCACCCTCTTGAAACCACTTGCACGGATCAACATATGTCCCTATACACACCCTGTGACACCCACTTCCCCAGTACAACCCTCGCCCTGCAGCCTCGTCCCTTGCCTAAGGCTGCTTCTCCTCCCTCCCAAAGCAAGCCCTATCCCTGCAGCTGTTGAAAAGCACCCCCTGCCTTATGACTGGTCTGGTAGGTACAGATCTGCCTGTGAGCCCCCACTAAAAGTGATTTGGTGCTGCCTGCAAAACCCGGCGCTGATGACTGCGTGGGCTGCGCAAGGCAAGGTAGGCAAACAAACCTCACGAGTAAGGTGCAGCTCGCCAAGTGCACGTTGCTTGTGCTCAGTTGTGAAACAAGTCGGCGTGCAATCATGCTGACATGCCCGGATGATCCAGCGTGAGGGGATGATTCCGGTAAGCTGGGATTATAATGATATGCTGATGTATTACAACGAATGTCCCAACGTGCAGTGGCGTGAAACGCAGCCCGCCATTGATGAGCGGAGCGAATGATCACAAACAGGTGTCATGAGGTCATGAAACTGATTTTTGTTCTTCTTGCCATATTGTCCACTCATGTCATCAAACACGCCCGCCATCAACGGAAAATTCCATTGTTTGTGTCATTACAAATTTTGAAATTGCACTAGATGCATGGCTAGTAAAGTTGTGGCAGTTATTTCCAAGTTAACGTTAGAAATCCTCTATCATTAAATACTGAGATATTCAAAGCAAAAGGATGTCCTGAATGATCACTGTATGTGTAGGTGAACTCAAGACATATAGCCAAGATGTGCAGATTGAAAACGTTGACGTCTGATTGCAAGTTTGAGAGTTTCGAAATATTACTAATGAAGTATACCTATAGAAACATTCCACATCTCAAAAGCTATTTAGTGACTGAAAGAGTGGCCTGAATTTTCAGTTCATGAGGGGAGCATGATAGCGGGACCAGAAGTGGATGTGAAATCCGCTCCCGACAGCGATCAGCTCCCGAGAGCGATTATACACTGGCTGCCCGATTAGCTGCCAGCCAACGTGAAACTCATGCTGTCAGAGACTTAGTGCTGCTGGGCATGGTGGGAAAAGGGCAGGTGCCAGGACGTGTGCAGCTGTGGGTGGGGGGGTTTAAAAGCAGCTCCCTGGTTGGAGGATCTGTGACGGTGAGCTGTTGTCATCTTTAAAAGGCCAGACAACTGTGGTGAGATGCTATACAGGGAAATGTGGCCGGAACATTAGCAATGTCTTCTGGACCCGGAACTCATGCCCAGCGTGGTGGAAATAGCCGAAGCTCCCGCCCCCGGTTTTCGGGTGACTGCCTGCGGGTTCTATTGGAGGCTGTCAGTGATCATCGGGAGATATTGCTGCAGCGAGGCGGCAAGAGGAGGCCTCCACACTTAATGAAGAAAACTTTGTTAGAGGTGGGATCTCTGGTCAGCGGCTGTGGTGTAGTCCAAAGGATCTGGATGCAGGGTAGAAAGATTACCTTCTGCACTCTGCGAGGGTGAGTGATTATTGAGTCCTCATGTAACCATGGAGAGATGTGTTTGTGTGTGCCTGCACTTGTCAGGGCTCCTGGCTGTAAAGACCTGAGCTTAAGTTGGCACATCTTCCTGTGCCCTTCAAGACTGCATATGAGTAGACATGGTGGCTGGCATGTATGAAAGGGGAATTCTCGCAATATGCTGGGCACCTAAACCTGTGACTTTGGGGAGGAGGATAGAATGTTTTGGCATCTGGAGGGGGGACTCATGAAAGCACTATTGTCCTTACAGGAGAATAGGAGTCACAATGTCCGGGATCGAGGATGAATCCTCGGTGCTAACTCCGGTGGAGGAGCAGATCCTAGAGATGGCATGTGAATGTGGAGCGAAGTTCACAGGTTGGGGAGAGGAAGCGGTTTCAGAGGAGGGTAAGAGTCCAGTGGACAAGGAACAGATTGGGGGAGGGTATGAGAGATGTAGGGCAGCGGTTGTAAGACTGACCGGTGAAATCCACTAATCTGTTATGCTCGTCCCTTCAGAAGTCCTTGCTTAACCAGAATTCCAATCTGAGAAGTTACCAGAATGCATGTACTCTGATTCCTAAATACTGATGTTATCCCTACATCAGACGGAACATCCTCCAGACTGCAAAATGACCTAGAAGACCCTTCCTTGACATCGAAGGATGATTTCCAGCCAGATACACCTGCATCACATCCTCTTTCTGCACCGTGCACCACCTCAGATACAGGCACTTCGGGGGCTTTGAGCGTTCCAGAACAGATGGTGGAGCACACTGGGAAAGGCAAGTCACACTCTCTTGAGGAGACAGAGAGTCCACAAGCTGCCAACAATCAGAGGATTGCTGGAGACTGGGACGATGCTGAGACCGAGGCTGATGATGAGCCTCTGAGTTGTCTATAAGATGGCAAATGCTGGATGTCCAGCAAGATGCGCTAGAAGATCCAGCACAAATCCCTGAGGATCTGCATGCTATGGTCTCTGTATTGGAGGAGTGCATGTGGAGTGTAAGCACTGCTCTAACTCACAGCTCTGAACACACAGCACCCTCCATTGAGAGAGTGGCAACTTTCATAGAGCAACAGTTCCAGGAACTCAATCAGAGATTTTTGGGGTTGTATGGTAACTGGAGATACAGTCAATCCCTCCTGGCAATCACGGGTAATGTGGTGTGCTGTGGGGGCACCGACCAGTGAGCGCTTAGCACGGGCAATCCTTGGGGCTGGGCTTTTCCGATGGGAGATCTGATCGAGTCTCTGTAATAAAATTTAACTGTTTCTTGACGAAACCAGTCAGCTCCATAGAGTCATCACAGGTTGTGATCAGACCTGTGAGCCCACACACTGGCAGTGACTTCAGCAGGTCACTGCCAATGTGAAAGATGGATGAGACACCTCGTAACTTTGCTGTTGTCCCGCCCATCTCTGGTGAGCAAGGAGGTTCAAACAAACCTCATATTGGTGGATGGCCTGCAGCTCCATGCATCTGGGGGCTCCTCTCAGGGTGCTCCTTATCATAGCAGCAGCTACTTCACCCCTTTGCCAGTGGCCGTCAAACTGAGGAGACCGTGACGACTGATGAGTGCCCAGCCATAGTGCTGGACTGTTCCACCCAGTCGGGGCCTATACAGGCCTTGGCAACCAGAGGATGGCCGTCAAGGTCATCAAGGCCGTCGGGGCACCAGAATCAGCAGCCTGCCTCCAATTCAGCTGCCAGTGAGGGAGAAGCACCAAGACGTAGCACTTGTAAACAGAAATTTAAGTTACTATAATCACGGAAGGGCTTTCACAAGTGAATTCTTTCTCATTTTCACTTGTTTAATGTATGTTTCTGTCACAAATCAATATTAAAATATGATATCATGGTCTTATTATGCTTTATGTCATAGTTAGTGAGGAGACCTGCAACTCTGTGTAAGACATCGATTGGGCTGGATGGTGTATTTCAGAGGGAGGGACAGGAGATGATGATGGCAGGAGAGCCTCATCAGCCCCGAGCAGTAAGGTGACAGTCCGTTTGCAAAGGTTTGGAGTCCTGACTTTGGAGCCCTACTGGAAACTCCTCTGAATCAAGGCCTCCCTGGTCTCCCTGGCTCCCATAAGCATCCTCATTGCTGGATCTTCTTCATCCTGGGGCTGAGTAGGTTCCTCTTCTGATTCAGCGCTGGAGTCATCCTCAGCAGCTAATGGATGAACGTCGCTGTCTTCACCCTCCATCTGCTCCCACAGTCAGACTGTGAAAGGCACAGCACACACCTATTATAAGGGAAGTGCCTTCTGGAGGATATTGCAGAGACCCTCCTGACCGGCCGAGACACCAAAACCTCATTTTGAGGAGACCTATTGTCCGCTCAATAATGGCTCTTGTGGAGGCATGACTCTAGTTGTCCCCCTCCTCCGCAGGAGTCCTTGGGTGTTTGAGCAATGTTACAGCCACCTTTTGAGTGCATATCCTTTGTCCCCCTTTAGCCAGCCTTCCAACTGCGCTGGGGCTATGAATAGCCTCGGCACCTGGGAGTGACAGAAGATGCACGTATCATGGCAGCTTCCAGGATACCCAGCAGAAACCTGCAGGATCTCGTGCTGGTGATCACACACAATCTGAGCGTTTAGAGAGTGGAACCCCTTTCTATTCACAGAGGCCCCCAGCTCTCCTGCAGGTGCTTTGATGGCCACGTATGCAATCACAGAAACCTATGGCACAGAAGGGAGCCATTCAGCCCATCATGTCTGCACCAGCTCTCCAAATGAGCATTATAACTTTGGGCCATTCTCCTGCCTTTTCCCCATACCCCAGCACATTGTTTCTATTCAAATAATCATCTATTGCCCTCTTGAATGCCTTGAATGAACCTGCCTCCACCATACTTCCAGGCAGTGCAATCCAGACTCGAACCACTCGCTGTGTGAAAAGGTTTTTCTCTCCTTACATTTGCTTCTGTTGCAAATCATTTTAAATCTGTGCCCTCTCATTCTCAAACTCTTACGAATGGGAACAGTTTCTCCCTACCTACTTTATCCAACCCCGTCATGGTTTTGAAACCCTCAGCCAAATCTCCTCTTAGCCTTCTCCTCTCCAAGGAGAACAGTCCCAACCTCTAAAATCTATCTTCGTAACTGAAGTTTCTGATCCCTGGAACCATTCTTGCAAATCTCTTTTGCACTCTTTCCAATGTGTTCATATCCTTCCTTTGGTGTGGCGTCCAGAACTGTACATAATACTCCAGCTGAGGTTGAACTAATGTCTTATATAAGCTCAGCATAAGCTCCCTGCTCTTGTACTCTATGGCCCTATTAATAAAGCCCAGGATACTGTATGCTCTATTAACTGCTCTTTCCACCTGTCCTGCTACCTTCAATGATCTATGCACATACACACCCAGGTCCCTCTGCTCCTGCACTGCCTTAAGAATCAGATCCTTTATTTTATATTGTCTCTCCATGTTCTTCCTACCAAAATGCATCACCTCATACTTCTCCGCATTGAACTTCACCTGCCACCAATCTGCCCACTCTACCAACTTATCTATGTCCTTTTCAATTTCTATACTGTCCTCCTCACAGTTTACAATGCTTGCAAGTTTTGTATTATCAGCAAACTTTGAAATTGTCCCCTGCACACCAAGATCTAGGTCATTAAAATATATCGAGAAAAGCAAGGGTCCCAATACCGACCCCTGGGGAACTCTGCTACAAACCTTCCTCCAGCCCGAAAAATATCCATTGACAATTACTCTGTTTCATATTATTCAGCCAATTTTGTATCCACATCGCTACTGTCTCTTCTATTCCATGAGCTATAACTTTCAAGTCTGTTGTGTGGCAATGTATCGAATGCCTTTTGAAAGTCCATGTACACCACATCAACAGCATTACTCTCATCAGCCCTCTATGTTACCTCTTCAAAAAACTCCAGCAAGTTATTAAACATGGTTACCCCTTTAGAAATCCATGCTGGCTTTTCCTAATCAACCTAAATTTCTCCATGTGACTACTAATTCTATCCTGAATAATTGTTTCAAGAAGGTTCCCCACCGCTAAAGCTAAATTGACTGGTCTGTAATTGCTGGGCTTATCCTTACAACCTTTTTTGAACAAGACGTTTGCAATTCTCCAATACTCTGGCACCTCCCCTGAGTTTAGGGAAGGCTGAAAGATTATGGCCAGTGCCCCTGCAATTTATTCTCTTACTTCCATCAATATCCTTGGATGCATCTCATCTGGTCCCAGTGCCTTGTCAACTTTAAGTACCGACAGTTTATCCAACATTTCCTCCTTATCAATTTTGAATCCTTCCAGTGACAGAGTTTCCTCCACTGTCACCATGTCCTTGGTAGCATCTACTTCCTTGGTAAAGACAGATGCAAAGTATTCATTTAACACCTCAGCCATGCCCCCTACCTCCATGTGTAAATCCCATTTTTGGTCCCTAATCGGCCCTACTCCGTCTTTTACCACTCACTTAGTATTTATTTTCTGACAGAAAACTTTGAGATTCCCCTTTTGTTGGCTGCTAGTCTTTTCTCATAACCCCTTCTTTGCTTCTCTTTTTTGTTTTTTTGCCACCCCTCTGAACTTTCTGTATTCTGTTTGGTTCTCAATTGTATTTTCTACCTGTGTCATAAGCACGATTTTTCTGCTTTATCTTAATTTCTATTTCCTTTTTCATCCAGGAAGCTTTGGATTTGTTTGTCCTACCTTTCCCTTTTGAGGGAAAGTATCTCAGCTGTGCCCGAATCATTTCTTCTTTGAAGGTAACCCATTGTTCAGCTACAGTTTTTCCTGCCAACCTTTGGTTCTGGTCTATCTGGCCCAGCTCCGTTCTTGCTCTATTGAATTTCGCTCTCTCCCAATTCATTATTCTTACTCTGGATTTTACATTGTCCTTTTCTACCATCATCCTAAACCTTTTCTACTGTCTCCTAAATGTTCCCCTACTGACACTGGATCTACTTGGCCAACCTCATTTCCAAGAACCAGGTCCAACAGTGCATCCTTTCTTGTTGGACTGGACACATACTGCTGTAGAAAATTATCCTGAACACAATCCAGTCTGCATTTGGGTAATTAAAATCTCCAATTATAACTGCTCTATAATGTTTGCATCTCTCAGTAAATTCTCTGCAGATTTGTTCCCCTAGATCCTTCCCACTAGTTGGAGGTCTATTGACTACACCGAGCAATGTAGTTGCACACTTTTTGTTCCTTAGCTCTAGCCAAATTGATTCTGTTGCTGAACCCTCTGGGACATCCTCCTTCTCCAGCAATGCTCTCCTTAAACAATACCACCACCTCTCCTCCTTTTCTTCCTTTACTATCTATTGTACCCAGGATTACTTAACACCCAGTCCTGCCCTCCCTTGAGCCAGAACTGTTATCACCACAATATCACATGGCAGTCTGCGCTTGTAACTCCCCAATCTTATTTACCATACTCCATGCCTCCACATACATGCACAGTAACCCTGATTTAGACTTGGTGACTTTCTCCCTTACTCTGACTCCACCAAGTAACTTACTATTTCTCTATACTAGTGCTTCCTGTCTCTCACAGTATTTTGTGCATTCTGGTATTCCTCTCTAATATTCTCTCCTGGTTCCTACACTTCTGCCGTGTTAGTTTAAAGCCCTCCCAACAGCACTAGCAAAACGCCCCGCAAGAAACTCAGTCCAGCTCTGTTCAGGTGCAACCCATCCGGCTTGTACAGGTGCCATCTTCTGCAGAGCCAGTCCCAGGGTCGCAGGAATCTGAAGCCCTCCTTCCTGCACCGTTTTTCCAGCCACATTCATCTGCCTTATCCTCCTATTTCTGTACACACTTGTATGAGGCACTGGGAATAATCCAGAGATTACTACATTTGAGGTCCTGCTTGATAATTTTTGACCTAGCTCCCTAAATTCTGATTGCAGGAACAAATCCCCTTTCCTGGCAGCAATGTGGACCACAACGTCTGGCTGATTACACTCCCCAAGAAGAATATCCTGCCGCCGCCCTGTGACATCCTTGACCCTGGCACCAGGGAAGCAACATACCATTCTGGAATCACATCTACAGCCGCAGAAATGCCTGTCTGTTCCCCTAACTAATGAATCCCTTATCACTATTGCTCTTCCTTTCTTCTTCCTCCCCTCCTGTACAGCTGAGCCGCTTTTGGTGCCACAACTTTGTCCTGACCGCACTCCTCTGACGAACCAGTACCCTCACCAGCTTCCAAAATGGAAAAGCAATTTGTGAGTGGTACCCCAGGGGATTCCTGCACAACATGCCTAGTTCACTTGGACTGCCTGGTGGTCACGCATTCCCTTTCTGTTTCCAGGCCCCTAAGCTGTGGTGTGACCACCTCTCTGAATGTATTATCCACATAACTCTCAGCTTGGCTGATGTGCTGCAATGACTCCAGCCCCTGCTCGAGATCTGTAGGTGGCAGCACTTCCTGCAGATCTAGAATACCAGTAGCGTCCAAGACTTCCCACATATTACAAGACACACATTCCACTCAATCGAGATACCTTTTACTTTGATTTATTTATATTACTTTTTTATACTGACCCTGACTTTCCCTTATTTCTGGTGTTTCTTACTTAAATCTAAGTATAGCTACTTTGTTTAAAAATAATGCATTTTTCTCATTTATAGCAATTTAAAGATAGGCCCTAACAACTGTTCCTTACAAATCAATGAACTTATGGTTTTCCTGTGATGTCACTATTTGTTTCTTCTCATTTTCCTTTCGGACTCAGTGTGAGTTGGTTCTGACCAACTGACTGGTGTGCTTCTCCACCTCCCAGGTCAGTGGTGTAAGCCTCAAGCCTCAGTCCTGATTTATACTTAACCACTCTGGCTTGCTTCCTCATAGGTCCGCTGCCTCTCTGACTCCCAGGTAAGTGGTGTAGTCCTCAAGCCTTGATCCTGATTTATTCTCTCCCGTTCCAGATTGCTTTTTTATACTGCGCCTCTCTGCCCCCCAGGTAAGTGGCTTCCTGAAGTCAATGGCTCCCTAAATTTTTGGAAATCCTGCTATTGCTGTGAAACCTCTGGCTTGCTATGCCTGGTTGACCTTGTCTTTTTTGCAGTGAATGAAGGTGTTTATCCTTTGGAACACTGCATCTGTCACCAATTTGATGCAGCTGTGCACTGCAGATTGTGACAGTCTGCAAAGATCTCCCACTGACCCCTGGAACAAACCTCGAGCATAAAAGTTAAGGGTAACTATGACCTTCAGAGCCATTGGTATTGGGTGGTCCTCCTACAAAGTTTGAGGCTATCTTGGGTCCTATCATGCCACATATTAGAGTGACTGTTTCTCTGGAGAGGTGGAGACTTCTTTGGAACTGCACCTCTATCTTGTTGAGGTAGGTGGATCGCAGCCTGTACACTCTTCTATCTGGATATTGGTGCCTTCTCCTGTCCTTTCTCCCTTGCAACACCTGCTGGCCTTCAATCACTTTTGGCTGTGCCTCTTGATCCTGAGGGCAGACTCCAAATTGGTGCCTGTGGACAGCTGGATTCCTCTCCCTTCTTGCCCTCTTCTCCTCATCTGAGGTGGTCCCTCCAGCAGAGTACACCATACCCATGTCAAACCTTATGCTTACAGAGGTTTGACCTAAAGTATGAAGGTACCTGTAGGCAGAAAGCCTCAGCAAAGACTGAAACTTCCTAAAGTTTTGTAAATGAACAAAGTGAATCAAAAAATGAACTGTAATGCACACACTCACAACTCAATTTAATACTCCTGCCACCTCATCTCTCCATTCCTTCTGGCTCTTGTATCCCACCCTGAATCTAGAGTGATGAGAAAACGTGAAGCCTGCTTGTCCAGTTGGCCCATGCACCAAGTAAAAAGGCACATGAACCTCTCAAATTCCAGAACAATTGGCTTTTAATGGCCTTAATTGGGCCTTTAATTGCCAATGGGTGCACTACCAATATTTGTGCGCCCGCCAACCAAAATGTCGTGAGATGCCATTTTGTGCTGAGTAGCAACTGCCATGCACCCACATGGGCTATGTAAATTTCTGGCCCATGACTTTGAAAAGTTAAAAACTAATGAGCTTAAATAGAACAATTTGTACTAGAGAAAAAAACTTAATGGAAAATGTGTGTTCAGAGTTGACAAAAAGGAAACAGAGCAGCCTCCATTATTCATACCATATGTCAGATTTATCTTATTCTAATTGGCACTCATCACATGGGACTCAACATTTTAAGCGGCCTTTCACACACTAAAAGCAATGCAATTTTAACTGTTGGCTGGCCAGCATCCGTCCACTTATGAGAGATGATGTACAGGCAGCAAACAAATCCAATTCAGATGGGGTTGTCTTCAGTGGTGCACCTTTGCTGGTGGCTAAGGAGCCAGTCCATGAGAAAGAGGTTCTGCCACAAGTGCTGCACATGAAGCTGCCATTTGTCATTATGTGGTGCTCTTTTCGGCCTTGGTGCCTGTTGCCAAGCCACTGTAGCCACTGGTTTTCATGCTGGTGAATGCCAGCCCACAGAAGGTTTTGCTCCTTTGGGTAATTATAACTGCATGTCAAAAATTATATCACTTGGTTTAATTTATAAATGCCAGTTATAGCATAAAGCTTTCAACTGCTTACAATATCACACACTCTAATTGTTTTGTACATTGCGATTTCCATTAAATTATATTGTGCATTACAATTTTTAAGAAATACATCCTTATAACCTTGAAAATTTCTAGAAATCTATGTATTTTGCCTTAATGTTCAAATATAATTTTATTAATTATGTGTTCTCATTACCTTCCATGTTCCAGTTCCGGGTTTTGGAGCTTGAGCAGCAGCGGTGTCAATGCAGTGCATATGTGACACTGACAGCTATGTGGATAGTATTGTTTCTAGATGTTGTCATGCTGCAGCTTACGGGTTTGCAGGCAGAGAGGGGGCAGGATGACCACCAGACAATCATGCAGACCAGGCAAGTAATGCAGAGATCCCCTGAGCACAATATGGGTGAAGGTAATGGTTCATCTGGGGAGCACAGCCAGAGCCAAGACTTCTGCACCATGGGTGGCTATACTGGTCAGGGGGAAAGGAGGGAAGTGAGGAAACCAATAGCGATAAGGGATTCTATAGCTCGGCAAGAAAACTGCCATTTCTGTACCTGCAGATATGACTTCCTAATGTCAGGGTCAAGGATGTCACTCCTCATGTGAAAGATGGTGCTGATCTTATTTGCTTGGATTCAAACTCAACTGTATCTTAAACTCTTTACCAGTTGCACTATTAGAAAGAGTCCCCAGTTGGGACATGCAGCCACACAACATAATATTCAGTGCTGGGCAACATGCCAATTTCAATATAATTAGCAGGTAGCACAAAGTTTGCATTACTTTGGACAGGTGCAGATTAATCACATATCGTGATTCTCGAATTTTGTGAACTATTGAATTTTGAACCCTTTCTCCTTATCTAACCTACCAATTCCTTTCAAATCGCCGTTTAACTGTGTATATACCAGGAAATATAAGCCTTGTTGATGTAGATGCTTCTCATATTTTTTAATGCTTGGAGATCAGCAATATTCTGGTGAATCTCCACTGCACTCCTCCCAAGGCCAATGTATCCTTTCTAAGGTGCGATGCCCAGAACTATACACAGTATTCCACTTGTGGACTAACCAGGGTGTTGTGTAGCTGTAGCAAAACTTCATCCACTTTATATTCTAGCCTTCTAGTTATAAAGGTCAACAGCCCAGTAGCCTTTTTCATGACTTACTGGAGTTTTGGGTTACATGTGATCATTTAAATTGACACCCTTCATGAAAAACATACTGTGGCCCATATTCCAAATTTACTTCCAGTTTCTTTTTTTCACTGTGTTCACCATAGATAGAGTTGAAGAAGCTGGAAAATAAATTTGAAGGCATGAAACTAGGATTTTTTTAAACCAAATTAAATATTTTGACTCCTGTTCTTGAGCCATCAAGGATTGTATAAAAAAAATTGTCAAAGTCAACTTGCCTGTCTTAATGCAAAAACATTGAATTTTTTATATAACACAGTGAAGGTATGACAACTTGGTACCTTGAAGTGGTTGTGAGTAGTTACAGATATATGTGCCAGCATTTTTCACTGAGCGGGCGGCATGTGCCAACCCGCTTGAGCATAAAATGATCCGTGATGACGTCATCGCAAACTCACGCGATATTTCAGTCGGCGGGCATGCAGGAGAGTCAGCAGCGTGCTTGCCGACAATTAACAGGCCTATTAAGGCCATTAAATTAATAATTGAATGGAAATTTTCGCTGCCTGTCCAATCTTAGTCTTGGCTGGCAGGCAGGCGACTCGGCCAGGCGGCCTTTGGATTTTTTATGAAACCTCATTCACAGGCGGGATGAGGTTTCCAACAGGAATTAAAAATACAATAAAAATGTTCAAATCTCATTTATAACATTGTCATTGCTCATGTGACAGTCACATGAGGGGACATGTTTTTAACATTTTTTAATTCTTTATTTGTGTTTTTAAAAATCTTCAGCGCCCTGCAGCAGCTCTGTGTCTTCAGGGAGCTTTCAGTGCATGCACCTGCCCGCATGTGCAAACTTCTGCGCTCACCCTCCTCCCACCCCCACCCAGGCAGCGCTTAGTGTTGCAGCGTGTGATTCATGCTGGCTAGACATTAATTGGCCAAACAGCATGAAATCGCAGTCAGGGCCCAATCCTGGGCGGCAGTTGGTTTTGCAACCGCTCCTAGGCCCGCCCGCTCTGCATGCCCATGAAGTAATGTGCATTTACTCCTGGGGATGTTTATAGCATTCAAAACTGATAAAAACTTGATCTGGATTGTGACCTGAAGTACTTGAGGCTGAATTCATAACTATTCATAGCTATCCTGGTCACAGTTTGTTGTGCATTAAGCTTCAAAGGCAGTGTTTACCACGGTGCTGAACAACAACAAGGGTGGGCCAAAAATTAAGCTGAAAATTCAGACAGGAAAGCCCCATTATGTCTTACACTGAGTCTCATCTTGTCAGTCTAACTCTTGACCAGGCTAAATGTAATAGGATTTCCACAAAATTTACAAACAAGGAGCAGTTGGATTAAATTCAATAAATGAGACTATAAGAAGGCGTGAAGTGCATTGGATGTAATAGTGTTGTTTTTATACAACTAATAGAAAAATTTACTACACATACTATTTCACTACATAAGAACCCATATCCACATCCATCGCTAATTTGTAAAATAGTCAAATATTTGAATTAAAGTCCTGGTTTTGAAAATAAATTATAAAGATCTTGCACTGGTAAATATAGAAGATGTTCCAGCATCTGGCTAATAGTTAAACAAATCTATGACCTGTCAACAATATTCTGGGAAAGTATGTTGTACGTCCCTGGATAATCATAATTAGATTAATATGATATTTCAAGCAATGTGTTGAGTATCTCAAACAACCACAGACTCCCTTCTGCAAAAATGACAGGAAATTGCTTTACCTCCAGCCTCTGCACTGTCCTTTGATGTTGCTTATTTTAGCAGCAATGTACTTCCAACAAGCTAAGTATTTCCTTCCCTAACTGCTCTGTACGTTCCTTTTGCAAAAACTGCTCGCTGGTTCCTTTTTTCAAACAATTGAGTTTGATTATAAGAGCAATATTCACCTGATTCAGTACTGCAAAAATTGGATTCATTGTCACAGCTGTGATCCTTCTTCTCTGTCAGCTAATTTGGACATTATCACACCTCAACACTTCTAATTATCTCCACTCGGCAGCCTTCTCCCCTAATCATAATCACACTTACTGTGGCCTGGTTCAATCAACATCATCTGGGACAATGGATTGCTCACAGTCTCACTATACAATAAATGGTTGCCCTTATTAAGTGCTAACATTCTATTTGACATTTTTGTTGTAAAAAAAACAATATTGGGAACCAGGTACCAGGGGAGTATTAAATGCAAACTGTTGTGACCATAACAGTCTTGTTGAATCAGCAACCACTGAGTGCATTCATAATATTCCATTATATTTCATGCTAAAATTAGAACTTGCACTGTTTTGTGAAAAGAATATAGTATTTCCATAGGTATCCTGATAATACTGTGATGGAAATTTCTCTTTTGTTGGTGTATGGATTTTACCCTCTCATTCTATTTAATGAAGCTTTGTAATCTTGAGTGTTGACACAGCCAACTGCTCTCGACTCCATGTAATGACACAGTTGGCTGAAAGATGTTATGAGTGTGCTGATAGCTCTCTGTTCTGTTAGTTTTAGTTTTTTGGCAGTTCATGACTAAATATCCCTGTGAGACAGAAGAAAAGAGAAACTGGGTACTGTTTCTAACTATTATCACTTGCAGAGCACAAGTTGACTTTTTATATGTATGCTCCTGTTATTGCAAGTGGAAGTTTTCAGAAAAATACAATATAGCATAGAGATAGGCATGTCCTTACAAAATTATTGGGAGCGTTCAGGTCAGGCAGCAGCTTTGGAGAGAGAGAGAAAAGCAGTTAACATTTCAAGTCAACATCAAATGTTAACTTTGTTTTTCTTTCCCCACAGATGCTGGCTAACCTGCTGAGTATTCCCAGCAGTTTCTGTTTTTAATTCAGATTTTTCTTCTGCTTTTGGAATTAGTCTTTGATTTTCCATTAAAAGTTAAACTGTTTTGAAAATTACTACAAAAAAGTTAAACTGCAAATAAACAAAGGTGATGAATATTCTTGCAAGTTTCTAATCTGCCAGTATCCAAATAGTCATTTAATAGTACAGAACTTGAGTATTACTGAAAAAAGAGACATGTCAAAGCTTTCCATCTTGCACTCCTCAGGACACTTTTGGAATTAGTCTTTGATTTTCCATTAAAAATTAAACTGTTCTGAAAATTACTTACTACAAAAAAGTTAAACTGCAAATAAACAAAGGTGATGAATATTCTTGCAAGTTTCTAATCTGCCAGTATCCAAATAGTCATTTAGTAGTACAGAATTTGAGTATTACTGAAAAAAGAGACATGTCAAAGCTTTCCATCTTGCACTCCTCAGGACACTTTGCAAGAATACAAATATATGAGGTAAACAACCTTGTTGAAGTAACCTGATGAGTGCAAGATGAAAAGTTTCAACGTGTCTCTTTTTCAGCAATATTGCCAGAATTTTGTGTTTACAGACAGCTAAATAAGTCTGTAGGACCAGATACTGATGCAGGACAAAGAAAGCTTGCATTTATATTATGCCTCATCATCCTTCTCAGAACTGTCTCCAAGCTCCATGCATGTAATTAATTGCTTTGAATTGGAGTGACTATTGCTGCATAGCATATTAATAATAATATTATTTATCACCTTTGTTGCCCTTTTATCAGGGTGACGCTGCCTTTACTCAGCATACCTACCATATAAAAAGTGAACTCTGAACATGTTAAAATATTGTAACAGTGATAAATTATAGTTGAATTCATGCTGGTGATTTTCTTGTAACTGTTTGCCAACTGTCTTTTATCAAAGATACTTATCCCAGACCTGATTGTACATTAATTTGTTAAAAATATAGATGATAAATCACTCACATTCCTTTTGATATCATGCTGTTGGAAACATTTCTGAAATTAGTACAGCCTGGAGTTTAATTTTAGATCTGGATTTTAAAGCGATGTTTATTTGTACTTGTACATGACCTTACTGAGATTAACTATCTAATTAGCGGAACCTTGAATAGTATTTATGGGTTGTAATCATAAAAACTATTCCATGAGGATTGGCTAAATTAATGTTATTTTTATAAACAAGCTTAAGTGATGTTATTGCTTCCTTGTGAGTATTCAGGTTGGTCCAGTTCCTGAAAACCTGAGAAAACATCATATCCCTCATATTGCCTATTAAAGTTTGCACAGCTCAATATTATTTATTTTTAATTTTAGATTTTTAATAGAATAGAAGTGATTATATGAATGATGTGACAGTCTCACTGATCGCATTATTTATTATTTTTATTAATCTGGCTAATTGTCCTGTGAGGAACTTTACTAAATATCAATTCCCTTTAAAATGACCTCGGAGCTAATCCACAAAGTTCAGAACTTTACAGAATTCTCTGGAAAACTGCCCCTGTCTGTCTGTTAGTGTTCTGCAATGGCTTAAAATGACTTGATCATTAGATACATTGGAAAGTTTGTGTAATCTAAAATAAAAATTTGATGTAAGGCCAGTCCTTGCAAATTATTACTTATTTTAAAATAACCAGTAACATTTCATTTTTTCACTGTTGAAAACAACAGATACTTGCAATTTTGCAACAGTGTACATGTACCATTTGCCAAACATTTATTGGACTCCATTCTTTACAAAATCAGAAATCCAAGTTGAATGAGGCAAGAACAATGCCAGGATATTGGGATGACTTGCACTCATTTCTTCCAAGAGGTTCACTTAGAGTTCCAAAACTGCACTGCAATGTGCAGACACATTTGTGGGACAAATTACACTGGTCACAGTGTTGGTGAGGGCATTAACGCCCGCATTATATGTCCACCAGAAGTATGCCGAGCCTGCAGATCATGATGTCAATCAGTGTGCAAAACTGTTTTGACATCATTATGGAGCCCCACACGAAAAAAAAACAGTTCAACTGGTCTCCGGCTGGTTCTGGAGCCAGACCAATTCAACTGGTTCCAGTGTTTCACTGTTCCAGCTGATGCCATCTTTTAATCTCACACATTGTGACCAGTATAATTTGTCCCACAAACGTGTCTGCACATTGCAGTGCAGTTTTGGAACTCTAAGTGAACCCCTTGGAAGAAATGAGTGCAAGTCATCCCAATATCCTGTTCTGCAGCAGGCATGACCTGGCCGCCACCATTACTATTAAGAGGGATCAGCAACAGATCTCTTTTAGCTATTCCTTTGATTCAACAAGAGTTTGGTGTTTCCTATAGTTGCTTAAACTTGGATAGGCATACAGGGGTGGTGTGGCACATGCTGAAAGACTTTTGCTGACATTAAAGCTCTGCATAAACCAGTTGTCCTCAGACATGGGTGCACTGGTACACATTCTCCTTGGAATGCAGCATGACCTGGGGGGTGAATGGAGGCCATGGAGAGCAGGACAAGCTTTTCTGGATGGTGATGAGTTTCTTCAGTGTTTTTGCAGCTGCACTCATCCAGGCAAATGGGATATTGGATCACACTCCAGACCTGTGTCTTAGATGGTAGACAAACTTTGGGGAGTCAGGAGATGCATCATTCACCACAGAATTCCCAGCCTCCAACCTTCTTTTGTAGTCACAGTAGTTATATGACTGACCCAGTTAAGTTTCTAGTCAATAGTAACCCCCAGAATGTTGATGTTGGGGGTTTCAGATATGGTAATATCATTGAACATCAAGGACAGCTGGTTAGATTCTTTTGGTTTGGAGATAGTTATTGTCTAGCTCAAATTCAGCCCTTTTGTCCATGATTGGATGCCAATGAGGTCTGAAGCTGAGTTGCTCTAGAGCAATCCCCAAACTGAACATTGATGAGCAGATTATTGAAGAGTAATTGCCAATAAATATGCAAAACAGTTGGGTCCACAAGTGTGCGAATGGAGTTGGCCCCCACTTTCATGCTGGAAATACTGGGTTATAAGCTTTGCACAATGTCCTGTATCGCGTTAGTGCTGGAATCCTCCATGCTCCTTAACATTGACTCCAGGCTTTCTGACAAGCTTCTCAATGCACCAAGCATTTTGTTATGCATGCCTATCAGCCTCTTTCTGAAGTCTTCCCAATGAAAGTCCTTACCTGAGTCCTCTACATTAGGACTCATATGCAACCTCACCCTCTGGTGAGCTGGGAGCTTTGCTATCCTTGTCCTCTTCCCTGGCTGCATGTGCCCAGTTTCGTACCAAATACTGATCCTGCCTTTATGCCAGCCTCTAAATTTACACGCAGTATCAGTATCAGTATCTGAGATGGTGGTTATGTGTCTGAAGTCAAGTGACCATTAATCTTCATTGTCACTGTTTTCTTGCTGACCCTCCACTCCCTGGTCAGGTTGCACTTTGAGTATCTGAAAGGAGAAAGGTACCAGCATAAAGTTGTGGTGATGCGGGTGGGAGCTTGCAGAAGAAGCATTTGCTTACATCATCTGAAACTCGTAAATCAGAAGAGATTATGAGCTGTGGGATATGAGAGGAAGGATTATTTATGACAATACAGTCATCTTTAATGGATTCCAGCCCTCTGTTGGCCATAGAATCAGCAATGGCCTTCCAAATAATGGTGAAATATTTCTCCTCCATGGAGGTTAGGACACGCAGATTTGCCTGTCACCATTGGTTAGCCCCTGCTGTCTTTGGCGTGCATCATCTTGTCCTGGCAGGTAAAAGGGAAGTGTATCAGTGCGTGTAGTGCAATGTCTTTGGCTGATGTAGCTGTCATGGTTGAATAACTGTAAATGTCTGCATGTTGTGAGATGTGTGTGTGAAGCTTGCAGCTGTGCTAAGTGTGTAAGATTGTAGTGGAGAATAAGAATATTAGGTGTGAATTATATGAATATTAGGTGTGAGTTCTGACAGAGATTGTTGTTAGGTGAGTGATGAGCTGTGGTAAATTGAGCAGTATCTGGGGCTAATTCTTCCTACGGATTGGAGGGTAGCTAATGTAACCCCACTAGGGAGGTAGAGAGAAAACAGGGAATTGTAGACTAGTCAGCCTGATGTCGGTAGTGGGGAAAATTTTAGAGTCCATTATAAAAAATTTAATAGCTGAGCATTTGGAAAACTATGGCAGAATCAGACAGAGTCAGCATGGATTTACGAAAGGAAAATCATGCTTGACAAATCTAGCAGAGTTGATAAAGGGGAGCCAGTGGATGTGGTTTATTTGGACTTTCAGAAGGCTTTCGACAAAGTCCCACATAAGCATGTAAAATTAAAGCACATGGGATTAGGGGTAATGTATTGAGATGGATAGAAAATTGGTTGGCAGGAAGAAACAAAGAGTAGGAATAACGGGTCTTTTTCTGAATGGGAGGCAGTGAATAGTGGGGTACCACAGGGAGTGGTGCTGGGACCCGAGCTATTCACAATATATATTAATGATTTAATGAGGGAGCTAAATGTAATATCTCCAAATTTGCAGATGATACAAAGCTGGGTGGGAGGGTGAGCTGTGAGGAGGATGCAGAGATGCTTCAGGGTGATTTGGACAAGCTGAGTGAGTGGGCAAATGCATGATAGATGCAATATAATATGAATAAGTGTGAGGCTATCCACTTTGGTAGCAAAAACAGGAAGGCAGATTATTACCTGAATGGCCATAAGTAGAGAGAGGGGAATGTGCAACGAGACCTGGGTGTCCTCATACACCAGTCGTTGAAGGTATGCATGCAGACGCATGCAAGTGCAGCAGGCGGTAAAGAAGGCAAATGGTATGTTGGCCTTCATAGCGAGAGGATTCAAGTACAGGAGCAGAGATGTCTTGTTGCAATTATACAGGGCCTTGGTGAGACCACACTTGGAATATTGTGTGCAGTTTTTGTCTCCTTATCTGAGGAAGGATGTTCTTGCTATAGAGGGAGTGCAGCAAAGGTTTACCAGACTGATTCCTGGGATGGCGGGACTGACATATGAGGAAAGATTGAGTTGGTTTGGATTATATTCACTGGAGTTTAGAAGAATGAGGGGGGATCTCATAGAAACCTATAAAATTCTAACAGGACTAGACAGGGTGATGCAGGAAGGATGTTCCTGATATTGGGGAAGTCCAGAACCAGGGGTCACAGTCTGAAGATATGGGGTAGACCATTTAGGACTGTGATGAGGAGAAATCTCTTCACCAGAGAGTGGTGAGCCTGTGGAATTCGCTACCACAGAAAGTAGTCAGGCCAAAACATTGTATGTTTTCAAGAAGGAGTTAGATATAGCTCTTGGGGCAAAAGGGATCAAAGGATATGGGGAGAAAGCGGGAGCAGGCTATTGAGTTGGATGATCAGCCATGATCATAATGAATAGTGGAGCAGGCTCAAAGGGCCGAATGGCCTTCTTCTGCTCATGTTTTCTATGTTTCTATGTAATAGCGCATTTGGTAGAATATTGGCATAAAGATGGATTACTTGACCTCGACTACTGTGTGTGAGGCCATCAGATCTCTTGCAGCAAAGTGCTCAGGTTCTCAGAGCTTGATTTCTGGCAATGACTTCCACAGCTATCTACTCCCACTGCCTTCTGAGTATGTCTGGATGGTCCCCACTGGATAGAAACATCTGCCCTCTATTCCACCTCCTCTGCCTCTTCCACCTCCAGTGCAGTGTCTGAATACATTGAAGACCAGTCTCACCTGTCTTGTGCTATTCTTCAATGTTTCCCTGGTTGCAGTAACTTCCCATGCACCTTGTCAGCACCTGCCACACATGCAACTCTCATTTATGACTTGCAGATTAACTTTAAGTGGTGCAGGGTAGCTTTAAGTGCTGCTAGCCTCTCACTGTGTTAGAAACATAGAGACATAGAAATTTACGGCACAGATGGGGGCCATTTGGCTCATTATGTCTACACCAGCCAAAAAAAAGCTATTCAGCCTAATGCAACTCCCCAGCTCTTGGTCCATAGCCCTGTAGGTTATCTCACTTCAAATGCTATAAACGTGATGAGGGTTTCTGCCTCTGCCACCTTTTCAGGCAGTCAGTTCCAGACCCCCACCACTCTCCGGGTAAAAATATTTCTCCTCAACATCTATCTAATTCTTCTGCCAATGGCTTTAAATCTATGCCCCCTGGTTATTGATCTCACTGCTATTGGAAATAGGCCCTTCCTATTCACTCTATTTAGGCCCCTAATATTTTTATACAGCTCAGTTAAATCTTCCCTCCACCTCCTCAATTCCAAAGGTAACAACGCCAGCCTATCCAATTTTCCAACATACTTAAAATTCTCCATTCCTGGCATCATCCTCAGATATCTCCTTATCACCTACTCTCGTGCAATCACATCCTTCCTGTAATCTGGTGACCAGAACTACATTCGCTAGCTGTAACCTAACTAGAGTTTTATATAGTTGTAGCTTAACCTCACTGCTCTTATATTCCATGCCATGGCTAATAAAGAAAAGTATCATAAATGCTGCCTTAACCACTTTATCTACTGGTCCTGCTGTCTTCAGGAGTCTGTGGGCATATACATCAAGGTTTCTGTCTGTTCCCTTACACTTCTCAGTAACTTAACATTTATTATTTATTCCTTTGTTTTCTTTGCCCTCCCTGAATACATTGCCTCACACTTCTCCAGATCAAATTCCATTTGCCATTTTTCTACCTACCTGGCCAGTCCATTGACATCTTTCTGTAATCTACAGCTTTCATCCTCACTATCAACCATATGACCTATTTTTGAATCTCTGCAGAATTTTGCAAAGCCTCACTGAAACAACCTTTCATTCAAAAGACACCAGTTTTTTTTTAAACGGCTTTTTCTTCCGGCCTCAGAGCCAATTTTGGAATCAACTTGCCATTTCCCTTGGATCCCATTGGGCTTTACTTTTCTGATCAGTCTGCTATGTGGAACCTTGCCAAAAATCTTGCTTAAAGCCACGTAGATGACATCAAACCTCATCAATGCTCCTTGTTACTACCTCAAAAAAATTCATCAAGTTAGTCAGACATGACCTTCCCATCAAAAATCCATGCTGACTGCCCTTGACTAGTCCATGCCTTTCAAAATGATGACTTATACCAGCTGTCCTCAGAACTTTTTCCAATAATTTACCCACTACCATGGTTAGGCTGATTAACCTGTAATTACTTGGCCTATCTCTTTCTCCCCATTTAAACAATGGTATGATGTTAGCAATCTTTCAGCCCTACAGCATCACACCTGTTGCCAGAGGGATTTGGAAAATGACAGTGATTGCCTCTGCTACTTTCTCCCTTGCTTCTTTAAGCTGCCTGGGAAACCTTTCTTTTGGGCCTGCCAATTTATTCATTTCCAAAGATGCTAAACTCCTCACTGTTTCCACCTTCACTATCCTAATACTATCCATTATTTCACATTCTTCTTCCTTAATCACATTGTCTGCACCATCAAACTTTGTTTGTGAAAGTGGACACCAATTATTCATTCAGAAGCATGCACATGTCTTCTGCCTCCATGTAAGTTACATTCTTGTGTCTAATTGGAGCTATTCTTTCTTTAGTTTTCCCCTGCGCTTTGTGTAATTTTAAAACAGCTTTTGGTTTCCCTTGATTTTACTTGTCAATAGATTTTCATAACCTTTCTTTGTTTTGCTAATTTCCTTCTTAATTTCACCCCTGCATTTTCTCTTCTCTATTGAGCAGTATTGAGCTCTTGGTATCTGATATAAGCTTCCCTTTTGTTGCTTTATCCTACTATATATGATTTTTGATATCCAGGGGTTTCCAGATTTGGGAGCCTCATCCTTTTTATTTCTGGGAACATATTTGTTCTAAACCCTTTCTGTATTCTCCTTGAATACCTCCCACTGTTCTGACATTGATTTACTTTAAAGTAGGTAATTCCAGCCATCTCTGTCAAATTTGATCTCAGCTTAGTAAAATTGGCTTTTACCCAATTTAAAACTTCCTTCAATTTGGTCTACTGTATTCGCTGTGCCCAATGTGGTCTCCTCTACATTGGGGCGACTAAACACAAACTGGGTGACAACTTTGCGGAACACCATCACTCAGTCCGCAAGCATGTCCCAGTCCTTCCTGTCACATGCCATTTCAACTCACTATCTTGTTCTCATGTCCACATGACTGTCCTTAGTTTGCTGCAGTATTCCAGTGAAGCCCAACACAAACTGGAGGAACAGTACCTCATCTTCCGATTAGGGACTTTACAGCCCTCCGGACTTAACATTGAGTTCAACAACATCGTGCCATGAACTCTCTCCTCCATCTTGACTCCTTTTTAAATCAACTATTTGTTTATTTTTTTTATTTTATTCTTTTATTTATTTGTTTTTTTAATCCTTTTTCCCCAACCCCTCTACCCCATAGGATCATCTGTCACTTGTTTCTATGTTGTGCTTTCACAGAGTGCTGACCCTTGTTCTGCTATTAACATCTTCTGCCATTATCATTCTTTACTCTTTACCACTACAATTTACACTCTCTTTGCCTTGTGTCCATGACATCTTTGTCAATCTCTCCTTAGCTGTCACCTATCCCTGACCTTCTATCTTGCTCCACCTGCTCTTAAACAGTATAAAATCCATCACATCACATTTCTACTTCTCTTTAACTCTGAAGAAGAGTCATATGGACTTGAAATGTTAATTCTGTTTCTCTTTCCACAGATGCTGCCAGACCTGTTGAGTTTTACCAGCCTTTTCTGTTTTTATTTCAGATTTCCAGCATCAGCAGTATTTTGCTTTTATCTTAAAACTTTTACTGTTGGTTTACCTGAGTCCTTTTCCATACCTACACTAAACGTAATGGAATTATTATCACTGCTGCTAAAATGCTCTTCCATTGATCCCCCTTCCACCTGCCAAACTCTATTTCTAAAATCACATCCTGCACTGTTCCTTCTCTTGCTTGGCTTATTCTGTACTGGCAAAAATGTTCTCCTGAATATATTTCAAGAATTCTGTGCCCTCTATATCTTTTTCATGGATTTATCCTACTTGATGTTAGGATACTATTGCTACCTATTGTTTTTCCCTAACTCCCTCTGACTGTTTGGGGATCCATTGTATACTCCCAAAAGTATGATTGCCTCTTTTTTGTTCTGCAGTTTAACCAGTATAGCCTCATTTGATAATCCTTCTCGCATTTCATCTCTCCTCACAGATGTGATTGTTTCTTTAACCAATATTGCAACCCTTCCTCTTCCTTTTTATCCATCTTCTCTATCCCATCTGAAAACCCTACAACCAGGGATGTTGAGTTTTCATTCCTGGCCTTCTTTAAGCCATATTTCATTAAAAGCCATGATATCATACTTCCAAGTGTCTTATCTGTGCCCTCAGTTCATCTGGCTTATAGACTAGACTCCTTGCCTCAAAGTATATATCGCTAGTCATTGAACAATCATTAGTCTCCTGCTAATGTGTCAGCCAACCAATAGCACAGTAGTGTTGGTTGGATGCTGAAGCCATTGAAATGAACAGGCAGCACAAAGTTGACCTGTTGCCTGCCCCACAATCACTGTGCACAGGTTCATCATGTATCACAATCCCTGTGCCCATTTTTGGGTGCTACCTAATTTAGGTCCCAGTTTATTTGGGTTCAGAACAGGCCAACAGTCAATGTAGCATTCTCCATTCAGAACACAGCATGACAAGCTGCACAGATGTGCAAAATAAAACATAGGACGAAATTTTACAGCCCCATTGTGGGGCGGATTTGTAAAATGCAGCGAGTGATTCAAACATCCATTGACTTCGGCAGGATTGAAAAATCTTTCTGGTGGGAAGCGCCGTGAATCCCGCTCATAAAATTCCTTGAAAAATGTAATTGGTCAAACTTCCTCCTTAGAGATCATTCTTGATAATATACCTAGACATTATTGGCACAACGTGTTGGTGGCCCAATTTGCTATGTCAGGATGGTGGAGTAGATGCTTGGGCTTGTAATTGGACAAGTTCCACTCCTTAGCCACAGCATTACAATGATATACCAATTTCATGAAGTATATGTTGGCACCAACAAAAACATTGAATCATTTGGGTTGCACTTTCTGGATGTTGACTACAGAATAGCATTGGCAGAAATATAAGAGCAAACCTTGTAACCAGCATCTTGGAGAAGGAACAGTGCAGAGAACAATAGATTGTAAGGATTTCTATGTGGAGGATCTTCTCCCAGTCGGGCTGGCTGGTCGGGAGCAGATGCAGAACCTATTGCCACCCGCAATCGGCTGCTGCACTGCTGTTTTACGAGGGCAGGCCAATTCAGGCCCGCCCAGCATGATGCACGCCCAGCAGGCGGGGGGAGGAGGGAGAGTCAGGGCCCGCCCCCAACTGGCCCACCCAACAGGAAGAAAATTCTCCCCTAGGTTCCCTTTTTAAAGTTGGAAAAAAATTTTAAAATTGTATTATTCAGACATGCCCCTCATGTGAGTGTCACATGAGCTGGGACATGTTCATGAATTTTCATAAAAATTTTTACTTAATTAATAAATCCTTCATGAGACCTCATCCCGACCATGGATGAGGTTTCATGATAAATGTGAAGGCCGCCTGGGCTCTTCGCCTGCCCGCCAACCTTAAGGTTGGATGGCAGCTTTCTCAGTTGGATTAATAGGTTTGTAAATGGCCTTAACAGGCCTTTGACAGTTCAGCAGGTGTGCAGCCGATTCCAGGGGGTGTCCACCAAATGGAAGATCGGAATGATGTGCGTTGATGTCAGGACGCACGCCCAACGTTACCGTGCGTCATTTTATGCACCTCCCCTATGAGTAGAATTTGTTTTGTTAGAACAATATAGCCTCCAGGAAACTGAATGTGGGAGATACGTCTTCAGGATTTTGTAGAAGTAATACATTGTATTTGGAATTAGCAACCATAGATTGCCATCATTCATCGTCCTTTAATATTTAATGCCACTTTAATTGCCTGCAATCAGGCTGCTGTATCACACAGTCTGGCATGTTATTGAGAGAAATAAATTAAAGTACAGACTGTTTTTTTTTAATACATGTGTCTGCGCAACAGTTTAGTACACTGAGTAGCATCATGCTGCTTATCTGCCCTTTTGTAAATGAGATTTGAATCCCGCCCAACAGAGAGAGATACCTCTTTACTCAAATTAGATCTTTTGGCATGCAACAATATAAACAAAGTTATCAATGTCCGTCCTTGGCTTGCTGTGTTGTTCCAGTGAAGCTCAACGCAAACTGGAGGAACAGCACCTCATCTTCCATCTAGGCACTTTACAGCCTTCCAGACTGAATATTGAGTTCAATAATTTTAGATCATGAA
This sequence comes from Carcharodon carcharias, assembly GCF_017639515.1. Taxonomy (NCBI): domain Eukaryota; kingdom Metazoa; phylum Chordata; class Chondrichthyes; order Lamniformes; family Lamnidae; genus Carcharodon; species Carcharodon carcharias. Next base: position 76,782,397 of record NC_054474.1, on the reverse strand, counting down.
GTCTCTCTGCCATCCCCAACCCCTTTCCATTTATTCCTCCTTCCTTTTTGTTTTTTCCAATAATTTATATAGATTTTTCTTTTCCCACCTATTTTCATTATTTTTAAATGTATTTCCATCCATTGTTTTATCTCTACCTTTTAGCCTTTTTAGTATTCCTTCACTCCACCCCACCTCCACTAGAGCTATCTGTACCTTGTTTGTCCGGCTTTCTACCCTTAATTAGCACATTCCTTTAGATAATATCACCACCTTCAACAACTCTTTGTCCTTTTGTCTGTGACATATTTTGGTTATCTCCACCTATCACTGGCCCTTTAGCTAGCTCTTCTCGTCCCAACACCATCCCCCACCCCCCCTTTAAACCAGCTTATATTTCACCCTTTTCCTATTTTTATTTAGTTCTGTTGAAGGGTCATGAGGACATGAAACGTCAACTGTGCTCTTCCCCACCTGCTGAGTTTTCCAGATATTTCTGTTTTTGTTTTTGTTTTGAAATGCTGCAAGGTATGCTTAACAGTTACATATAATTAATCAATAGCCAACAGAAAAATCCTAGCAGGAATTCTATTACTTTACTGTTTGTTTGGCTTATCTTAGAAAGTCTATCTTGTTCTAGTACTTTGACTGCAACAATGGATGATGGATCACTTAGACACATGGCAGGGACAACACAAGTGTAACTCTGGAATATATATTTGAACAGCCATGGACAAGTCAATGACCAGTTAAATCCAAGTCCAAGAGTGGCAAGTTATTATATAAACCAAAGAAAATTTTGCTATTTGATCATCCCTTAATAGCATATGATGCATGTTTATGAAACTATTTGTTTGGACAGTGTTGTGTGTCTGGTCTAATATCCCTGAATGAAGTATAAACAAAGAATAGCGAGATATCTTCTGAGTTCCTGTTTTGCTCATTTATTAAGTAAAGGAAATGGCAATCTGTTATGGTCAGTAAAATCTGTTGAATTCTGTTTTGTTTGGAATATGTCATTCTGTATTTTAAGCACACATTTCATATTGGAAATATAAGGAGATCATCAGGAAAATGTTTCTCATTTTTATAGCTGCTCACTTTCCTGTTTGTCACATTTGTTTCTTGTGTCACACTGGTGCCATGATTCCATCTGGTGTGACAGTATGGTAAAGCCTGGAAGTACCAACTGGATACCTTTAATTACTTACATAATAGTCCCATCAGTAGGAGGCTTTGATGCATTTCTTATTATTATTTCTCAGTTGATCTAGCTCCTCGTACTGCCGCAGACCCAATCTGTACCTACTTTTTGGCTTTGGTAATTAGCTCCCATCTTTACCCAACTCCTCTTCCACATCGGCACTTTAGCTTTTTTTGATCTCCATGCCCACCTATTTCCTACACCTAATTTGAAACCTGTTTTTGCCTGGTTTCCCCATTTTCCCTGATACTGCCAGTGTTTATCCTCTGGTGCCCCCAGATTTCCCTTTGTTTTTGTTTCAGCCGTAATGGCCACTTTAAATTTTTGCCTTCATTTTATTTTGACCATCTCTTCAGCCTTCCTCCTTAGTTCCATACTTCCCATGCCTGTTCAATGCTCCCCATGCCCCATCTATTCTGCCATGTCCCCAAGCTCCCACATAATCCCAATGCCCCTCAGCACCCCCAAGTTCCTTCAATGCTCCCCATGCATCCTCATATCCACTCTCCCAATGTCCACTATATACAGAACTAACAAGGCATTCCCATGTCTGGCAAGCCTTTGAAATGACCCCGAAACTGTCATAATAAGCAAAGAAGCTTTGAATATGTACTGTGAACAAAATTGTTCAGCTTATATCTTCAAAAAAGTGTCACTCAAACACAACTAATCATTGCATCAATGACAAAAAACTCTCCTCCACTTCACACCTGTTAATGTTGTGAAAAAAATACACAGGCTTTGGAAAAACCTTTGAAAGAAAATGCAAGGTTCTTAATGTGTAAATCAAAGAAAGCTCTCACTTCCCTGCAAGCTGTGTAAACATTTTCTGCTGAGATCTACATGGATTCATCATTCTTAGAGTTCAGCCAAGCATTCATCATGAGGCAAATTGGCAACTGTATCCACAGAAGCAGCCTGAGTACTCATTGTATACCATTTTTAAAGGCCTCTGGACTTGCCAGACTCCAAGAAAGCCTGGCAATACATAAGTAAAACCAACTTAGCATATTATATAAATACTACTGTGACTGAGCTGCAAATCCTCTGAAATCACTGTGGGTAACAGCATAATTGTCCACTTGGAAACCTGCAGTTACTATTGAATAGATTGTCACCTCTAAGTCTCACTACTTGAGAATTGATGAGCAAGTAACATGCCATAGAAACCAAAATATTCTCCCAATTCTGAGTCCCTGATATTTGTAAGAAGGTAGTGGGAGTGTCTGGTTGAGGAAAGGAGAACCATTGCAGGTTGGTGGATGAGGTGGTGGGGTTGGACAGGCAATGGAAGAGAGGTGTGATTGAGAGAGACTGCAGGTTTGGGAGGGTGGCTTCAACAAAAACTTGCTTGAGGGGCCAGGACCAAACATTATTGCCCATTTAACCAATTCTCGATCTCTTCCTGCCCAGCGAAGGGAGTTAACATTTGTCCTTAAGTTTTGCACCTACAATTCAAGCCCACCCATTGAAATGCCTTCATCATTCCTGCAGTCACTTTTCGGGATTTTTCATTTTCCTACAAAAAGAATTTCAAAATAGGTTATTTTGAATATTATGCTACATTCAGCAAGGTGTATTCTTGCAAATCAGAATGAATCACATGGAGAAATGTTGATTTATGTGCCAAAGAGAAGTTGTTTCATCTAGAGTCTGAACAATAATCAATTCATTAGCATGTCTGATTGGTTGAAAAGTTGTCTAAAACCCAGTGTGTTGGAAAGACTTCTGAGATGGAGACCTGAAGGGATACAGGCAGAAACCAGTTGAAGTATGAAGACTGCAGTGACAGTCAGACTTTTAAACCATGACCTGTGAAAACTTTATTCACATTCAAATCAGAAATTTAGAATAATAATAATTCAAATGCCTTCTGTTTAAATCAAATAAAATACCCACATTGTGGAGATGCTTCTTTATTTTGCACAACCATGCAAAGGTAAATTGTACTAATTGGACTAAGTATTGATATTGCTCTATATGCTTGCTCATTGTGAAATAAAGCAGCTTAATGATTTATCAAGCTTTGCCTCAACAAGTGATCTATTTTTAGAGGGATTGAAGAAGCACATATGTAAAAGACAAATATCAATGTTGTAATGGGGTATTGTTACACTCTCAAGTTATGTTATTCAATTAGAGTGAGTCAACTTCCATAAAGCATAAAATGCTCAAGCCACTTATGGCAGGGACAACGCTGAATCAAATAAAGCAGAACTATATTTAAAACAGCTACTAACAGATGAAATCCATACCTTAGAAGGATTTGAGACGGTAGAAATTTAACAAAAGAGATCATGCATCAACAGGCCCCAACAACAGTGACCAATCCAAAATAATCAAGCTGCCAAGCCCGGATTCAAGAAGATTTGACAAAGCAGAATATTCCAAATATAGGCAAAAGACCAAATGCTGAGACAACTATGTTGCAAAGTGATCTTTCAGGTTAAAATTAAAACTGTGCATGGCAAACTCAATTTTTGACAATGAATTATGGAGAGTTTGTTTACCATTGTGTAATGAACGTTTAATATATTTATGGCAATATATTTTGCTGCTGCACCTGTAATTATTTAGAGTTGGTGTTCAATGAATTACGTTTAATGCATCTAACAGTATGAATCGGAGAACTGCTGGATTGATCTGCATTAGCAACATAGTTACTTCTTCTAAGTAAACCAAAGCTTTTCCCCAATGGTTAATGATTGAAACCTGTGTTCCATGTGGATCTCTAGATCTTGCAAATTCTACAATCTATAAAATCCAAACCTATGTTGCAGTTAGCATGAATCTTGGCTGAAGCAGCACATTTCTTCATAAGATTACCCTACTGAAACAGTAGGTGGAATCATCCTCAGTCTATTGAGGCACCTATGAGCGACGGCTCTCTATGGATCTTCAGCTGCGTGTGCAGCAGGCCCTGCTGCCCCTTCATCTTGAGGGCGGTGCTCCTCCTTTTGCCAAGCCAGGTGCCTCCGCCACTCTCTTCTTCTTCTTCTCTGCTTTCTGTAAGTCATGAGACATACCGCTAAATCAGCAGGCTCCATGATCCTGAGGTTCTGCTCCTGCAGGATCAAAGAAAGAAACGTGTGGGTTAGCTTATGTGTACTAAGAATCTCCCTTGGTTAAGCCTGAAGGCCCCTTCACACATGCAGGAGAGTGCTGGCCACCACTTGGATGGCCAGTGTGTAGTGTGCTTCATGGCTGTCCGAAACCCCACCCACCTCTGCCCCACTACACTTGACTGATTGGCAGCAGCTTTACCCATTGGACTGCATGTTGTGCTCTCAGCTCAGGCCCTGGCATTCTCCTAACCCGCACTGCAAGACTGCACTGTTAGGAATCAAAGCCATAAAAGGATAAGGAACAGGAGATAATTTAGGCCTCCATGCTTCAAGCTCTCCACATATCCCTTCCACCAATCGCAAAGCCCTTCTGAAACAGCTTCCTGTGACTTACAGTTTACAGATTGCTGCTTGCCTCAGCCCTGGTTGAATTAAAATTGGGATTTAAGTTTTACGATTTATGAGTTTTTTTTCTACTGAAGAGTTTAATGAGGACGTTACCACATTGCATAAAATATAATGAGTGTGGGGAATGATTGCCACAAAATCTCATTGAAGTGTTAAGATGATAAATCATGGCAGTGAAGTAATTTTGGTTAGTTGTTATGTAAATACATTGTTTTATTGTAACCGCTCTCATTCATTCATTTTTAATAAGATGTATATGAAATTTGGCCTGTTGCTATTTTGAAGGCTTTTAATTTTCAACAGTTAATGTCTCACCTGACAGTGCAGAAGGCCCATTCAGTTGATGTGTGGTGACTTTTTTTTATTCATTCATGGCTGACAATAAGGCCAGAATTTCTACCCAACCCTAGTTATCCTTGTGATGGCAGTGAACTGCTTTGTTGAACTGTAGCATTCTGTGCGATAAAGATACCCTCTCAGGACTGTTAGGAAGGAAGTTCCAGGATTTTGACCCAGCGATAAATTTCCAACTCAGAATGATGTGTGATTTGTGGGGTAATTTGGAGGTCTGGTTTTCCATTGCACCTGATGCCCTTATTCTTGGTGGTAGAGGATGTAAATTTGGGAGATGCTACCAAAGGAGCCTTGCATGGCAAGTTGCTGCAGTGTATCTTATGGATGGTACACATTGCAGCCACTGTGTGCTGGTGGGGGAGGGAGTGAATATTTAACATCACAAAGAAAAATTACATTTCGATATAATCATTGCAATCTAATTGAAATAGCATTTTAGTTGATTGCTAGAAAATAGCTTCATAATTCTATATTCACAAAGAAAGTTCATCAATCTGTAATTCAAAGCTTATTACTGAGTACAAAGCAGCAAGAAACCTTAAGGAGAATGTTTGCTGATAACTCATCTGTGAAATACGATTCAGCATCAGTTCTCTGGCTTCTAGCATTCACCTTTGTAAAGACAGAAGAGTTAATGAAATTTCTGCATTTTATATTGTGTGGAGGAAATAGTTAGCACTGTAACATATTTGGATATTATGATCCAGGTATTAGGAGTTTAATGAAAATCTAATCCACTCTGCATCCGGCCCACAGGGACAACCTGAGTCATCACAAATCTAGAGGACAGAAACCGAGTCTGGGACTAATTCCCAGAGATGAAGCTGATATTGCTTTGAGAAGCCAGTGCCACGTCACATGATCACATTGTGACGTTAGCAACCGTTGAGAAGAATGCCACATCATTCATTCAAGTCAAGTGATGTATCGTAGCACTCTTTGACTAGAAGTGAGAAAGGAATAATTCACAAATTAACAGTTGAAAGCTAACTGGTATTTGAAGCTGAAGACATCCAGATGCACTCTTACAGAGAAAGTCCCCTTCCGTGGGACATGAAGCATGCGAGAAAGAAGGTTACCCCTGGGAAGTCGCTGGGAGGCAATTTTGATGTGCCTAGTGGTCTCACCACATGGCAAGGGACCATTTTGGTGCTGGTGGGGCATAACATGGATGTTAATAGAGCAGTTAATTGGAGTAAGTGGCTGCCCACCTCCAGTTGGCGAGCAGTCGAACCGCTGCTATCCTGCCTCTTGAAATATGACAGCTTCTCTCCCAATGCCTTCTCCTGCCATTTTACCAACCTTCCCTGGGAGGCCCCGCCAGCCCATCCCCAGAGATCTAGTAAAATCCCAAGCCAATGCCCCTGAAGAATTTTGACTGAGTAAACAATGAGAGACTGTTTCCACTGGCAGGAGGGTCAGCTGCCAAATGACACATTTAACATAATTGGCAAAAGAGCCAACAAGGAGATGAGGAGAATTTTTTTAACATGGTGAATTATTATGATCTGAAATTAATTAAAAGACTGGTGGAAGCAGATTCCTAACTTTCAAAAAGGAATGATATATATACTTGAAGAAGAAAAGAAATGCTGGACTATGGCAACAGGGCAAGTGGATAGCTCTTTTAAGAAGCTGGCATAGGCACAATAGGATGAATATCCTCCTTCTGCCCTCCATAATTTTTAATTGCCCCACCATCCACTTCCTCAGAGCAGAAATTAAGTCTAATAACCTTCAAAAAAAAATGTCTAATAACCTTCCTGCAGCTTTCTCTCTTTAAGCTTGAAGCTTGGAGCCTTCTTCTGCTCCTCACTCTTAACTTCACTTAACAGGACCTTTTCCAGGTTCCTGTCCTTCCTTGGACTAGAAAGCCTTCTTGGGTCTTTCTCCTGTTCCGCTCCCCTGGATTTGAGGACTTTATTCTTTAGTTTCTTTGTGGAAACCTGCTTCTTCTGCCAACAGCTTCTAACTGAAAAACTGCTTCTTCTAGTTTTTTCTCTGTGTGTGTTTGTGTGGCGCGGTGAGGGGTGGGGCCGGGGGGTGAGGGTCCTGCCTCTCTGGACCCCTCCAGGCAACAGCACAGTTTTTTCTACTTTTGAGTTTGCTTTAACTTCTCCCCAAGAGTCGTAAAATCCATTAGAAATACAGTTGTACAAACAGAGATTTAGACCAGCTGCCTCCCTCAAAATGAAACTAGATCCCAGGTTTCAAGTGAAACTAAAACTCAACTTAACCTTTTCTTAATGCACAAATACAGAAATACAAATCAAACTTAAACTTTAAAGATAAAACTCATTCTAAATACCCACAAATGCAAATATAACTTACTTAAACTGTCTACATTTCCTAACAAACTTCAAATTGGGTAGAAAGCAAGTTTCACCTGTTATCTTCCCCAAAATCAATGTGCCCAATTTTCTGATCCTGTTTTAAGTCTTTCTACCATCTGCTTGCCAAGTTGTGATGTAGCTATTTGAAATAAATGTGTGTAGGCTTGTGACATTGACATTCTGGAAGTTACATTCTCAACGTATTAGGAAGATGCATGCTTTCAAGTTATTATCTCCTCTCAGGCCATCCAACCACACAAATAATTTACAGGCCAGATAAACCCTCCTCATATAGCGCTGTCCATGGCTTTCATTCACCCATTCTGGTGCTTCTCCACGGTGCACTATAAACTGAAGCCATCCTCTTTTCATAGCAGCCTGCTCCTAGAAGACAACTGCAACTTGCTGCATGCCTGGAGACTTCTATTAGGCAGCCTAATGCCACCTCACATAATCCACAGGAGTGATGCTGTGGTGGAGAAGGCTTGATGCTGCTTTGAGAAATGGTGGGTGACATCATGTAAACACCCTAGGATAGAATTTTTATTTTGGATGTAACTGGCAAACTTGGAGCAAATTGTGCTTGTAATTGTGCTGTTTTTCAGAACTGACATTATGACGAGGAGCTTTTCCCCCAACTGGTCTGTTATTGTTGGTTTTGGTCTGATATGTGGTAGTCATTGTCCTGGACTTACTGATAGGACTGGAGGTAGAACTGTTAGCAAACTATATCTTTTATTAAACATTATGCTAACCATTTACAAGGTAGTCTCTACACAAAGCTCTACATAGAACTATCTCTCTCCATGCTATGTTATCATGTGATTTTATGCCACAGATGATGTAGGCTATATATTTACATATTCAACATTAACCCTTTATACTACAGATGGAGAGATGGGAGAGGTGGGGTGTACAGGGGTGGCCGGACTCCAAAACATGCACCATTTGCTGACATGCTATTTTGCTGGCACCATCCTGGACCATTTTCCCAGAGTGGGATGGGAGTTGGAAGAGTTGCCCTCCTGCAAATTATTTGGGTAATTAAGGGGTCTTCAAAGACTATTAAGGTCTAATGTCAGAGGCTGACTGGAATTGTCCAGTATCAAGGTGGAGACAACCTCTCACTATTTCTTACCTGAACTGAGCTGGAGGTGCTCTCATTGGTCTGGGCCAATGCTGGCCTTATTTGGATGGCGATCCTGCCCTCTGGCCACTAATTACTCAATTGGGGAAAAATCATTGGAGCCCTGACCCAAAACCCAAAATTCTGTCCTATATTTCACATTCCTATCACATCCATTTGCATAACCACCAATATAAAGTATTTAATAAGCAAATGCAATGCATCAGCACACCGGAACATATCCATGGCTTTACTTTGCATTAAAAAATATTCTTGAACGTATTTAAGAGTGGTTACCTGGGTTAGTTTTACAAATACGGCTGAAGATCTAAGGGTGTGGCCAGTTTAGTTGGTGGGACCAGCCTTGAGCGGAATGTTTTTTAAACCAACATTAGAGACTGCGGAAACTCAATTTACATTCAACATAATTTGTGTTTAAATTTCCATGATCTTTTCCACTTCAACTGTGTTGATAAAACCAATGCAAACTTGCGTAAAATCTCGGCTATTGTGTTACATATTTTTCCAACATATCTGCTGGATCAAGCAGAACAAGGCTATCTTAACCTTAATTGTTCAGTGGAAGATCAAAACTACAGCTGGATAAACCAGAGAGCTACTGCCAACAATGACAGACGGTACATAGTCTCTGATAATAGTCTACAGATGGGAGCTACTAATTATCTTATCATTAAACAGTGTGTAACTGTCAGAGGCATAACTTAGCTGTTTCAGGTTGTTCATGGTGTATCATCAGTGTGGCAATGTGTCTTCATTCTTTTGACATAGGACATTATCAATGGCAACTGGTATGCACTAATTCATGAAGTAACTTTATAAGCCATCTCTTTGCAGGACTTGAAGGCAAATTATAATAATTTTATAAGAAACTTTACAGGTTGAATTTATTTTATTTCTTCTGAGAACTAGTTTTTGCCTATTTATTCCCATGGGCAATCTAACAGTTTGTTGCAGAACAACATGTGCAGATACCTTGGGAAGATCCAAAGTTGAAACACAGCACCCTGGAGAAGTGATGAAGAAGAGTCAGTGATATCTGTTTGAAGAGGGGCAACTGTCCGGTTCAGAATGAAATTCCAAACACATGGGACAGACTTTTGTAAGCCTGCCAGAAGCTGGAATGGGTGCAGATGGGCCCGGAATTTCCCACCACTGGACAGCGTGCCAGATTGTTAGCATGATACCATATCTGGGATATTTTTAAGGATGCTCAATCAAGGGTGAGATGGCGCGTAGACAATTGAGGCCGTTAAGGGGTCCACTATGGCCCCTCTCCCATGCTGCAGATGGGCCCCCTGTAATGTCTGAAACACGGTCAGTGAAAAGAGTGGGCCTCCCGGCACAGACCTTCATTTCACTATGTACACTTTATCCCTTGCAGCCAACTTACAAGTTACTTCTGGTCGCTCAGTGGAGGGGCTCCTCCTGCACATAGGCTATCTGGCAGCTATGGTCATTGATAATTTCAAAAGTTTTATAAGTGCTGAGAAGGTGACTCTTCTCCCCGTTACTTGCCTTGGCAGGCTGCAACCTCCTCACAGCTGGAGGGCCTCCAGTGCCCGGAAACCATCTCCCTTAAATGGACGATGAACACCCCCTCTGGCCATTAATTGGCCAATCCACCAAAAATTGTATTGGGTGCACCTTGTCCACACTATGCAGAGTTGGGACACAGAAAGGATTCCTATGTCAAGACGCTGAACCCAAAACAAAAACCCTGCCCATAATCTTTAATCTCAAGAGAACCTATACAAAGTAACACAAATCATCTGCTTTACTCAAAGTAACGTGGAGCATATCTAATGTGGCGATCAGATTTTATTGTAGATTATATAAACAGCTCAACATACTGAAATGTTGATTACAAAGTGTCAAGTGGTCATCTGAATCCAGCAATTTTATTGATGTCCAATAAGAAACTAATACAATTTGAAGTAAATGTAGGGAATATACAAGAATCTACACCTAGTGCTAAAGAGAGGAGGAAGATGGAAATATGGCAGAAAATCATTTCATCATGTGTACGTGGTGAAAAGTCACAGTTTGTGGGAGTTCCCTGTTGCATTAGAGACTGACTGACAACCTGCAGCAATCTTCAGGTACAAGCCAGCTCAATTTACTACTTTTCTCAGTGAATGTTCTTCATTATTAATAAACTGGTACCCAATCATCAGCTCTTCTTGTCCTTGTATTATGCATTCTTTCCTCCATAAACACCAATGTTTTTGATTCACAGACATTGGAAGCCTAGTTGCCCTTTGTTGAAGTTGATCAGATTTCAGAATTCTTACCTTTCTAGTAAGATTAACTATAATACACCATCATGTGGTATCAACCTAAAAGTCTCAGTAGATGACAGGTGTGAGAAATGGATTTTTAAAATATTTTGGCGGAATATTGTGTTATTCTGTGAAAAGGCTGTGTGTGTCTGATTTAATTAAGGTGGGCAGAGATTAATAGGAGACAGGTTGTCTGAAGCATGTAAAGCATGGAAAGAATAGAGATGTTAGGTTTGACGTACAAGTACATATGTTAGATCTAACATTTACATTTTTAGATAAGTGGAGAGCTTGAATGTCAAAGGGGAGTCAGAGGTGTAAAGAGACATGTTTGTATCTTGCAGGATTTTCATTAGTAAATAGAAGGGATATTATTTTTTTTTGACCTGAAAGTAAAGACAAGATGGAAACATGAAAGATCTTATATGTGGAAGGGTTTAAGTTTCAAAGATGTGTGAAAACAATGGAACTTCAGATGAAAGGGGAAAAAAGGTATTTTAGAGTTACTGTGGAGAGATTGGCGCGGGTGGGGCTGTAGCTGTTTGAACTGTTGGGCTGTTGAGCTGTGAGATATGAGATGTAACAACTGGATTTATAGCTGGGGCTATGGCTGAGAGAAGATGAAGTTTAAATCAACTATCCAGTCAAGCCAGAAAAGTCTTGGGCTGTAAAGAGCAGTTTTATTCTGAAGTTTGGATTTTCACAGCAGAGTGGAAGCGAGTTATGGGTCATGTGGTATGCCTTTATTGAAACCACAGCAGTTTGCGTTGGGTAATATTACTGGGTTTTTTTATAGTTAAACGTCTATAAGGGATGTAGAGAGTCTTTTTGGGGAAATGTTTTATAAGACTAAGTTTGACGGTGTATCTGTAATCTTGTATGCTTAATTTTCTTTTATTCTTGTTAATAAGACTTTGACTTTTAATTTTTAAAATCCCAAACCTATTACTGGACTTCTTACTGCTGAGATCAGTACATCCCATTCTCACTTTCAGAATACAAAAAAAAAGGGTATAGCCCATAAGCCAAGTTTCTCTCTGGGATTTGGTTTGTGCAACAATTAACATCAGCTATGGTCTTAACACAAGCATTTCCATATGGGTAAGCACAAACTTGGAGGAATATTTAATTAGAAACTGCCTTTAGGGAAACCACAGGACCAAGTAAGAAGCTTTTAATTTTGTTAGATTCTGAGGGAATCTACACTGTATAGAATAATATTAGATTATCTTGATACTTTACATTAAACACAAAGGCAGAGTTTTAGTGCTTATGGGACATTTAGGACAATGCTGATTGCAGGAATGAGATAAGTTACTCAAGAATTCTGCTTTAAGGATTCAGAGCTCCATGTCCAAGCCAACTGGCAAATGAAACACTGTCATTTAAAATAATGACTGTGGTAAAGAACACTTGCAGCATAATATTAAACCCATAATTAAATGTTGATTAAGTTCTTACTGCTGGAAACTTGTAACTCACTGGAATCTGCCCATCCTTGCCAGATAACACCCTCTCAAAAGTAGGAAGACCATGAAAAACCTGGCCTGTAAAATATATGTGTTTAGTTTGAAAATGGGGCTTTTAATTATTATTTTGTCATCTTGCTTACACAAATGTGAGTTTGTCCCTTTTTCATGCACAAAATGAACTTTTCCACCTGGCGCATACACATATCTTAACATAACAAAGGGTAGGGATTTAAGGGTTTCAGGTGCCAAGAAGAATTGGAGCAAAAAGAGCAGTAAGAGGTTAATCAACATTTAATTATGGGTTTAATATTATGCTGCAAGTGTTCTTTACCACAGTCATTATTTTAAATGACAATGTTTCATTTGCCAGTTGGCTTGGACGTGGAGCTCTGAATCCTTAAAGCAGAATTCTTCAGTAACTTATCCCATTCCTGCAATCAGCATTGTCCTAAATGTCCCATAATCACTAAAACTCTGCCTTTGTGTTTAATGTAAAGTATCAAGATTATCTAATATTATTCTGTACAGTGCAGTTTCCCTTAGAATCTAACAAAATTAAAAGCTTCTTTCTTGGTCCTGTGGAGACATTGGAACTTCAAATCTCCAAGTATATTTCTTGTTTCAATTGTTTGGATAATTGCAGAGTGTTTCTTTATCAGCATCTCAATCTCAGCCAATTTTTAAGTCTGGAAGATAGGCTGGAGCAGTGTCCTGTGCTGCAAATTACTGATTTAATTTTTCTTCCCTGCCTATTACTTTTTTTTCTTTTCATTGAGAGGAACAGCATTAGCGTCATTCCGATATCAAAATCTGATGCAATCCTTGCTCCGACGTTGTTGCAGGGTGACCAAGGCTGGAACTAAATATACAAGTGTACTTGACTTTTAGAAAAGATATGCAAAATGGAAAAGGAGGTGAGGCAGTCCTGATAATAAAGGATAATGTAAAGGCAACAGGGAGAAAGGGTTTTCACCTTGAAAATTGGGATGCAGATGGGGCAAAAAAAAAAACAGCTCTGTAGATGGAATCTGAAAAAATACATATTGGGAGTGAAACATGTGCCAGAGGAGTGGGAGAGCACCCAAGGAAATTCACTGTCAGAAATGCCTACCCAAATCTGGTCATCATTTCATATTTCAGGTAAAAGTGAGCGCATAAGGCGCATTCTTCCTAGTCCTGCTGGGTGGAATTACAGGTGGGCAGGTGGGACCAGGAGGAATTTCACAAAACTTGACATCGGGTCAACAGAACAATGCATTTCACCTCCAGGCCAGAGGTGGGCCATCATTGCAACATTACCCAGTCAGCAGCAGCAGGCAGCCAACCTGCCTAATTAACTGCTCCTCTGTGGACTGATTGGTGATGCTGCTAGGACAAGAGGTGGCTGGCCGGCAGCTGGCCTGTGGGGCCCGCACTCAACCTCCACTGGATCTACAGCTATCAGCAGACCACAGCTGCTGTCATCGGCCATCCTCTGAAGGGATTTTCCTCACCTTCTTCTGAGGGTTCCACAAGATGGAAGTGCCCTCATGGTCCTCTATCCTCTTGCAGTAAGGCTGCCATTCTTCCATGGCTGCAGGTCCTTTGCTTCGGTCTACAGCCTCAGGAACCTGTCTGCCATCCTTAATTGGACAGTGGGCCTGGAGGAGGCCTCTTAATTGGCTGCCCTTGTGAACATCTCCCAGGCAGGCACCCAGACGGTTTGTGTGGGGCGTTAATGGTCCCGACCTGCAGTTATGTTTTAAAGCACATTGCATTATGTATTGTTAAATTTATCAGCCTGTTTCCGGCATAAAAACTTCTCTTAGTTATACATTTAACAACACCTTCCTGCCAGTGTTGGTGAACGTGAGAAAAGCAGACAAGAAGCCCCTCCGAAAGGAAGTGTGAAGAGAGGGAGACATTTCAAACGAAACCGACAGACACAAAAACCCAACATTCTAATTAAGGAAGAGATTAAAAATGCAAAGTGATTAACTTTAATCAACAGTAAAGAAAATGAGAACTGCTAACCAACCAGATTTAAATAATATGTCATGAAATCATAGCTTTTTATTTTTTTGAAAAATTATATTTTTCAAAAAACCTTCAACTGAAACTCTGTTTTTTGAAATAAGTCAGCACAAATTGCTTTGTAAATCCAAGGTAAAGGAGAGTGCACACCACCACCCCCCCCCACCCCACGTCACCACAGCCCCCCCACAAAGGAAGTATGAAGAGAGAGAGTCATTGAAACTCAACGCTAAGTAAGATATTAAAAATGGAAAGTGCTGGACTTTACTCAACTAAAATCCTATCAAGACAATGGGAAACTGCTAGCAAGCCAGATTTACAACCAACACACACTCAAACCCCCCTGTGGAGGAAGAAATAACCCCATCTCCTGTTGGTTTCTACTATCTTAAAATGTCAAATGTTTCTGAGGTGCGAAATCAAAATGTGATTACTTGTTCTGCAAAAGTTACTGCAAAGACAGGTTAATCAAATCCCTTTTGAGAATATACAGACAGGAAGTTTTTAAGAACTGGCTTTGCCAAGCCAGTCACAGAGCGAAGCCATCAAAGTCATCTGGAAAAGCTGCTGAAGGGAACACTAAGGAATCTCTCTTTCTCTCTCTCTCTTACACACTCTATCTATGTCTCTCTCTCTCTGTCTCTCTCACTCACTCTATCTATCTCTATTTCTCTCTCTCTCTTAAGTTAAGAAAAGCCCTGTCTCTACTGTATAAAAATCCAACCCAAGAGATAGTGACTGTCCATCAGAAAGAACCTCAGGAGAAACCCATCAATCTCTAGGAGATAGGTCACAGAATTAAAAGAAAGCAAAGTGTCTCTAGCAAAGTGCAGTTACCTAGACTTCCCTTCAGCTCCAGGATTTTAAAGGGAAACAGCTAACTCGAAACAGCCACAGCATTGAACAGCTCAAAGAGATAGCATGTTTATTAGCTACTAAACCCAGGAAAAATAATTTTAAAACACGACAACACACACACACACACACACACACACACACGCACATATCAGAAGTAAGAAAAGTTAGAGTCCAAATAAAAGTTAACGTAATATCCAATTAACTGCTACACCTCAAGGACAAAGCAAAGGACTTAACTGTATATTCTTTTAACTTTTATTTGGTCTCTAAATTTTCTCCTGATAGTTGTGCATTTGTGAGTCATCGTGACTTTTATTATTTTACTTCGGGTTTAATAGCTAATAAACTTCCTCTTTCTTTGACTCCAGAAAACCTGGTTTGAGTGACTCCTTGTTAAAAAGTAAATACATTTGGACTGGAAAAGGAACCTATGGGGAAAAGAAATTTAAAAACCTTTGTTATAACCAACTGAGGAAACTGAATAAAGGGGAACCTTTATTCTCCTCACCTGGCCAAAACACTGTAAATAGGCACAGACTATAATTGTGGTTGTTGAGTTAGGGGCTGTATACTTGTAATGTATGACTATGTAAATAGGTATAAAAATATGTGAAGATTGGCTCCAGTTCTGCCTTTTGCCAGTTAGCTTCCTGAAATAGAACATGGTAGCAAAGGATGATTGCCTAAAGTTGGAATCTAAAAAAAAGACAGAAAATTATAATCCAGGTATCTATTATGAAAAATTGTAAAATGCAAGTGTAACTTGTTGGACTATGATAACCCTTCAATGTTGTTGGAGTCTAAGCCATATGACCATTTGAAGAATGAAGTGCATATGTGGACACAGGTTATGATCCTACATAAAGGAGAAACAAGGTATGACTTTGGCATTGTCACTTCCTACCAGAAGTAAAGTATTTTGTGAGCTGGGTGCCTGGAGAGTGAAGGTTCAGACATTCTATTTCAATTCTTGGATGAAATTTACAAGAAAGATGATCTGTTAAATGTCTATTATTCATAGCCAATTTTGATAGATTTGAGAAAGAAGCTGGTAATTCCATGCAGGAATATATTATGGAGCACCAACAGATTGCATAAAGGATTGACAAAATTCAATTAGGGGTTCCTGAATCAGTACTAGCATTTAATTTGCAGGATTGTTCTAAGATGTATCATATGGCCAAGCTCCTGTTTCTAACTGATGTTTGATTCTCACAGAGGAAGACCCCATGGAGAAGTATAGTTGGATAAGATGTTCACTGCCTTGAGAAAATTCCCAGGGAAACAATCATTTCCTTTAGCCTTGGTGGAACAACTGGGACATTTTGTGGTAATGCAAACATTGAAGAATTTGATGATTACCGGAATTGAGCTGGTGCAGATACTGGACACAGGCTTCAATGGAACAAATGAACAAGGAGCAGGAGTAGGCCATTTGGCTCCAAGAGCCTGCTTTGCCATTTAATAAGATCATGGCTGATCTGATAGTAACCTCAAATCTGCATCCTGCCTACTACCGATAACCTATTGGTTACCAAGAATCTATCCACTTCTGCCTTAGAAATATTCAAAGACTCCGCTTGCACTGCCTTTTCAGGACGAGAGTTCCGAAGACTCATTACCTTCTGCGAGAAAAAATTTCATCTCACCTCCATTTTAAATGGGCAGCCCCTTAATTTTAAACAGTGACCCCTAGGTCTATGTTCTCCCAAAAGAGGAAACATCCTCTCTACATCCACCCTGTCAAGACCAATCAGGATCTTATATGTTTCAGTCAAGTCTCCTCAAGTCATTAAAGGTAGGCAGAATAAGGATGAAAGCATTTTTATCAGATCTGGCTATTATGGCAGAAGACAGAATTAGGCAGCAATAAAAGGTGAATGAATCCCAAGAGTGCCAAAGGAACAGTTAATAGGTGTTTCAGGTGTGGCTTGAAGCATTATTACGTGGCGAAATTCTCAAAGTGGAGAAGCAGGGTCCTCAAAATGATGCTTGATGCAGAAAATTCTCAGAAAGAGGAAGAAAATAATGATAAAGCTGGATAAATTATACTGGACATGGAGTTTTGGTCCTGTGATGAATGTGTTAGTCACAGACTCCTTTAATAGTGCAGTGTTAGGTAGTATTTGCATTTGAACAGTATTGGTTAAAATTTATCTTGCTTCATTAAGAAGTGAGAATCAATGCAAGATTGGGAAATATAAAAGTACAACTTGATTTTGGTTTGGTGATAAGTGCACATTGAGGTCACAAAGGAAAGTTGTAAAGCCATGTAAAATGACTGGAGTAAGCCATTTTATAATTACTAATGTAGTCTCTAGTGAAATACCTATGCTGTTGGGTAAAGCTTCTATGAAAAACGTACAAACAAAACTTGAGATGGAGCATGATAAGGCAATTTTTTTTTGGAAAGTCAGTGAATCTGCCATTTACCCACTAAGGGCATTATTGTATCTCCTTAACAAAACCTAATATTTCTCACTAGAGTGTTAGACAAACATTAATGGCATCAAGTGATAAGAATCAAAGAGAAAAAAAGCATTTCAATTAAAATTGCATAAACAAAGGTTTGAAATCCTATTGAAGGAAGCAGATGTGCTTGATGAAGAGTATATGAAGCTAATAGAAGACATTAGTGAAAAACACAAAGAGCAGAATTATTCCGTTGGCAAGCTGGGGGTGGGGCCCGCTCGCCGATACGAAAATGGTGCAGGAAACCCCGCCCCATTTAAATAGTCAAGAAGGCGGGGTCACAGCAAAACCAGCTGTCTGCCCACCGACCTGTCAATGGCCAATTGAGGCCATTGACAGGATCATTAAGCCAATTAAAGGCCCTGCCCGTCCAACCTTAAAGCTGGCAGGTAGGCCAGGAGCCCCAGCGGGTTTCTGAAAAAACATGAAACCTCATCTACCGGTGGGATGAAGTTTCTTGTCTTTTTTTAAAAAGTTTAATAAAGTTTGTCATATTTATTAACATGTCCCATCTCGTGTGACATTGTCACATGAAGGGGATATGTTAATTTTTTTATTATTCTATTTTTGAAGTTTGAAACACTGTCAGTGATCTCCCTGAGTCAGCACTTAGTCTCAGTGAGATGTGTACTCTTTCGCGTGCATGTGCGAAACAGCGCATTCCGACAGTTGGGGAATCCGTCCCCCCCCCCACCCGCACAGGAAGGCTTCCTGTCGGGCAGCCCGCTGGGCAGGCCTTAATTGGCCTGTCCACTTAAAATGGCGGCGGGGTCCATTTCAGCGGTGGCAACCAGCGCCCACCCGCCACCGAGCCAGTGGGGCCCGCCCGCCCATCAAGGGCAAAATTCTTCCCAAAGTCTGCAAAAGGCATCAGAGGATGCTGCCATGGTCTTTTGTAAGCTTTACATTTGTACTTGGGTTTAATGAGGTGGTCGCCATGAATATAAGGGCAAGGGAGAAAGACAGAAATATTTTCATTCTGCATTTTGTAGACCTGGCTACCAGATTTAGTCTTTCAACAATAATTCTTACTAAGAGCAAAGCTGATATTATAGACCAACTCATGGAGAAATTGATAGGGACTGGACTTGGGGACCAGGAAAGTTTCTGACTCAAAATTGTGGGAACTTTGTCAATGGCATATTCTGAGACATGTGTGTGAATGTGAACATCATGGCCATAATACCACAGCTGAAAGTTCTTTTAGCAATGGGTGTTGTGAAAGGAATCACGCAGCGATTGATGAAATGCTGCACAAAATTTTGGCTGATGAACCAGATTGCAAGCTTTCAACTGCCCCGACATGGTTTCATGCAAAGAATTAACTCCAGTTGTTTGGAGAGTTAGTCCCTATCAGTTGATCTCTGGGGAAAATCCTAAATTGCCTTTTGTGCTGTACGATAGCAGCTGCTCTAGAAGGCATGACAATTAGTTCAATTTTTCCTGCATATTTGAATCCTTTATATGCAGGATGATGGCTTTCATGAAGGCTGAGATTTAGGAGACAATACAAAGAACTCCCAGGTTTGTATAAAACCACCTGAGACAGAATTTAATTCAGGAGACTTGATATATTATGGAAAAGAGATTCATATGTATTAGAAAGGCCCTGGTAACGTAATAGGCCATGATGGTATGACAGTACTTATCAGACATGGCAGCCAAACCATTAAGAATCATGCCTCATGATTAACTGCAATTAATTACAATTGTCTACTCTTGCTCAGTAAGCAAGGCACTTTGTACCTCAAATGCTCAAGGGTTTTGTGATGACGGTCCTGAGGAACAGAATGCAATAGATCAAGGGCTGGATAATGGTAATGTGAGTGATGATGACACACAGGACAGAGCTGTCACATTCAAATTACCCAGACATTCAGGTATATCTATTTCAAGGGGTCTAATGAATGGAGGGACATGACAATTGTGGGACATACAGGAAAAGTGACTGACAAGTTTAAATATTGGTTTAATGTTCAGGATAATGGCCAAAAAGCATGGAATGGCAGAATAAGGTGGAAGAATCAAGAGCAAGAAAGTGTAATGCAAGTTCTAATAGTGAGCTTGGAAGTGTCTCTTGCATCAGAAAACAATCATGTACCACAGAAAGAGCATCCTCTAGTGTAAGAGGGAGATCTTTCTGCAGCAGCCCCAAAAGACATCAAAATGCAAGCAGAGATCATAGTTTGAATAAATTACACAATAAAATAAGGGCTCCAGAAGAGTCTCGGAACAGAACCAAGAACAGAAATCCTCATGAAGGTGAAATTTTGCTGGCTGCCCATAAACTTGAGGATAAACTAATAGGAACACAAAACAAAATGAATTAGATAGTTGGAAAAAGGTTGGAGTTTATTCTGAGGTACTAGATGAGGGGCAACGAGTTTTGCCACAGATGGCTTTATAGTGTAAAAGTGCTTGTAGGTGGGGCTTATAACGTTAAAATGGAGATAGTAGCTGGGGGTTTTGAGGAGTGACTAGGTGATACAGGTGTTATCTTTCTCACAACTGGAAAAGTAATCTTGAAAATCTTTTAGCCCTTTTGCCACATATTCATGGGAGTGTCCACCAACCAGCATAAAAACCATGTTTCTGCAGGGTGATACTTTTCAAAAGAGAAATATTTTCAAAACCACCTAAAGAGGCAGCAGATGCAGAAGAAAAACCATGAAAGCTAAAAAAAATGTGTCCATGGCCTGAGGGATGCTTCCAAAGTCTGGCATTTTTCAATGAGATTTGTTTTTCCAAAGATAGCTTGTGTTCAATGAAAAGCAGATGCTACAAAGTTTTATTGGTATCATAAAGGAAAGCTTTCAGGCATCTTCATGATGAATGTTGATGAATTCTTATGGGGTGGTACTGCAGAATTTGAAAAATGTATTATTCCTTAAATTAGATTGGCATTTAGAATTATGGCCTGAATCTTTGGCTCGGCGAGCGGGTGTGGGGCCCATTCATCAAGGCGTAAAATGACATGGCGTGACGCGGGCATGCGTCCCGATGTCACCGTGCATCATTTAGATTTTCAGTTCAGCGGGCACGCAGCTAAGTTGGCTGCACACCCATCAAACTGTCAAAGGCCTATTAAGGCCATTTAAAAAGGCAATTAAGCAATTACCTGAGCTGCCCATCCAACCTTAAGGTTGGCGGGCAGGTGAAGAGCCCAGGTGGACTTCGCATTTTTCATGGAATCTCATCCATGAGCAGGGTGAGGTTTCATGAATGATTTTAAATTTTCACACAAATTTTTATTAAAATTAATGCACATGTCCCAGCTCATGTGACAGTTTCACAAGAGGAAACATGTCATAAAAATTATTTCTCCACTTTATTAACCTTTTAAAACTTAAAACTTATCTCTTTGAGGCACTTCTATGCCTCAGGGAGATTTCTGCACTCTTTTGCGCATATGCGTGAAAGAGCGCACTCCCGACTCAGGGAACACCCCCCTCTGCCCGCACAGGGAGCGTACAGCGCTTCCGGGTGTGCATCACGTTGGGCGGGCCATGTAAAATGGCGGCATAGACCCGATCGGGGGCGCTAATCGGGTCCACGCCCGCCCGCCCGCGCCCGTCCCCACACAATACCCCCCGACCGAGGGAAAATTCCACCCTATGAGTCAGCCTTGGTTTAGATACTAAGCAGAGTTAAATCAACAATCTTATTTAGAGTGTTACTTCCAGCTCAATTAACCATGCTAGATCATCACAGAATGATGATGTTATAGCTAAAGGGGAGACAGAGCAATTCTGAAGTTTGATTGGTCAGTTGAACAGGCTGGGCACTCAGGCTATTTCAGATGCTTGTTTCGATGTACTGGGGCTTCACATTTTGATGAAACACTCTAACGTCGACAATGTTTTAAGGGAAACAAGACATGAAAAAATTAAATATGGGGAAATCCTTATTTAAACTCCCATCCTTAGGTGAGATAGGAAACAGGAAACCAATCATTTTTAGTGATGCTTCACATGGTAATCTTACTGATGGAACAATAATAATTGCTGTTGCTGCCATCCAGTGCTGCTACAGGAAGTACAAGCAGTGTGCACTTTATAGTGCAGCTGAATTCATAATATTTCTTATGTGACAAAGGGAAATGTCCTTTGGATAGGGAAGCTAAGAAAATAAAAAGGGTTGTTAAAATTTTCTTAGATGCTGAAACACTGGCTTTTGTGGAGGCAGTGAATATGGGATTCTATTTGTCAAATATTTTAAGTGAGATTCTTAACAAGGGTCACACTGAAGATAGTATACGCATTGAGTGTTATGTAAATAATTGTTCATTGTGGGATGATGTACACCCTTTGAAAAATGTGAGCAAGAGCAACTTATGGATTGACATTGCTGTTTTGAACCAAATTCTGTAGAGAAAGGAAATCTCTAAAATAATTGGGGATATGCATGTCATCAACTGTCTTAGGAAGAGTCAAAAGGACTTGAAATGTTAAATCTGTTTCTCTTTCCACAGATGTTGCCAAACTGAGTTTTTACAGCATTTTCTTTTTTTATTTCAGATTCCCAGCATTCACAGTATTTTACTCTTACCAACTGTCTGATTGTTTTATAAAAAGAAATGCACGTACAAGGAAATTGTTGGAGGTCATAGAAGAGGGTTGTCTCGCAATGGAATACTTTGTCCAAGGTGTAGAGGTTTTTGAATAATTTTTTTGAATTTTTGGTTGTGCATATTAACTCCAATTTTTAGACAAAGACAGAAAGGAATCTGTAAATTGTATATTAATCATGTTTAATTGTCGGCAAGTGGTGGACATTAACTGGGTACTCGCTTGAGTCCCTATAAATATGCACAGGCTAAAAACTGTATTTGATGGGTTAGGAAGGATATGCTTGTAATGTGTAACTCTGTAAATAAATATAAATGTATGTAAAGATTGACTCTAGTCCTATCCTTGACCAACTGGCTTTCTGGATAGAGCATTAATGATCTGTGTGCCTAGGTCTCCCAAGTCTCTTTGGACGTCCACTGTTTTGAGCTCTTTACCATTTAGAACGGACCTTGTTTGACCCATTTTAGATCCAGAGAGGGTGACCTCATATTTGTTTGTATTGAAACCCGTTTGCCACAGTCTTTTCCATTCATGCAAACTATTAATATTTCTTTGTAATTTTACCTTTCATATGGAACAGATTCAAAATAAGTTCCTACCCTTTCTTAGACATATTCAAAGCAAATACTAATCAAAGAATGTTAATTTTATATAACTTAAAGATTGCTTGTTAGACAGCAAGAAACTTGTATTTGATTAAATTTTGCCTTAATAATGATGCAATGAATATTTTGCTTGTTTTATGTTGAAATGGGGTTAATTGTGGATGAAAGCCAAGTCATTTTTAAATCTCAGGTGAGGTTCCTCTGCCCTAATATAAAACACACCAGGGTGTTAATTATAAGCATTTATTAATGTAATAATTTTTAAAATCAGTTCTTGCAATTCATCAGCATGAACTCCATTAAAAAGCATATATAGGCCTTAAAATCACATAACACAAAATAAGCATCAATGTTAAAGGGGCCACTGAAGGCCACTATGTAAAAAGATGTACTTTAAGATGGTTAAACTACCTTTGCTGGCAAGCCCAGTTGGCTTTTGCAGCTTGTCAGTCTGGTGTATTTGATGCCCAAGGCTGAGTATTGGGTATGCCTCAGGCCTAGCCATTCCAGGACAAGAATCATTCCCTGTGCCCAGATCATACCGAATTACCCATTATGTCATGTGATAATTATGGAATGCAGACTTTCATAGACCAATGGGAGAAAGTTCAACTTTTTCCAACAGGTGCTCAGACAACACTCGCACAATCACTCTGCTACCTTTTCAACCCAACCATACTGTTGCTGGTGCCAAATGGAAACTTTCCAATGGACATTGAAATTACAGCCCTGTTATGCATGCCTACACAGCAAGTGAAGAGCTACATGTACGGAGGACTGAGAACCGGTTGTATGTTCGGTCATCCTCTCCGTCGTGTCTGTACAGGCAAAACACAAAAATTTTAAAAATTGGCATGGACTTTCACCGTCCATAAGTACCTGATTCCTCATTTGCTTGTGTGCCTTTAAAATCATTACATTTTCTAACAGGAGCAACAGATGTCTTCTATTTTGTTAAATTATCATGGTCATTGTGTAAATCACTCAAACTGATGTAGCCCGTATCTAAAGAGATTGCCAGATCTAACTAGCTTTGGCAAGGAGGTTGCTTTTTGGAAGTTTTCCTTGATCTTGCTGTCAACCTTTGCAAAGCCTAGTGACCTATTCACACAACAGTAACGCTTGGAAGGAGAGCTGGCTCTAGGGTTTGTTGAGAGGTGTTTCCTGCCAGTAAACGTTTTGTTTTGCCAACCTCCCGCAGGATATAATGCAACCCATTGAAAGACTTGTGCTGTATTTCTTACTGAAGCTGAATCTTACAAGAAACTAAACAATAATGAATAGTGGGCAATTCTGGGGAGGTCAAGGCAAAACTAACTTTAATTATGTTTGGGCAGTGCAGACACTTACCATAGCCATTTTGTATCTATGTCAAATTGCTCCCTGTTAAAGACTAGGAAATATATCTCCTAGTAAGTGAAACTGATGTTCATTAAGGATGCCACGTGTATGTGATTGTATCTCATTGTGGCCACTGTAATTTAGATGGTGTGGAGAATAGCCATAAAAGTGCAGCATGATGGTTGTAGCTTTTAGATCATTTGGTTATAAGGAGAAATGAAGGATGGTGAATCTATTTTTGTTGAACCTAATGAGCGTTTCTAACAATTTCTGTTCTCTGTTTCAAATTTCGAGCATCTGCCGTATTTTGCTTTTCATTAAAATCACCCTCTAGAGATCAATCACGAGGCAATTAAGGCCTGATTGCTTACACAAACAATTTTCACTGCAAGTCAAAATGACCCCCTACCAGTCAAGTTTTATACACGAGCAGTCACTTCGATATTACGGCTAATGCTGTGAATCTACCACACAGTGTAAACACAGTGGTTGGGATTCCAGAACAGGGACATCTTCGCATGTTGCAGAATTGTTTTCTCTAAGGGGTTCCATAATATACATGGGTAATAATTTGCTGTTATATTGGCCCCTACAGATCTAGTACTGCATATATATTTTGCCAGGTATGCTGGGGGTAAGGAACAGTATCTGATGTCTGGTAGTGCAGCGACAGGGACTGTTTTATCCGTGATGTTGGCTAAAGTGACTACAACTGTCCATTTCCAAGCCTGCACACATTTCTTACCATCATAGAGATGAAAACCGTCAAGGTTTAGTGAAGGGTTATGTTCTTGTTCTCTGACATTGTAGGAGATATGGATAAAAACAAAAAACTGCGGATGCTGGAAATCCAAAACAAAAACAAAATTACCTGGAAAAACTCAACAGGTCTGGCAGCATCAGCTGAGAAAAAAAGAGTTGACGTTTCGAGTCCTCATGACCCTTCGACAGAACTAGGTGAATCCCAGGAAGAGTTGAAATATAAGCTGGTTTAAGGGTGGGGGGGGGGGGAGGGGTGGTTGGGGGGAAAGGGAGAGAAGTGGAGGGGGGTGGTGTGGTTGTAGGCAAAAGCAGTGATAGAAGCAGATCATCAAAAGATGTCACAGACGGCAGAACCAAAGAACACATAGGTGTCGAAGTTGGTGATATTATCTAAACGAATGTGCTAATTAAGAATGGATGGTAGGGCACTCAAGGTATAGCTCTAGTCGGGGTGGGGGGAGCATAAAAGATTTAAAAATATTTAAAAATAATGGAAATAGGTGGGAAAAGAAAAATCTATATAATTTATTGGAAAAAACAAAAGGAAGGGGGAAGAAACAGAAAGGGGGTGGGGATGGAGGAGGGAGCTCAAGACCTAAAGTTGTTGAATTCAATATTCAATCCGGAAGGCTGTAAAGTGCCTAGTCGGAAGATGAGGTGTTGTTCCTCCAGTTTGCGTTGGGCTTCACTGGAACAATGCAGCAAGCCAAGGACAGACATGTGGACAAGAGAGCAGGGTGGAGTGTTAAAATGGCAAGCGACAGGGAGGTTTGGGTCATTCTTGCGGACAGACCGCAGGTGTTCTGCAAAGCGGTCGCCCAGTTTACGTTTGGTCTCTCCAATGTAGAGGAGACCGCATTGGGAGCAACGAATGCAGTAGACTAAGTTGGGGGAAATGCAAGTGAAATGTTGCTTCACTTGAAAGGAGTGTTTGGGCCCTTGGACGGTGAGGAGAGAGGAAGTGAAGGGGCAGGTGTTACATCTTTTGCGTGGGTATTCCCTCCTATTTCCATTATTTTTAAATATTTTTAAATCTTTTATTCGGAATCAAATCTCAATGGGTGGAATTTTCCATGCCCGCTGGTGTCAGGCTTCATGCTGGGCATGAGTGGACAATATAGGAGGAAGGCCAAAAATTGATTTCATGACCAGTTTGCAATTGTGCACTCCACCCGTCAATGGCAGGCTGCACTTCCTGCTGCCATACGTCAGGAACTTCATTGTAATATATCTACATAATATTATAAGCCCAGCTCACCGGAACCATTCCCCCACGATGGATCACCCAAGCATGTCAGCGGTGTTTCACAATTGTACAAAAGCAACATGCATCTGGCAAGCTGTAATTGGCTCGGGACTTCGAGGCTTGTTTGCCTACCTGGTTCTGGGCAGTACTCATGGTCATCAGCACCAGACTTCACTGACAGCTCCACATCACTTTTAGGGGGGCTCACAGTCAAGTCTCTACCTATCAGACCAGCCGTAGTGTGGGGGTGGTTTTTCAATGGCTGCAGGGCTATGACTTGCTTGGGGATGGGGAAGAAATGGCCTCAGGGTGAGGGCTGTACTTGGTGAGGGAGGTATCCCAGGGTGTGTGTGGGAACACAAGTTCTATGCAAGTAGCCTCAAGATGGTAAGGGCTAAGGAAGCAGTCCCCAGAGGAGAATGAGGACGGATGGAGATCTGAGGGTGTGTGTGAGAGAGTGAGTAGTGATGCCCTTTGAGCTGGCAGTGAGTGAGATGCCAGTGAATGTGAGTGCAACAATTCCGCCCAATGGAATTTTAATCTGATTTCCCTTTATGCATCATGCAATGGCCCTCTTTGGAGTAGGCACATATTTTGTTGGATTGTAAAGGATGCTGATACGAGAGTTATGTCATACTCAATTAACTCAGTTGGTAAAACTACTCCTGTGACATGACCACATCAAAGATGTTTCCCTGAAGTAGTACATGAGCTAAGAATTGGTGTGTGCATGTAGCCCCCTTTTAAGTTATGAGTGGTCCAATTTAAAAATAACCCAACAGAGAAGTTTTAGTCTTTAACAAGATTAAGGTCAGTTTATTATGAAACTACTGCTGAAAGTTACTTAAATATAAATAATAAAGTTACTAACTAAAACACAGATACAAAGATCAAAATGCAGATGTGGGAAAAAATACTTAAAGGACTGAATTTTCCCCCCATCGGGGGGGAAGTTGAAGGGCAGGCATGCACAGGTGGCTTCCGATCGGTGCCATTTTATGTGGGCGGGCCAATTAAGGCCAGCCCAACGTGACATCCACATGGAAGTGCTGTGCGCTCGCTGTGCGGGCGGGGGGTATTCCCAAAATCGAGAGTGCGCTCTTTCACACATGCGCACGAAAGAGCACACTCATCTCCCTGAGGCTACGTGCAACTTCAGGGAGATCGGCTATAAATGTAAAAAACCTCAAAATAGAAAAATAAAATTTCCCTAACATGTCCGCACATGTGACAATGCCACATGAGTTGGGACATGTCCATAATTTTCAAAAAATCTTTATTAAAATTTTTAAAAGATACATGAAACCTCATGCCGCCCATGGATGAGGTTCCATGCATCTTCTAATGCCCGCCAGGGCTCCTGGCCTGCCCACCAACCTTAAGGTTGGACGGGCAGGTCCTTTAATTACATAATCAACTCCCTCAATTGGCCATTGACAGGTCGGCGGGTGCGCAGCTGATTTCGTTGTGCCCCCTCCTACCGGAAAATTTAAATGGGGTACGGTGATATCAGGAGATCCCCCCTGACATCACTGCGTGTCACTTTACACGTCGGCGAGCGGACCCCGACCCCGCTTGCCGACTTGTAAAATCCTGCCCAAAGATGAGATTTCAAATTGGTCTCTGTGGGAAATTGTTGTGGGCCCATTGCTTGAGCTCCTTCTTTCTGAAGTGAAGAGGTTGAAACTTGAAGTTTGGTTTAGAAGCAGTGCTGGCTTCTGCATTTGACCAGTTGTGTTTGCCTTTTTCAGGTGGACTCAGCAGGTCAACAGATTTTTGGGAGAGAGAAAAGTATTCCTATTCCTTACTGATTCTATGGTTATGGCCTTGTATTGCCTGAACTCCTTTGGCAGAACAGCAATTGATTTCTTAATACCTTGCTCTTTGTCCTCCCTTAGCCAAGAACTGTCTTGGATGTTGTTTCTCAAAGTTCTTCCTGGGGTTCTGTACACCAAAGTGGCAATGCTCACACACTCTTTATACAATCCCAAAGTTTAAAATGTTAATTTTGATGAAGCATTGTTCCACCAGGCAAAGATGTTAGTTATGTTGACATCCTTTGAAATCCCCTCCTGGCACCTGTTCCCTCAGCAGTAAAAAGGTTTTTCACATATTTTAGGATTCAATATACTTCTCAGGTGGGGTCTTTTCATTTTTTAATAGCTCATTGTAACCAGCTCTACAGATATGTGTCTGGCAAGGTTTGATCAACACTGAAATGTGCCATTTTGTCTGTCCATACTTCCATTTTGAAAAATGCTTTTAAACTCAATGTAAAGATTTGAAAACAAAAATGTGCCATCAGAACAGTTGTCCTTAGAATCTGCAATATCATTGGGCAGGATTTTGAGGTTGTTGGGCGGAAGTGGTGGGCGGGAATGGCCAGGAACAGCCCACTGCCCGCAATCGGCCCCAGACCACAATTTCACGCTGGCTGGCCAATTAATGGCCAGCCAGGGTGAAACATGCGCTGAAAGGCTCAACACTGCCTGGGTTGGGGGCGGGAGGAGGGAATGCGCTGAAGTCGACTTGGCACGGGGGACCGCACAATGAAAGCTCCCTGAAGGCAGAGAGCTGCCTCAGGGAGCTGAAGAATTTTAAACCATGAAATAAAGATTTGGAAATGCAGGAAAAAATGTCCGTACATTAGGCTCCTTCACATGAACATATAGATTATAAAAATTCTGTCAAAATATCTTTTTAAATTAATATCGGAAACCCCGCCCGCTTGTGGACGAGGTTTCCTCAAAAATCCAAAGGCCGCCTGGCCGATTCACCTGCCTGCCAAACGTAACGTTGGACAGGCAGTGAAAAATCGCACTTAATTAATACATTAATGGCCTTAGAAGGCCTCTTAATTGTCAGCGGGAGCGCTGCCAACTCTCTTGCGTGCCCACCAACTGAAATATCGCGTGAGTGCCTGATGACGTCAGGGTGCAAAATTCTGCCCTTTATACACATTCATGACACCTGCCTCGTGAGCAATTTCTCATTTATTTCTGTTCAAAGTCAGTTACTGATCAAGATACAATCATGTATATTTAGGAACCAAAAACATTTTAGAGATTTGATTTAACTAGGGTACAAGTCAAAGCAAAATAGCTTGAATATGGTGGAGTTACAGAACTAACTGTATTCGCAATAAATTTGGAAAACATTCGGTTATTCAACAGTGGAGATAGACCTTGGAATATACCTGGAGGAACATTAAGGTAAATGTCAGCTAGACCAAAACTCCAATTCTGCTTGCCAATACATCTCCTAATATTAATGGAAATCTATTTTGCAAGTTGTTCTGGACTTTGTTGGATTGAAGCTGAACAAATCTCATCAGGTAACATCCTGAGAGGTGACTGTAAATGAAAATGATTAAAATTTGGCAGTAGTGACTTGTGGTAGCGCACAGGAATTTATTTATACTTGGGCCTCTGCTTTTTGAAAATATTTGAAAATGACCTTGACAGGAACAGTAGGCAAAAAGCCTCTGCTGATAATACATAAACTGTGTGGAAAGTCCAATGCAATTCCAGAGCAATCTAGTGGCTGAACAAGTGAACTGCAGCTAACAATCAATAAAGATGAATTGAGAATGCAAAGAAATGCTAAAGTAGACACTCTGCTATATATTTTGGGTCATTTTTGTCTCTCTTACTACAGTTACGGACAGGAATAAGAGAGAACTGAAACCCTTGATCTTTACTTTGCTTTACTGGCTGTCCAAGATCAGTGTGCATTTCGAAAGGGAGGAGGTGTGTTTTTCTTAACCCGAGTATGTGGTCAGTTTGAACAACCAGCAGCAGCTTTCTTGTGGGTTTACATAAAGAGGGCTATTTATTTACACAGTCACTCCAAAAGTCCAATGCTACGTCACTCACTCACCACTCACACAGCCACACACACACACAAATGAAAACACACACACACACAAGGAAAAATGCAATTCAAGAGAATAGTGGACTTCTACATGTCATAAACAAAAGTATAGCTCATAATTCATGTGTTTGGCTCAACCTGGGGAAAAGCATGTGTTGCAGTCCCAGTGAAGAGGGTGTTTTGACTCCTGAAGTGTAGTCTAGGTGGATTCAATAGCCAGAGTCATATATCAGGATTGTTGCACAATTCCCTCAAAGAGATGGATTTTCAGCAGGTCACGAAGTTAGTTATTTGTAGTCTCATTACCAGGAGGTTGCTTTACTGTACTGGTGGACTTGAAAAGGAACAGGCTTGGACACCTTAAGATGTTGCAGTTTCCAGTTTTTAAAGGTCTAGATGTTGCTGCCTGCCCTTATTGCTGCTGTTGACTCTGCAGTTGCTGTTCTGGTTCTGCAGGCAACACTTCTTGAGGCTTTTTTTAAAAAAGGGTAACTATGCTTCACCATTTAGTCCTTCACAAATATGGTGTTGGTCTTAAGTTAGTTAGCCACAACCTTGATCTTTGCATGCAGACATTCACCCTGTAGGTCTGAGACAATCACCATCCTTTGTTCTGCAAAGACCCATTCAAGCCAGGAAACACCTTTTGGAGTGTTTCAGGAGATAAATACTGATGGTTCTTATAGCTTTTAAGGTGTTATTTTGCCCTTTCATGGCAGCATGGCAGATTGAATCCACAGATCAAGTCAGCTGACTCTCGGACGCCATCTTTTGCAGCATTGTAATGTCCACTTTTAAAGGAAACGTTAATTCCTGATTGCAGTTCATGTTTTAAAAACTATGGATAGGACATGCCTTTGCTTGGCATGTATTTTTAGAATACGCTCATAGGTCCGTTTTTAAATATTACAATGTAAGATCAATACCATGATCCCCTTGGAGGTAATGACTGGAAATATGTTGCAGGCTGCCATTACTGCGCCATTTAAGTCTGGCTGCCTATATTTTAGTGGATGATTCAATGACTACCATCACTTTTGGCAGAAGATCCTAAGAATGTAATGACTGCCTGGGATCCAGCAGAATCTTCCTGGCCAATTCCCCAGCCTCATCATTCTCGACAAAAATCAAAATACTTGTGCTTTGAATGGGTTGAAAAAAATCTGTACCAAACTGAAACAATCATTTAAGTTGCACTCATAACACAGTAAGGGAATCTAATCTTCCAGATTATAACAGGACAATGATTTAGATTGTTTGCACAATGTGAAGCGATGATTGAGAGCCAACAAGCCTAGAAATTGTTTGATGCCTGTGACTGTTTTGCAGCATGAGAACCAAAGCACCTTATATGGTGGGCTGAACAATCCACACTAGAAGTGCCCCATCATCATCATCATCCTTCATGTCAAGGATGATTCTTCCTTGTGGATGGCTGGGTTTATGTGAGAGGTCAGTTCCGACTGTGGATTTGCAGGTGGCTTATGAGCCCTATCTTAGCTTTGCAGGTTCTTCCACAGTGAGGATATTGGTCGTCAGCTGGTAGAGGTGATAACAGATTGTTACCCTCTCTCCATCTCTCCCGCTGTTCTCTCTCTGTGCCTGCTCTTGTTGATTGGAAGATCTTGACACCATTTTTGATAATGAATCAGTCATTTTGAGGTTGTAACTAGGGATCTGTGTTGATGTTGATGGTGCAGACCATCATGGAGTTTTAAGATTATTTTTGAAACATTTCCTTTTGCCCCAGTATAAGTGGACTCTCTGATATAGCTCTAAGTAGAGCACCTGTTTGGGCGGTCTCAAGTCAGACGTTCTGATTATACATCCTGGTCAGCTCAACTGATGTGAGATTAGCATGCCCCTTATAGTTGACATGTCCTCATCTTGTAGGATATTTATCTTTATTCTTTTATGCCTGCACCTGATTCGCAAGATCCTTCTCCAAGACAGTGTTGATTCTGTTTTTCTAGGCCCTTAATATGGTATCTAAGTTGTCCAAGCTTCAGCACCATGGAGAAGCATGGGGAGAATGAACCACTGCCTGATAGACATTGAGCTTAGTGTCACAATTCTCCAAAATCATAATTACCACAGGCTGAGCTAACTCGTTGACTTCAATAGTGTACCAATTCATCACTGTCAGCTTTTTGGGATTGCTGGCTTACAATATTTGGGAAGTGAGGAACATTTTTCAACACTTCACCATGAATCCCAATAGGAGGTGTTGGATTTGATACCTTTGGTGTGGGTTAGTAGAGGCCTATGGTATTCCTGGTATAAAAACTCGAAATACTGAGTGATTCTGACAGCATCTGTGGAGAGCAAAGCAGAGTTAACGTTTCTGAACAAGGATCTTTCTTCGGATGGATTTTGAAGAAATATGACAAGAGATATAAGATTGAAGCAATCCAAAGATATGCTGCATGATTCTGCACAAATCATTATGGGAAATATACCAATTTCACATCTTTGATCAAAGATTTGGAATGAGAATCACTGATCATGTTCTTTAAAATATTGAATAGACTAGTGGGAATTGACTGAAGCAAATACCGCGCACCCTCTGACAATGACAAAACACGAGTTAACTATGAACACAATTACAAAGACGCTTTGTTTCCAAGACAGTCTATCAACAATCTTTTCTTCCAAGGACAATCCCACAATGGAATAAGCTGTAAAAGGTATTAGTCATAGCCCCATCATTTGAAATCTCCAAGACCCATCTCTCCATTATTTCCATTTATAAGTTTTTATTATCAGTATTATTATGTCTGGTTTAGCTAGCACTAGCTGCATAAATGTTGGTGGAATACAGATATTAGTCTGTGATGCCAAAATGACCAAAGCAGAGGCAGGTCAGAAGCCACATTGGGTTTGCCTCAGGCCAATGCACTTTGGTGCAGTATTCATTCCCTGTGCCCAGCTTGTGATACTTACAGAAATTTGTTCCTTCAACCAACCTATTCTCTAAATGCTTGACAGAGTCTCTGTTTTAATCACAATACCTGGTAGAGCATTCTGCAACTTAGGAACATAGGAGTTACAAATGAGGGAAGTTCAAGGAGGACTTTACGCAGGAGCTTCATTCCTCTAGTAAAACAATGTGGGTTTACCTAGTTTCCAGGCAACACTGGAGGTCACCAACTATGTGGTTTGCTTGGTGTTTGTTGCTGATACAGGCAAATGAAACTGCACCCTCTGCATGTGCCTGAACACATAAAAATGGCACTAACCTTAAGTCACACAGCCCAACTGGCTGATGTGATCCAATGATGCCAAAATTCGACAGTGCAAGCCCGGGCAATGCCTGCTCTTTTCCTGTAATGAAAAATGAACCTTGAAGCAGCAAGGTGTGCCTTGTAGTAGCATTATTTAAAGGGCCAGGCACTTAATTTTCAGGTAAGTAAAATTTATGGGACTTTTTCTACTGGAAAGGATCTGAAAGTAACTAGAGTTCTTGAAGGCTGTTGCCACATCCTCACAGGAATGGCTGCGAGTAGCAAACTGCCCACACAATGGCTGCAACAATGGGTAACAGTGTCAATGTCTCTGGATTGCAGCATGGTAGGGGGATGGAGAAGGGGCTGTGGAAAGGCAACACATCATACCCTGCTCTCCATTAAGCTGGAGTTGTTCTCCATCTATCCGATAGGCTAGCAAATGCACTCAGTACCTTGGTATGCATTCTCGTTCAACGCTCTCCTGCATGCCACCCCATTGAGGTCCTCATCTGGAGCCCTCTGCAGCAGTATTTGTCTGCCACCTTGCCCTCTGGTGAGCTGGCAAACAAATTATTCTTTACCTCTGGCCCCACCTCAGATGTGCTAACTTAATGCTGGCTTCCATATAAATGCAGTGCCAGTATTTAAGCTGGTGGCTGCTAATGTCACATAAATGACAGGGTGGGTTTCCTCATCACTGCTGTGTTGATGCTCTCCTTCCTCCTCCTTGGGCTAGATAGGTGGCAGTTCTTGGGCTATCTGAAAGCAAGAACTCAGAAGGAAAAGGTTGTTTGAGGTAAGGGGCTGGGTTGGAAAGCAGAAAGTCCATGGTCACGCTATCAGCAGCTTGTTCATCATGCCAAAATGCAGGATACAGATGAGCTGGAATATGAGAAGGGGCATATAGCAAGGAGATGCTGTCACCCTTCATGTTCTTAGTCATCAGATGCTGCAGGCCTCATTACAGTTGTCCCAATAATGCAGAGAGCCATTTCTACTGTAGAGCTTTGGTGATGCAGGCATACGTGTCTCTTGCCAGCTTTTCTCTGTTTCCTTTTATCATGTGTTACCTTGTCCTGCAAGACAAAGGGCAGAATATCAGCAGTTGTGTAGCACTGTGTTTGGGTGATGTGTTTTTTTTAATTCATTCATGGGATGTGGGCTTTGCTGGCTGGACCAGCATTTATTGCCCAAACCTAATTGCCCTTGAGAATGTGGTGGTGAGCTGCCTCCTTGAACCGCTGCAGTCCATGTGGTGTAGGTACATCCACAGTGCTGTTAGAAAGGGAGTTCCAGGATTTTGATCCATTGACATAGCTGCCATAGCTGAATAGTTCAAGGTGTGTATTCCCGTATTCCTTGATTCCTTTAGTGCCAAAAAAACCTATCAATCTCAATCTTGAATATATCCAATGATTGAGCATGTACAGTGCTCTGGGGTAGAGAATTCCAAAGGTCCACTACCCTCTAAGTGAAGAAATTTTACCTCACCTCAGTCCTAATTGTCTGACCCCCTAACCTAAGACTGTGACCATTTAGTTTTAGACTCTGAAGCCAGGGGAAGCAGCGTCTGAACATGTACCCTGTCAAACTCTCTAAGAATGTTATATGTTTCAATGAGATCACCACTTAACTCCAGAAAATATGATACCTAATCTCTCCTCATAGGGCAGCCCGCTTATTCCAGGAATCAATCCTGTGACCTTTGAAAGCCCTACACAATTTGCAGCAAAACTCCCTTATTCTTATACTCCAAGGTCCTTACAATTAAAGTTAACATACTATTTTCTTCATAATTTGTTTCTGCAGCTGCATATTAACTTGTATACTTTGGGGGTATACAAGGACCCCCAAATCTCTCTGAAAAATAACATTTGCCAGTCATTCACTTATTCAAAAATATTTTGCCTTCCATCTTCCTACCAAAATAGAGAATTTCACACATCTGTGCATAAAACTCTGTCTGCCACTTTCTTGCCTAATCATTTAACTGGTTTATATCCAATTGCAATCCCTTGGTATCATCCTCACATCTTACATTGCTACATGGTTTTGCATCATCAGCAAACTTGAATATATTACATTCAGACCAGGATTTCTGCCCCCGTTTGCGGCGGCCGTGCTCGGTGCTAAGATGAGAGAATCTTGCGAGAAGGCCCTAGTCGCATTTCCCGACGACGTAAATCCAGGACATAATTGTCTCCTCTCCTCGTCAATGGCAAGCTGTGTTTCCCGCCATTGAACATCGGGAACTTAATTGTAATAAAGTTGCATTTCATTATTGTGGCCACACGGCGGAATCATCCCCCCCACATCAAATTTAAATCTGGCCTCGGCGTGATTTCGCAACGTCGTGATTTACAATTGCCTTTAAAAGACGTGAACCTGGCAACCTTGACTTCAAGGAGAGTTCGGAGATGAGTGCACATACATTTGTGCAGTGCTCACGATGATCCTAGTGGCTTCACGAATTCAGGGGGGCACAGGCAAGTCTTCACGGTGACTTCTTTGTGGTTGGGTTGTGGTGTCAGGGCAAGGGCGACAGTGCAAGGGGATGGTGTCATGGCAGCACCGTCTGAAGTTTGAGCACAAACACTTGCGAGGAGGCTGGTGGGGTGGGGGTCGTTGGGAAGAAAACAGCTGGGCTAGTGGCAAAACATGTTAAAGATGAGCAGACAATGCAGCTGAGAGCATTTAGCTTGAACTCAGTTGACATGCTTGGAGTCAGGCTAATCAAGCAAGTATACCCGCTAATTCCTCACAGTGCCAATGATTGCTCCTCCACTGTTAACCCCCCACATGCACACTTCAAACTTGAATGGTGCTGCAGAACAACTGGGTGACTGGGCAAGCTTGAGGATTCTGTTGCGAAAGGTGGCCATTGAACACTGATGGGGGGGTGTGTACCTAGTCCCTTGCATTATGCTTCAGTTGACATTGAAAAGTCACCCTCATGGTACAAGCAAACTGCAAAGCCTTGGAGTCCACGTTAGGAAAATGCCTGTGCCTGAGCTGAGAGCTCAGGATGCAGTTGAGTGGCTGAAGCTGTCGCCACTCGGCCATGTGGTGTGGGATAGTGCTGGGTAGAGTCATGATGAAGTATCATGCACACTAAACACTGGGCATCCCTGTGGTATCCTAGACTCATCCATTAAGGGGCCTTGAGAGGCAGCCATAGGTAATGACGTGACCAAGAGTGGTCATTAGGAAATAATTGCTGACCCTTGCACCTCTCTCTTTGATACTGCAGTGATGAGACCATCAGGAACATGGAGTCTCGTGATCTCACTGTCTGTCTCATTGCTTACAGGCAGGAGAGAAGAATGAGAAGAATGTGACAGAGGCACCTGGCTCACCAAAGGGAGGAGCAGAACCCTGAAGACCAAGGCGTCTCCTCCACCCGCAGAGTATGAACCCCACAAAGCTGTTATTCATAGGAGCATCACTAGACCCAAAGTCTACAGATGGTGCAAGTGCTACTGGCAGATGAGTGAGCACCAGTGTCGCCGATGCCCGTGCATGACAAAGGAACTGATCATGCACATATGCCACCTCCTGCAGGATTTGGCACCACGGGGGCTCAGAAGCCATCCACTGCCATTGGCAGTTAAAGTTACCACCATGCTCAATTTCTATGCCAGTGGCTCATTCCAGGGAATCCACTGGGGACCTTTACGAGATCTCGCAAGCCCCCACCCACAAGTGTATCCAGGAGTTTACAGACGTCCTTTTTGCCAAGGCACACACCTTTGTCAACTTTGACAGAGATTAGGCAAGCCAGGAAGCAAGACCACTGGGATTTGCTGAGATTTCTGGATTCCCACAGGTGCAGGGTGCCATCGACTGCACTCACATGGCTATTAAATCTCTCTAGCAACAAGCATCCTGTATGTGAACCACAAAGGCTTCCACTCTCTCAATGTTCAACTGGTCTACGACCATTATAAACAGCAGGTCTCAGATCCCTGAAGTCTTCCAGGGACCACAAAGGATGCAGGATTGGCTCCTCGGGCACAAGGGCTACAACAAAGGATGTGACTGTTGATGCCTGGGCAGCGGCCTCAGACTCCTGATGAGAGAAGGTACAAAAAAGCTCATGCTGCAACCTGCAGTTTGGTTGAACACACCATTGGCATCCTGAAAATGAGGTTCCAGTGCCTGGACAGACCTGGCAGGGCACTCCAGTACACTCCCAAGAGGGTATCACGCATCATAGTGGCTTGCTGCATGCTACACAACCTGGTGATGTAATGAGGGAAGGACTTGAAAGATGAGAAGAGGAAAAAGCTGCACATCTCCACTGATGAGGAGGGAGTCGAAGGGGATGAGTGTGATGAGACCCTGGAAGGCAAGGATGCAGGCAGTAAGGCCATTGCACTGGCCAGACGAGGCAGGTGTCGTCATGAGGCACTTATTGCCACAAGATTCCAGGAGGATGATGAGGAAATGCAGTGAGGACAATCCTGAGATTTTTATATTGCATCTGGGAATGTCTGACACTTGTCTGTGAAGAGACTCATATCATTGAGACGCTGCTGAGAAACAGCGGGCACATGGAATTTCAGACAACTTGACCTTTTGGCAGGCTTCATCACATGTTCCCTTTAACACCACAGCATCACCTGTCAGGAATGGTGACGAGATGCGAGGTGGGGGAGGGCAGCCCTGCCTCTAAGATGCTGAGAGCACGCAGAGAACATCACAGAGCCCAGTGACCCTTGGACACGAGATCCTTGCAGCAAACACAAGCCACATGGAGGTGCACGGATCATTAATCTGGAGAGTGACTTTGAAGCCAAACAATCACTGTGATCAAAAGGTTATACTCTGCACAGGGGAGAGGCCCTGGAC
Organism: Carcharodon carcharias; assembly: GCF_017639515.1. Taxonomy (NCBI): domain Eukaryota; kingdom Metazoa; phylum Chordata; class Chondrichthyes; order Lamniformes; family Lamnidae; genus Carcharodon; species Carcharodon carcharias. Next base: position 76,744,337 of record NC_054474.1, on the reverse strand, counting down.
TGTGACACTTGACTTCATTTTGTGCAGGAAACAAGGTTTCACATCTGATTGACACAAACACTGCTCAACATAACTAGAAGCCATAGACAAGGAGACCTTCTTGGGAGTGTATTTACATTGGCCAACATTAAGTACAAGTGATTAACACCTATGTCCACGATCGGTCTACCAGGACAGTGCTGTTTGTGGATTTTGGGTAGGAGGTAGAAGCGGGCCGAACGAGGTTGGGCGACTGTCAGGTTGGAAACTGTGGGAGGCAGATCCCCAGAGGAGATGAGGTCAGTGACGGTCCCACAGAACTCATTTCTCGTTATCTTGACTCCCTTCTCTCTCCCCTTGTTCAGTCCCTTCCCATCTACATCCGTGATTCCTCTGACACCTTACTTCACATCAACAATTTCCAGTTCCCTGGCCCCAACCGCTTCCTCTTCACCATGGAAGTTCAATCCCTCTACACCTCCATCCCCCACCAGGATGGTCTGAGGGCCCTTAGGTTCTTCCTCGAACAGAGGCCTGAACAATCCCCATCCACCACTACTCTCCTCCGTCTGGCTGAACTTGTTCTCACACTGAACAATTTCTCCTTCAACTCCTCTCACTTCCTCCAAATAAAAGGTGTGGCTATGGGTACCCTCATGGGCCCCAGCTATGCCTGTCTCTTTATGGGGTATGTGGAACATTCCTTGTTCCAGTCCTACTCCAGCCCCCTTCCACAACTCTTTCTCCGGTACATCGATGATTACTTCGGTGCCGCTTCATGCTCTCATTGGGATTTGGAAAAATTTATTAATTTTGCTTCCAATCTCCACCCCTCCATCATTTTTGCATGGTCCATCTCTGACACTTGCCTTCCCTTCCTTGACCTCTCTGTCTCAATCTCTGGTGATAGACTGTCCACCAATATCCATTACAAACCTACCGACTCCCACAGCTACCTCGACTATAGCTCCTCACACCCCACTTCCTTTAAGGACTCCATCCCATTCTCTCAGTTCCTTCGCCTCCGTCGCATCTGTTCCGATGATGCTACCTTCAAAAACAGTTCCTCTGACATGTCCTCCTTCTTCCTTTACAGAGGTTTTCCACCCACGGTCGTTGACAGGACCCTCAACCGTGTCCGGCCCATCTCCCGCGCATCCGCCCTCACGCCTTCTTCTCCCTCCCAGAAACATGATAGGGTCACCCTTGTCCTCACATCACCCCACCAGCCTCCGCATTCAAAGGATCATCATCCGCCATTTCCGCCAACTCCAGCATGATGCCACCACTAAACACATCTTCCCTTCACCCCCCCTGTCAGCATTCCGTAGGGATCGTTCCCTCCGGGACACCCTGGTCCACTCCTCCATCATCCCCTACTCCTCAACACCCTCCTATGGCACCACGCCATGCACACGCAAAAGATGTAACACCTGCCCCTTCACTTCCTCTCTCCTCACTGTCCAAGGGCCCAAACACTCCTTTCAAGTGAAGCAGCATTTCACTTGCATTTCCCCTAACTTAGTCTACTGCATTCGTTGCTCCCAATGTGGTCTCCTCTACATTGGAGAGACCAAACGTAAACTGGGCGACCGCTTTGCAGAACACCTGCGGTCTGTCCGCAAGAATGACCCAAACCTCTTGTCGCTTGCCATTTTAACACTCCGCCCTGCTCTCTTGCCCACATGTCTGTCCTTGGCTTGCTGCATTGTTCCAGTGAAGCCCAACGCAAACTGGAGGAACAACACCTCATCTTCTGACTAGGCACTTTACAGCCTTCCGGACTGAATATTGAATTCAACAACTTTAGGTCTTGAGCTCCCTCCTCCATCCCCACCCCCTCTCTGTTTCTTCCCTTTTCCTTTTGTTTTTTCCAATAAATTATATAGATTTTTCTTTTCCCACCTATTTCCATTATTTTTAAATATTTTTAAATCTTTTATGCTCCCCCCACCCCCACTAGAGCTATACCTTGAGTGCCCTACCATCCATTCTTAATTAGCACATTTGTTTAGATAATATCACCAACTTTAACACCTATGTGTTCTTTTGTTCTGTTGTCTGTGACATCTTTTGATGATCTGCTTCTATCACTGCTTGTCTGTCCCTACAACCACACCACCCCCCTCCACTTCTCTCCCCCCAACCCCCACTACCACCACCCACCCCCCCCCACACACACACACACACACACACACACACACACACACGCACACACACCTTAAACCAGCTTATATTTCACCCCTTCCTTGGATTCACCTAGTTCTGTTGAAGGGTCATGAGGTCTCGAAACATCAACTCTTTTCTTCTCCGCCGATGCTGCCAGACCTGCTGCGTTTTTCCAGGTAATTCTGTTTTTGTTTTGGATTTCCAGCATCCGCAGTTTTTTTGTTTTTACCTTAGATGGCCTGTCTGACTGCAACTTTTTGGCTTGTGGGAGGAGGCCAGTGATGAGCAAAGGCCTGGCAGGATAGCATGCTTGGGCCTCAGTTGGGAAGTGGGGGTGGAGCCTCCTTTATGGGCCCCAATTTCCGATCAGAGGCCCTGTCTGAAGATCTGCACCCCACCCCACACCAACTCTAAGGTGTTCTTTCTCCCTGGTTTCTGGACCTTGGCACCCTCTTCCCCTTGTGTTCCCCTCCCAGGGACTCATATCCTGAGAATGCCCAGACCTGCATGTCCTCTGACTCCTGTATCTTCTTCTTCGGGGACTGGATGTAAACCTAGCAGTTGCCTCTGCTCCCAGTGGCACTCTTGGGACCAGAGAGCTGCCAGCCAATCTGATTGGCTGGCAGTTCTCGGAGATCAGTCTTCTTCTCTAGATGAGGCAGAAGGTCCCTCATAATCCATTTAATGCTCCTCAGAGTGAGAAACCTCACCACCATTGAAGTTAGGGATAATTAGACTGGATTAATGATCCATATCCCAAACAGAATTTTGTAGATAGGTACAATTGGAGCCTCTACTATCTCTCACAGTGGCAGAGATGCCTTGGTGGGAAATGGAAATTTCTTGTTCATCAAATATTATTTTGCATGTGTAATTCTTGGTACAAAAATGAAGAACAGTGCAGCACAAATAGCAACAGTAATATTAGATCATTTTAAGAGGATCTCCTCCTATTATTGAGCCTCACAGAATCACTGGGCCGAATTTTACCTCACGCAAGGAAGTCCTACCACTGGGACTGAAAGCAGGTGCTGACACCATGTGATTGCCTGCAATACCATGGGGGTAATGTTATTGGCAGGGGTCTTTTAACTGAGCACTGCTGGACTACTGTTCAATTGAGGACTGCGGCTGAGCTCTCACAGCTGCCAGGCCAATCAGACAGCCAGCAGCTGGGCAGCCTTGGTAGTGCCACTGATAGAATGGGTGCTGCTGAGCCACAGGGGAAAGAAGAGGACGCTTCAATGTTAAGGCATCTTTGAAGCACAGATCAGAGATTTTTACAATGTACTGGGGTCAGGCAGGCAGGCAATAGAAACAGATCACTCCAGTGATGGCGGCACTTGCTGCCGGGGGTCATGGGCCATGGAGTGGCCAGAAAGGAAGAGATGCCACAGGGAGACCACCTCAATGTACCTGGCAGTTTCTCTGCACAGTCGGTGGGGGTGGGGGGGGGGGGGGTGGTTCTAAAACTGGTAAAATGCCACTAATTGGCCATTTAATTGGCTGTCCACTTCTGTTCAACAGGCTGCTGTTATTACCGATTAAGGGAATATTCTGTGGCAGTGGGAAGATGCCAGGTGCCTTACACTGCCATTTTATAAGCCCTCCCATCTCCTAGCTGGTTCCAGAGTGCTGATAAAACTCAAGCTATAGAATCAGCTTTCCAGTTTTATCTCTGATGCATGCTCCTGTTTAGTAAGGTTCTGTGCTAGGAATGAAAGTTTATTATTATTCAGGTTTGTTTATCAATCAGTTTGATAGATTATAGGAATAAAAAGGACAGAAGGCTGAAAGTTTCCATATGATTTGCCAGGGCTAAACTTCCCAGAACAGCTGGAGTTTGAGATGCAACATTAATTCCCAGCTGCAGCTAATGAATAAATATCAAGAAGTGTTAAGGAAAAGGTGTACTATTTAAAGATTATTTTCTTTAGGGAGTGTTGATTTATTAAATATAATTGAAGTTGATGCATTTGAAAATGATTATATTTGACTGTTTGGTCAATTCAATCAAATAGAGGAGGGGGGTTGGAAATAGCTAAAATGCTGTCTATCGGTTAAACACATTTTGTTATAATTTCTTCATAAAATCTCTTGCATTCTTCTCCAGTTTGTAACAGAAACATCTTTTATGGACTGTTGTGTAAACAGTCTTGACTGTAACTGCTAACATGATTAAAACCAGCATTCTGTCTTGCTTCAAGGCTGAAGCCAAACATTTCCTGGAAGAGAAATTTATGTTTGAGGACAATAGATGGCCAACGTGACTTTTAGGTAGCAAATGTTTGCAAGATGCTAAGGGCAACTATTGCTACAGTTGCACCTTGAAGCAACAACATTGGTAAATGCTGTGATATAATCAGCACAAATATAAAATATATAGTCAGAAAATGAGTTATGATATATTAACATCAAATGCCAATATGCAATTAGCAAGGTTCAACTTGTCCCCCTGGGTCAAATAGTTTTTGTTTGACTTCAGTTCAAGCACTGTGATTCCAAAGTAAATCTTTTTATTACGATAGCAAAGCTATCTCAAACAGCAGAAATAACTATTACTGTTTGGATTTTGAAATGTAACCAGTCTGATTGATACATCTGGCTTTCCATAGTCATGTGACTATGTCATGAGGCTGCCTCTGGAGGCAGACATCTTAAGCTCAGTTCAATAAAGACTCTTACTGAGACAGACACTGATGAGACTGTTATCCCTATACATGAAACAATTACTATAATAACCCAATGCTGTCTATTTATTTATTCATTTACTCACATTATGGTCCTCTCAATCCAAAGTAATTAAATCCTTTAAGAGTTGAGTTTTTGTTAGCATGAAAAGGAACTATATAACTGTAAGTATAACTATGTTAATCCGAGGCTGGGATTCTCCATTCTGGGCTGAAGTCTCATTGTGGGTGGGAGTGGGGTGGGTGTGGAAAGGAGAAGTATTTCCTGCCGTGGAGCCTGGTGGGAATTTGCGCTGAATCGCAAATCACTGGACTCGTTAATTGTGGAGTCAGGTTTCCCGACATACTGCATGGTGGATGATGTGATATTTAAAAGGCTTTCAGACATCAACTTCTCTGTCAATAGCCCACTGTGGAAGGAGGAGATGGCCCGGCAATCCCAGGGAGCACCAGCCCCCAGATATTGCAACTGAAGTGGAAGCCAAGGGGCATCCTGGACCCTGAGGATGGAAGTAAGAAGCAAGCCTTGTAACCAACCCTGCATGGGAGGAAGTCGCCAGGGTGGTCGGTGTCCACAGCCTCCGATGGAGGACTGCCCTGCTGTGCCAGAAACGGACAAATAACCTCATCTGCATCGCCAGGGTAAGTGAACCCTCAACTGCTCACACTCATCTCACTGAATGGCACAGGGCACATGGGCCTCAGTGGCAAGGGAACCATCTATGCAACCCATGCTATTGAGAGCTACTCAACGTAATAAGATGATGCCTCATAGCCCATTTGCTGTCAATCTAGTCTGCAGGTGGAGAGGCCGCTGTAGGTCACTGACCCTTCCACACAGAGAGCTCAGATGCTCTCCGGGGTGGGGAAAGGGTGTTAGGCATTGAGGGCACCAGCATGCACTGCTAATGACATGCCTTTGTGAAGCTTATTCATCTATTTGCATGGGCTCACTGCTCTGGAGGGCGCTGCCCCAGAACCCTTGTGAACAACCTGCAGTGCGTCAATCACATGGCACACAACCTAGCGAGCTGTTTGTAAGACTGAAAGAATGAGAAAGAGAACTAAAACCCAACTACTCTCAATTTCACCTTCGCTCTTTGTGCAGGAAAAGTTATGGCACAACAGAATAGAGGGAGAGAGAAGACAGGAGGGGGCCTGTCGGTATTGAAGAACCTTACCATGTTCAAGGAGCGGGCAGCTGAGCTGGCAGGTGAGGAATGGGATCGAGCCTGTGGAGATGGAGAGGTAGGCGGGCAGCTTCCATCCAGTAATGATCCATGCATAAAGTAGTCACTTAGGAACCTCAGGGTCATGTGTTCCTCCATGTTGGAGGCAGCTCATGCAGTCGCTCACTCCTCCTCTCTCACTTCCAAGTGACAGCAGGAGGAGGAGAAGGCCAGAAGAAGAAGCCCTGTCCAGCAGTACCTCCAGCCCCCAGAGGATCATGGACAGTGGGGAGAAGGAAGAAAATACACCTGTACAACTGTCACAGCAGTCACCTGCACCCTCCACCAGCTCAGAGACACACACCTCAGTGAGTACTAGATCTAGTTCAGGCAGAACCTCACATTCTGGTGGTCACCGCATGGAGACGCGTCTGCAGCTTGAGGAGGCAGGGTCAGCCAAGTTCACTAGCACTTGAAGGACTGCTGGGGAAGAGGCATCTGCAACATCTGAGTTAGATGACAAGCCTCTGGGATCTGCTCTGCATGAGCTACTGGAGATGTTGCGAGGGGCGGGGGAACATCAGGCAGAGGTGGTAGAGGCCTTCAACACAGTGGCATGTGAGGCAGAGGAGTCTGTCCACATTCTTACCGATGAAGTGTGTTACAACTGGTCCCCGGGTGATGCCCCCCCCCAATTTGTTAACTAACCAAATGGGACCCCAATTTTTTTTATGCTCCCAGGCGAGGAGGAAAGAGCTGAATCCTCTTCTTTATTCAACCCCCTTAGTTGGTCACAACAAGGTCAATTTAAAAGGGGCCCCTTTCCCCGTGGATAAATTTTCCCAGTCCAAATGTATTTTTTAGAAGGATCCAATTTAACCAGGCTTTTATGAGTCAAAGAATGAGTAAATTTATTCATCACTAAAAGTCGAGAGAAATAATAACAATGCCACACACATACACGCAGATCAGAAATGAAAATTTAAGAGGTCAAATAAAAGTTTGAAAAATATACGAATCAGTCTTCAGCTTGGCCGTGAGGCATAGATGGGTGTAGGTTGTGGCCACTAAGTTGGGTGCTTCTGGTAGAACTGACTTTGGCAGTTTTGCAATTAGTTGGAGACACTTGTTTCTGCAGGTGGCTGAAAGGCTGTCCTATTTCCTTTAGATGGTGACTTCTGCTGAGCTTTGCCTCCAGCAAGAGAGATAGAGAGATCTTTCACCTGCAAGCTACAACCTATCTCCATCTACGCCTCATGGACAAGCCAAAGACTGATTCGTACATTTTTAAACTTTTATTTGGCCTCTTAACTTTTCCTTTCTGACCTGCGTGTATGTGTGTTACATTTTCATTATTTCTCTCAAGCTTTAGTAACTAATAAACTTGTTCTTCTGCTTGCTGTCACACACAGTCTCACACCAGCTTTTTAACTGATGTTTTCCTGCTATTCTGGAAGGGAAAAAACTATGACTTGCACACAGAGTCCATTGGGCGGAATCGACACAGATTTACACAGCGGAGTAATGGGTGTTTTTCTCGCCAGCCGCAATGGCAGATTTTCACGCCGCATCATCCAAACCTGCCTCAATAATCATGCATTCCCAGGAGACACGCCGTTTCGATCACAGGCAGGCTCTCATTCGCTTGCCACGCTATCAACTTGCTGCTTCCTCATGCCAGGTGCCATATTTAAAATGCAGCCATGCACGCACCTGTCAGTGCTTCCAGCCCAGTACTATTGCAAAGAAGACATGGCCCTGAAAGGCAAGTAGACTGTGGTCTCACGATTCAGCAACATGTCCCCCGAGCACCTTTTGGACGCCATAAGGCCCACTGTGGTGTCCTCTATCCCTGCTCTGGCCAGAGAAGGGCCACAACATCACCAATCCAGCTTGGGAGGCGGTGGTAGCAGTGGTCAATGCCAATGACCTGCAAAAAAGGACAGCCACAATGCCAAAAGAGAATGAGTGATCTCCTCTGTTCCACCAGGGTGAGTCACTCTTCTCATCACTTTCAACCCACACATTCACAAACCCATCACACATCCACAGGGATCTTACTGCCAGTTCAAGGGGCATCACCATTCACTCTTTCACATACACCTTCATTGTCCTCATCCCATCCTTGGGACCATTCACCACCTACACATGCCAGGTATACTTATCATCTAGCCTGGCAAGCATACTGCTTACACTTTCTCCATTTCTATTCATGTAGGACAAGTTGGCACACAACAAGAGGGAGAGGTTGCAGACAGATGGAGGAATGCCTGAAATCAAGGTCCTCATGGACTTTGAAAATAAAGTCATCTAGCTGGCTGGCAAAGGTCTGAACCATTCCTGTGCTGACGGTGAGGTCGGTGCTGCTCCACAAAGTAAGGATCCAGCAGTGCAACATCCTTCAGACACCCATGCTGTGAGTCATTTCCCCTGTTCTGCAATCCCTTGCCATGAACTAATTATCTCTCCTTGCTTTCACAGGTACATCTGGGAAATAGCCGACAGAGTCCACAACCCAGGGCCTCCAATCAAACTCCAAAGAAACCTCTGAAGATGAATTTGAAGGCACCCTCATTAAAGACAGGTCACAGTGCTCACCCACACCCTCCACCAGTGCAGAGACACACACCTCTGTAGGACCTAGCTTTAAAGTATCCTCAGGATCACAATCTGGTGAGCACGTCTCACCATCTGATCCACAGCAGGTGATGGCAGGGACACCCCAGGTCTTGGGCACTCGGAGGACTGCTGGAGACCAGAAATCTGTTGAGTCTGATGACGAGCCTCTGGACTAGGTCATACCTCAGTTACTGGAGCTGCAAAGACAAGCTCAGGAACATCAAGAAATGATGTCCACTGCACTCAGATTGCAAGGCACAATGGAGGACTCCGTCCATCTTCAGGCTGAGGTGATAGCGCTGGTATACCAATGCACCAAGGTCAACACTGGTAGGATGGCGGACATCATGGAGACCTTGGTCCAGGACATAGATCCTGCACTGCTGCACGGGCTGAACTCCATCTCTGACACCATAGTTGGCCTCTAGCAGTGTCAATGTGAGAGGGGAGTGGGGCAGCTCGATCTCACTCCAGCTTCCCCTTTTCCTCAAGGAGTCAGCCAGGGGCTCTGAGGCACCCATAGGTAGGAGGATCAGTATGTATGGGCCAACCGTCCGTATGACTCTGTGCTTCTGAAGAGGTTAGCTGCTGAAGACTGACAAAGAATCAAGTACATTTAAAGTTTCACATCTGCGTCTCTATGTTATGATCCTGATCACAAAGCGCAAGTGAACTGCCCTCAGCCAGACAGGAGTCAGACATTCTCAGAGGCTATGAAGATCTATGGATTGTCCTTACTGGACGTTGCCATCATCCCCCTGGACTCGAGCGACTATTAGGGCTTCTGCTGCAGCTCCATGACAGGAACATTATCACAGAGGGTATATGTGCTGCCATAAGCCATACTAGAGTCAAATGTTCACAGAAGCAATGCAAGGATATTATGGTGTCTCCTCACTACATGCCATCATTATCCTCCACAAATAGCAGCTATGAGGTCCTCCCAAGTGCGCCAACCTTGTCTGAGCAGTGCGATGGCTTCATCGCATTTGAGGACCTCCTCATCTTCATCCCCATTGATGTCATCCTCATTGGAGGAGACGTGCAGCTCCTCCACCTCCTCATCAGCTAGCTCCTCACCCCGTTGCAGCGCCAGGTTGTAAAGGATGCAGGAGGCGATGACGAGGCGTGACAACCACTGCGGACTGTATTGCAGAGCTCCACCAGACCGGTCCAGGCACTGGAACCTGATTTTCAGCATCCTGGTGGTTTGCTTCACCAAGGTTCGAGTTGCAGCATGAGCCTCATTGTAGTGTCGCTCTGCTGCAGTTTGAGGCTGTCACATGGGGTGTCATCAGCCATGTCCTCTGTGGATAGCTCTTGTCTCTGAGGAGCCATCTCTGCAGCCCCTGTGGACCCTGGAAGACATCAGGGATCTGAGACCTGCTAAGGATGTAGGAGTCACAGACTGTCCCTGGGAACTGTGTGCATACCTGCAGGATTCATTTGTTGTGGTCGGACACCAGCTGAACATTCAGCGAGTGGAAGACCTTGCGGTTGACATAGTTGACCATGGAGATCTGAGTGCCACGTGAGTGCAGTCAATGGCACCCTGCACCTGTGGGAAACCTGAGATCTGGGCAAATCCCAGCACTCTTGCTTCTTGGCTTTCCTAGTTCTGGGTGAAATGTACAAAGTTGTGTGCCTTCGCGAAAATGGCATTTGTGATGTCATGGAAGCATCTGTGGGTGGGGTTTGGCGATACCGCACAAAGGTCACCTTTGGAGCCCTGAAATGAGCCACTGGCGTAAAAATTGAGCACCATGACCACCAGCAGTGGATGCCCTCCATGTCCCAGTGGCACCAAATCCTGCAGCAGCTGGCAGACGTGACCAACCAGTTCCCTAGACATGCACCATCTTTAGCTATGTTGGTTCTTGGTCACCTGCAGGAATGAAAGGCAGTGTCTATAGATCCTGGGTCTAGCTAGGCGCCGAACAGCGACGGCTCACTGTGGCTTTTCAGTGGTGTGTGTTGGGAGCCCCAGTCGCCCCTTCTTCCAGTGGGTGCTGCTCCTCCCTCTGCCCAGCCAGGCGCCTCCATCGCTCTCTTTGTCATCTCTGCTAACTGTAGGCCCCGAGGCATTCAGCTAATTCACCAGGCTCCATGCTCCTGATGTACTCCTTCTGCAGGATTAAGTGGGTTAGCTTGGGTGTACTAAGAGCCTCTTTTGGTTAAGCCTGAAGGCCATTTAATGCATCCTGGAGAGTGCTGGCCATCACTTGGATGGCCTGAGTTTAGTACGTTGCATGGCTGCCCAAGACCCCACCCACCTCCGCCCCACTCTCCCCGACTGATTGGCAGCAGCTTTGCCCACTAGACTGCATGCTGCGCTCTCAGCTCAAGCTCAGGCATTCTCCTAACCTGCACTGCAAGGCTGCACTGTTAACTTGAACCATGGAGGAGACTGGTCCAAACCAGGATGATGACCTTGCAAGGGGCTGTGAGCACCTCCAGCAGTGACTGCTCCTCGGCCAGCTTTAGCAAGGAGATTGTGCAACGTGCCTAGTCATCCAACTAAAACGCTCATTAGTCTGAAGTCTGTGCCCGAGGGGTGAAAAATTCAGGAGCACTTGGTGGCACTTTCATGCCCCTGCATTGCTTGAGTGGACAGGTAAGCTAGAGGTTGGACTCTAAGCTCGTCAATGTGGCTGCGCTTGAACTGTCTCAGCATGTCCCATCAACCGCAGGGCAGCCCTTGCCCCCCCAAATTCAACTCGGCCACAGTGCAACCTTCCAACAAACCATCCCCCCCACCCCCCCAAGTTACCTCAACCATGAAGTCCAACAGGCAACCCTGGTGAGCACTGCACAACGTTAGTATGCACTGACCTCCAAGTTCCCCTCAAAGCGCAGCCCACCAAGTGCACGCCTTATATATGCTGTCGTGAAACACATTGGCTTCGTTCTTGGATGATCCAGCGTAGAAGGATGATTCCAGTAGGCTGGGCTCATAATGTTATGCATTTTTTGTATTACAATGAGGTTCCCGATGTGTGGCAGCTGGAAACTTGGACCGCCATTGATGGGTGGAGCGGACGATTCGTGAAACCGATTTTTGGCCTTTTCGCCATATTGTCTGCTGATGCCGTCGAACACACCCGCCGCCAATGGGCACAGAAAATTCCGCCCCGTGTTTGTTTCATCTCAGGCCATTTACACATTGACACCATCCAGGACAAACCACTTGATTGGCAACACATCCACAAACGGTCACTCCTCCACCACTGACGCATAGTAGCAGCAGTGTGTACCATCTACAAGATATACTGCAGGAATTCACCAAGGCTCCTTAGGTAACACCTTCCAAATCCACGACCACTATCTCCTAGAAGGACGAGGGCAGCAGATAGATGGGAACACCACCATCTGGAAACTCCCCCCCAAGTCACTCACCATCCTGACTTGGAAATATATCGCTGTTCCTTCACTGTCGCTGGGTCAAAATCCTGGAACTCCCTTTGTAACAGCACTGCGGGTGTACCTACACCACACGGACTGCAGTGGTTCAAGAACGCAGCTCACCACCACCTCAAGGGCAACCAGGGATGGGCAATAAATGCTGGCCCAGCCAGCGAAGCCCACATCCCATGAATGGATTTTTAAAAAAACACATTCTGACATATAAATCAGCAGAGATGGATTTTGGATATCTGCTGAGACATACAAATCAATCTTTTGTCTCCACAACCACAGGAGATTAAATTCAGTCTTTTGCATCTTTCCTATCTCCCTTTCAAGTGTCTCTGTTTGAAGAAGGCCATAACACCTTTCAGGCGCGACATTCCATGTCCTCTCAAGACCAGTTGTTCAAGTATAGTTCACATAGGAATTTTCCAGAAAGTGGTCACTTTAAATCATCAGCCATCATTTACTCAGTGGCTTTGCTTGTATTTCTTTAAAAAAAGACAGATCTTCCTTAAAATGTTCAAATTGCCCGTAGGTAATTGTTACTGTTAGTCTGCTGTTCAAAGCAATTCTGGCTTGTGCTTGCATAGAGGTCTCCATGGGGAGGATGGCACATAGCATGGAGAACCTTGACCAGCAGAGCCCCAAGTTTCTTTCGGAGATGCGTGCAGACCTGCATTCCATCGCTGTAGCCATGGGTGAGCTTTTACAGCATCTACCTGAGAGGGGAATGGGAACGTGCTCCTTCAAAGCCTAAGGCAGGGGCTCTCGGGCACCAAAAGGGAGGGAGAACGGCTCTTGGACACCCCGGGACCTTCACTCAGGACTCTCTGAGTGTGTCCGCCCCTTCGGAATCCCTGTTGCCTGTGAGTCCTGCAGCTTCATCGTCTGTGAGTGCAGCAGGAGCAGCTGCCCCACAGCAGGAGAGCCAAAGTAAGCCAGGGCCCTCCAGGCCTCGGGTCTCCAGAGACCCACCAAGGTCATCCAAGACAACAGAGCAAACTGGTCAGCAGGCTGCCCCCACACCCCTCCTGCGGATGTTGAGGGAGCAGCTAGAAGAAGTGGTAGGGAATGAAAGATTAAGAAGCTACGATTTCACACCTGGTTGCATGGATGCACTATGATTGTTAATGTTATTAACCTTTTGTAAATAGACTACACTTGCACTTTAAAGAAGTCTGATATGGCTTAATTGCCATTTGTAGTCCTTATGCCTGTACGGAATCTCTCCCTTTCCCCTACCACACCCATCTTCAGGGGGACACCTCAGGCTGGGTCTTTGTCCCCCAAAATCATGCATATGCAGGGAGGCTAGGATCTTTGCCAGAGCCCTTCTGAGCCGTGTGCAAGAAGCCTCCCTTGCACGCTGAGCCTTTGCCCTTCATGCGTTCATCTGTTGAAATGCCTTAGCATTGTCAGGGCTATATGCTGGGGTTCCCCTTCAGTTATCCAGTTGGGCTGACCAGATCCTCCAACCACCACCATGATTGACCATGACCCAACCCTCATGCAACATCTCGAGATCTCCACCTTGATGTGTCTTGAGAGAGTTGCAAGTGGCCATGGTGCATGTAACATTCGATGTGCAGTCCAATACCTTTACTCCACCCCGCCCCCCCCCCCCCCCCCCCCCCGCTTGCCCCAATAACCATTGACCCTCCTGGTACAACTTTGACCTTTTAAAAATTCTTACATGGGCGTCACTGGCTGTGCCATCATTTATTGCCCATCCCTAATTTCCCTTAAGAAGGTGGTGGTGAGCTGCCTTCTTGAACCACTGCATATGGTGTAGGTACCAGGCATTTCACAGTCAGCCACGTTGCTATGGGTCTGGAGTCACATGTAGGCCAGACCAGGTAAAGACAGCAGGTTTCCTTCCCAAAAGGGTATTAGTGAACCAGATGGATTTTTACAACAACCAACAATTGTTTCCTGGTTATCATTAGACTGCTAATTCCAGATTTTTATTAAATTCAAACTCCACCATCTGCTCTGATGGGATTTGAACCCAAGTCCCCAGATTACTAGTCCAGTGACAATACCACTACACCATCACCTCCACAGCATTATCCTATAACCTACCTCATCACCTTCCATCCTGTGCAGGTGAATGTCCACGTCCTGTAACTTCCTGAGGTTCCTACCCATAACAATAGACATGTCCTCCCCTCATCCTGCCAACTCCCAGAATTCAGTTTTCTTTCTGTGTTCCCTCCAACAGCCCTCAGCGCCCCATCACCCGTCATTGCAGGATCCTTACCCTCCCACTCTACCTGCTTCCACTGCCCCCTTTAACCCTCACCATCCCTTGCTATCAACAGTTCCCTCAGTATTGCCCCAGGACTCATCAGTTGACAGCACAGACCCCTCCCTCTGAACCCTGTTCCCTTCATCCCTCCAATGCCTGTTTGCAGCTCTACACCACCCTCTCCATGCCTGTTCATGCCTGCACACCACCCCCATACCCATTAATGCCTGCATACCCACTCCACCATGACCCTTCCCATCCTCCTGTTCCATAACCCACTTCACCCATTCCACATCCCTCACAGCATCTCTCTCTTTCCCCTACCACCCCCAACCTCCTCCGCACCACCCTCCCAGGCCTCCACACCACCCCCACCTCTTCATTCCTCTTCTCCCCATCTAATCGTCACCCCCCAGCACACACCAGCCCTGCCCAGTAGTGCCTCATGCAGCTGACCACTGGCAGCTCAAAGATCCACGTCTTGGAAGCTCCTGCAGCTCTAGGATTCATGTGGTTGATGCTCCACCCACCCGCTGCTGCACACAATTCCCAGACCCTTCGTCCCTGGAGACCTCCATCATCCAATCTTTACAAGATACCTCAGGCCATCTTCCAGGTGAGTCCTGACATGTCCACGGTATGTTGGTCCAAAGGTTTTCCAGACCAGCTTGACATCCAGCTGGTGGTTCATGATTGGGACGAGTGGACAACCACGGTCAGGGCTTCATCTGCATCCCATTGACGGGATAAAAACAACTTCACACCAGCCTTTGGCGAAAATGGTAACCTGCCATGACAGGCTGGAGTGCACCTTCCCATCATCAATTTACGTTGGCAGTAAACTGATTTTTCAGCTGTCGCCACATTGTCCCAGCCCGCCCGCCATTAAACCCACCGTGGGGGCCTGAAAAATCATGGTCACCATCTATTTAGTCATATTTTTGTCCCTATTCATAAAGGACAATATTCTCTTGGCCTTTATTATGGTTTTGCTTATTTACACATTGAGGGAGTGGTTAGTAAAGCATATGGAATGTTGGGCTTCATTAATAAAGGTATTGAGTACAAAAGCAGGGAAGTTATGTTGAACATTTTGAAGTCCTAGTTAAGCCACAACTAGAGTATTCCATCCTGTTCTGGTCACCGTGCTTTAAGGAAGATGAAAGGGTGTAGGAAAGCTTTATCAGAATAGTTAAAGGGATGGGGAATTTTACCTATTTGGTTAGAGATACTGGAGTTCTTCTCTTTGGAGAAAAGGAGATTGAGGGAAGATTTGAGAGAGTTGTGCAAGATTATGGCGATTTGGATAAAGTAAACAATGACTAGGGACACATATTTAAGGTTTTTGGAAAGATGCAGAGGGGGAAGTGAGTAAGAACTTTTTAATGCAGCAAATGGGAACAACCTGGAACTCGCTGCCCACAAGGTTTTGGAAGCAGAGATGATCAATAGTTTCAAAATGAAAATGTATGGACACTTGAAAGAAATAAGACTTTGGGGATTGAGCAGGGGAATGGAAATGACTGGTTTGCTCTACAGTGAGCCGGCATGGACTTGATGGGCCGAAAGGCCTCCTTCTGTGTTTCTCCCTCTGAGTAAATGACTCATTGGGCTGGATTTTCATGGAGGCAAGGAGACCTTTAAAAATGGCAAGTGGGACTCAGATGCAGAAGTCCCACCCCCATTTCCGACACATCCAATTTTTGTCGGGAAAGAGGTGGGGCATGAATTACACACCAGTGGTACGTTCAACCAAACCCCATTTTGGCTGTTGCAAGGGTCTTAGTCACAGTACGGAAGTCACGAATTGATGGAGTAGACATAAATGCTCTTGAAGAATGAATAAGGTCTGTATAACTGTCATGATTTGAAGTTTTTTTTTAATCCCCTGCTCTTTAACTTTTATTTAAAAAAACAGGCTTCAGCTATCAGTGATAGTTCAAAAATTCTCTTCTGGGTTGTTTTGATTGACAGGCCATCTGCAGCAGGTTAGAAAAAACAGTAGTTTCTGGTTGTGCAGTTTCAATAGAGCTCTTTGTTGGCGTTTTCCCAAGGGCTAGTATTTTGTCATTATGAAAGCTTGGCTGAGTTTCAAAAACTAAAATTATCTCAGCAGGGGGTGCATGAGTTCACAGTTTGATTGACAGTTTAAAGAGGTTATTGAAGAATTAGCTGTCTTTGTTGTAGGCAACACTAAAAACCAATTTAAGAGATATTCAGTTGAGCTCAAAATGTGACTCTTTCACACTTGCTAGAAGTGATATACGTACATACACAGAGACCTGCTCTCTGCAAACTAAAGGAATATTTTGAAGCCTTGTGCTTTTTGAATTACCAGGAAGCATGGGAGCCTGTTATTCTCCATCGCTTTCTCCAAGGTAATGCCTTGGCCAATCAGAGTCAACTTGCCAATCAATCAGCACCCCTTTATAACATCCCTGTGGTATAACTTGTTGCGATCATTTAAAATTTGGCATTCTTGCATTTGTCTTGATGAGTGCAAGACAAAACGTTTCAACAACGTGTCTTTCTTTTCAGCAGTATTCAAGTTTTGTACTTACAATACTGTAAATTGTACTTTACATTTTTCCTTTTGATGTCCTTTTTTAATTCATTTCTTGACTTTTCCACATTTACAAGATTGATTTTTTACTTGACAGCTCCCCTGTGGACAGAAGTAAAAAATTTGGCAAATACATTGTTTGACAATAGAAGAGGGAACTCAGCAGAATGCATATCTCTGTCTTGCTGTGTTAACTCAATGCTATTACAATTACACACCTCTTATTTGACGCTTTTCTCTGTCTGGTTGATGCTCTGTAACTGTGAAGCTGAAAAAATAAATATTTTTATTAAGAGCTTCCACCTTACTAAGGAGGCCAGTCCACATCCAGCAATCAGCTCTGCTGAAAACTCTGCTTACATTTTGACAGCTGTGAAAAATTCCACCACAGCAGCTGAGACAATTCACAATATTCGAAATAAAAAAATACAGGATATGGATCTGCACCTTCACCAAAAACTAATCAGTTCCCCCTTGACCCATACCCTATATGTATATCAAGTTTCATTGAAATCCATCCATTAGTTTTTGAGATATGTTATTTAGAGTCAAACAGACTATAACAGGGTGAAGACATTATCTCAGCCCACCTTCAGTGGCAGAGGTAGCGAATAATTAAACCTTCCAATCACAGCACTGTCATGACTCACCTTAACGAACACAGATAGAAATCATGCTACAGCACCCATTATTTTCTGATGAACTGTAAAGCACACAAAACCATTTTATTTACCTGTTAAAACTCTGTCCACCACCATGCAGCTGCCATAAAACTCCTCAGCTGCTGAAAATCAGAAAACGTTCCAGAGATGGGCTCTTAATCAGCTTGCCATATTGTAAATGAGTTTGCCAATAGGACCCAGGGTGTTTGGGGCCCACTCCCTCTTCCATCCTCAGGAAAGCGGAGGAGGGCGGAAGTGGAGGCGGGATTTCTGACCTTGCTGCTTGGTAGTCATTTTGTTTGCCATGCCCCCTTCATTTCAGTCCGATTCAGGACTGGAAAATTCCAGCCCTTTATTGAATGGGAAATAATAGAAAACACCTAGAAACTGAAAACAAAACGAAGAGCATTCAGCATGGATTTCAAAAGCAAAAGTCATTTTTGAATAACATTTTGAACTATTTTAAGAAGTAGCAGAAAATGTAAATAAGGACAATGTAGTTGATATAATATATTTAGTTTCTTAAAAGACCTTTGATTAGGTACTACATAGTAGGCACACGTCTATAGAGACACTGGAAAAAGTGCCGAAATGTTTTACTAGAATGATACTAGAACATTTTACACATTTTAGAAAGACCAAACATGCTGGGGCTCCTTTTCTCTAGAAAAGAGAAAGCTGATGGCTGACTTGAAAGAAGTCTTTAAGATTATGAATAGGCTTGCTAAAGTAGACATGGGACTGGATTTGATGGGGCGCCATATTTATATTTCCACATGTGAGCAAGACCAGAACTAGGGGTCATAAATATAAAATAGACACTAACAAATCCAAATGGAATTCAGGAGAATCCTTTATACCCAGACAGTGAGTAGAATTTGGAACTCACTACCACGAGGAGTAGTTGAGGTGACTAGATTAGGTGCATTTAAAGCTGCTAGATAAATGCATGAAGGAGAAAGGAATAGAAGAATATCTTAATGAGATTAGATGAAAATTGTGATGGGAAACTTGTGAGGAGCATGAACACAAGGGTGGACCTGTTTGGTGAAATGGCCTGTTTTTGTTATGTAACTATTATGTTAACTCACCTGAGAAGGCAGATAGTGCCCCTCAAGCTACAGCCACTGGTGGCAGGCTAGTTACCTGTTCCAGGAAAAACTAGCTATGGAAACAGATGTAGGTGCATGCTTTGCCTCATATGCCACTGGGTGTGGGAAGAGGTAAGAAGAAGAAAGTATTTGGAAGTGTCCTGAGACTGTGAAAGATGCTGAATAAATGTAAGCCTTTCTTACAAAGTAGGTAAAATTGCAGATCCTAATTAAAATTCAAATTTATACAGCTTTCCTATATTGTATGTCAGTTGCAATGTGATGGAAAAGCCAATGAAAGTGACATTGCTGCATTGTGTACTGACTCACGTGACAAGGCTTTTCAATGCAAAATGAAAGAAAACTACCTGCATGACAATTGTCATCCAATAATGGCTATGGAGGTCCGAAAGGGCTATCATTCCTGTGGTAAAGGAAAATGCTATCAGATAGAAAGACTGAGAAAAGCAGTCAATGCTTTTGCTGAACTAAATACTAGTTTTCAAAAGTTTTATTTTCAGATAAAATATTGACAAAGGGAATTTTATGACCCTGAAATGTTCCTGGAAGTTTCTAGAACAATTTAAGGTGCACTTGGAGCGATGTTGTTACGATTTACTGATCCTCTCACAGATTATTTCAGACTTAATTTTCTGCTTTAATTCTTAGATTTTGCATTAAAGCTCATTTAGAACGTTAGAAATTTTTAAATCTTAATTTAATTTGTTCATATTTGATTAATTTCCTTACAAATTAGCAAAAGCTTTGTGACTGATCTAGTCAATGTGAACCAGATTACAGGTTTATGGACTGGATTTTACAGCCCCATAGGCGGGTTTGCAGGTGGGGGGGGGGGTTGCTTGAGGTGTAAAATTGGCACCATTCCATGTGTGCCATTCCCAGCATCTACCTGCCTACCCTCCCGCCACAATTTTACCAAAGGCAGAGGAGACTTTGGTGGGGGGGGGGGGGGGGGGGGGGGGGGGCACCCACTCATGGATCAGTTGAGGCCCTTAATTGGTCAATTAATGTTGGGAGTGGTCACCGCTCCCATTGGTGTTCTGGAGACCAGGGACCATTTGATTGACCAACAGCTCTCGGAGGCAGAACTACCTCTCCAATGGGAATAGAAGTCACACCACAAGTTAATTCATGGCCCACGGCTGTTAATTGGCTGCAGGATGAGCCAGCAAAGCAGGGAGCAGGCTCTCCACTGACCTTTATGCCAGCGGGTGGAGATTCCTCCCTCCCCCACCCCATGCCATAAAATTCAATCCCGTATCATGGATGTACAAATGTGCAGATAATAAACTATGTGCAATGAACCATGTGATAATTCTATATTATTTGGGTGTTAATTATATTCTGGTGGTGGGAGTTAATTGGGGATTCGTCTGTATATGTGACACAGGAGTGGGCTGAAAGAGATGTTTTTCTCTTTTATTGGAGATGCACAATATGTTTCACTGTAAGTAAAAATTTATAAGTGAATTAAGTCTAGGCTCTAGTATTGTATCCTTCATCAACTGGTTATCTGGGATTTGACGCCTTGCAAACACTCACAGACTAAATTTAATTGAGCATTTCTATTGTAATAAATCAGTTATTTGCAGCACGTGATTTGTATATGAAATAGATACGATTTTGCTTTAACAGTGGATCTTTCTTTAGGCGACTGAAAAGATGCCAGAATTTTGACATGTACATGTTTTATGCAATCTGAAGGGACCTCGGGCAAATTTGTCAATAATTAGAAGTAATATTATTTCTTTAAAAATAATTTCATTTAAATGGCATCTCAAAGCACTTTACAGTCAATAATTTATAGCCATTATTATAGTGTAAAAAGATGTGACATCTGCGTGCATGCAGTAAGGTCTACAAACAGCAGTGAGATAATTGACCCAAACTTGTTTTACTGATGTTGATAAAGGGATAATGGTTAGTGTTTTTGTTTGGACTTGTTGTAACATGGAACCAGAAATAACTGGAAAGTTGTCTGAATCCACAGCAAAACTGCAGGTCACTGACAGCCCATGTTTACTGCCCCACTTTCCCCTATTCTCCCCAATGTTTTGCCGGTTCTCCAAAAGAAAAACAATTTATCCCCCAATAGCTAAGGCATGTGAGACACTTGACTGGTCAAAAATTGCAGAGCAGTTTCATCCACATTGTATCTACACATTAACTATAATATTTATACTTAACAAGAACAAATTGAATGCATCAGTAATTTATTGTTGTGGGTCACATTACTTTATATTTAGTAACAGGAGTAAACCATGCTCTGGAACATTTTGTGCTTGCATAGCAGGACTATGAATCTGGCCCTTGGCTCTTTTCCCTTTCACATATTATTGTTGACCTAAAGGGAATAAGGATAAAGAACTGGAAATATATAAAATAAGAAGCTTACAATTACCACAACAGTATTTTATCCTTGAATATGATGAGCTCAAACTTGGGCAGAGGTTTCACATTAAACAGATCATGGTTTAAAAATTGCTGTTAATAACAGGAATGTGGTAGATGGATAATGGGTTTTTGAGTAGCAGCTGTAAAAAAGTGTCCAAGATTGAGTATTCCCATGTGGATTCCTTCAATTAAAAAATAGCAAAGAAGATAAAATGAAGATGAATTAATGTGAACTTTCCACCTCCATACGTATGCTCCTTTTTGATTATGAAGCTTAACCAAAACAATTACCCAGATTTTATCCTGCCTCCCCATCTATATTTCATCTTGTATCTCAAACATCTCTTAACACAGCAATTATGTGCACAAGCACCACACATCTGCACTGACCTTACTGACAGTCATTAACTCTCACCTCTTTCAGTCAGATAAAACTAAATAATTTTAGGGAACAAGAATGGGAAAGGAATCAACAACATCATCGCCAACAACACACCGGCAAAGGCAAGATTCCCTGGAGATCAGTGCTCCAGGCAAAGCCTTGATTATCAGAGACACTGAAGGATACTACTTGTCCACTTCACTTAACTCTGTAAATATGTAGCAATGTTTACAACTTAAAGCTGCATTCTCAACATTGTCACCACAAATGTCCAGCTTTCACTTGCCATCCCAACTCTTGTACCATTTGTCTTTCTTCTCAAAAGCATGAGACTACTGCAAAAGGCATCTTGAAGAAGAACAATCCCCCTGAGGAAGCACAATCATGTGGCCACCCTTTCCTGGGACCAGCACCAACATTCAGATTCCCCATGGGGTAGATAGTGAGACAGAGGAGTCTATATGTGATGAAACAGCCAGGGCTAGTAGACTTCATTGGGTGCAGATACAGCCCAAGAGAGAGCTCACCAGTTGGTGAGATCCTCTCCCAGCTCTGCGGAGGAGCACAAAAACGAGAACGTCATTGGTCAATCATGAAAAGAAAACTGATGGCCTCTCTCAAGCAGTTATATAAGTTACTGGAAGATGTGCCAAGAAGTTTCATCATCATGGTTGAGAATGTGCTGGAATCTGTTTCCAGCATGTTATCTCTCACAGCATCAGCTCTGTACCATGAGTATGGTCATCTCTAAACACAGTACAGTCAAGCCCTCACAAAGGAAATCAGTGTCAGCATCTTTGGTGGAATCACAAATGGTTGCCATGCATGCAGTCTCTGTACTCCAGAATAGAGATATTGGTGAATTGAATGGATAAGGGATAAAAACTGAAAATGCTGGAAAAACTCATCAGATCTGGCAGAGAAAGAAAAACAGAATTAGCATTTCAAGACCAATATAACTTTTCTTCAGAACTGAATGGATAGGGGGTTTGAAGGAGCCATTCAAATTCTGCAGTCTGCTCTCATGCAGATCAGCGGAAGTGCTGAGATCCAGCCCCACAGGGTGGCAGTGGCGTGATGAGACAGTTATTTACTAGCCTCTCTCAGGAGGTCAGCACGTTTGCACATTTGTTATCCCTTCAACCAATACCCTATTATGGTGCAAGCAAGACAGCTGGGTAAAACTGCACAGCAGTCTTCTGCCAGGTCCTCACTGGCTCAAACACACAGAAGTCAATCATCATCTCAAGGAGCGCCGCATGAGGAACAATGGCCTTGCACCAGCTTTGCTAATTCCACTAGAGGAGCACCATAAATGAGTAACAGAGTTGGTAAACCTTCTTTAAAGAAAAGCACTATGGGTTGATGACCTGGGTATGAAATGAATAGTAAGTAATTACTACTGTGTAGTATTTTGTTGCATTTACACAACAAAAGCAGGCCATTCAGCCCAGCAGTCCATGATGATGTTCATACTCCACATGAGCCTCCTCTCATTCTTCTTTCTCTTCTAACCCCATCAACATATCTTTCTATTCCATTATCTCTCAAGCGTTTATCCAGCTTTCTCAAATTACTTGCTGGAAAGCTTTGAGGTAATCTTCTTTCTTTCCCTCTGGGCTTCCTTGTGTTGTGAGAATTGTCGCTGCTCTTCCTGCTCCTCTGTTTCCTCCAGATGCAGGCTTTAATGGAATGCAATGTTATGATATTATTTACATTATATCATAGGGATCCCTGATTGGTTAAGACACACAAACCTCGCCTTTCTGTTATAAAAATAGAAAATGCTGGGAAAAAACTCAGCAAGTTAGGTAGCATCTGTGCAGAGAGCAAAACAGAGTTAACGTTTTAGGTCTGTGACCTGTTACCAGAACTGGGAAAATTTAGGAATGTAATAGGTTTTAAGCAAGGGGTGGATGGGACCAGAAGACTGTAAAATGCCTAATTGAAAGATGAGGTGCCAATGTTGTTATTGTTCCCCCCTCCTGCTGACTTATCGCTCACTAATCCACTTGCTCACAGGCATAGATTGCAACAAACTGTCATACACACATTAGCTTGTATGCTTTGGGGGCTGCTTCTCAAACATCATTCTAACATATGGCTCAACTGTTTCTATAAGTATCCCTGATCCAGAAGGTGCAGGCTCAAGTAGAAGTCTTGAAATCAGTAGCTCACATTGCACTGTTCAACTCATTCTAATCATAGTGAGCACCAGTGCAGGTACATGTACCCTGGGAATTTATGTAGGTGCCTGAGCTCAATTCACCAGGTAATAAACAAAGCACTAGGAACATGTAAACAGGTGATGGAAACAGAGGAGGGCCAGGCATTTGTTAGCCAGAGAGTGGGCTTACGTCCATCCTTCAATGCAGAGCTGGGATCCCAACTTTCTAACCACCACTTGAACCATCAGGAACATTTCACTCTGGACAAAGTTCCAATGTATATTATTTAATGCTGTCTTTGGAATTAGTACTGGGGGATTTTCCTGAGCATTCTTAATTTCATGATTTGATTACCATTTTTATGTGAATTGATAATGCTGAGGTAATTACTAGCCTAATATTACATCAATGTAAAGATTTTAGATTCTTTCCTGTCTTTAGAACAATTTAGATACATTCTGTGTGAAGTATTGTGATGCTCGTAACTTCTTGTATGCCTCCTCTTTCTGCGTAATTATCTGACTTGTAAGTGTCTAGTGTGAAAGAAATGGTCCAGCAATGTGATATGTATTTCCTTTTGAAGTGGGCCAGAGAACGTGCTTTACATTCTCCTATAGTGTCTGGTGCATGTTACCAAGGGCAGAATTTTCCAGATCCCCCCCTCCCCCCACCGTGGTGGATATAATGGCGGGTGAGAGGGGACAATGCGGCAGGAGCTGAAAAGTTGATTGCCCGCCGGCATAAAATGACAGTGGGATCTTCCGCTGCCACCCGCCTGTGGTGGGTCGCCATTCCCACCAAAGGCTGTGGGTGGGTGGAGCATCAATCAGGTGAATCTTCCAGCTTCAGTGTCTTCCAGGAGGTCCACCTTCTTTCTTCAGAATGTTCCCGGAGGTCCATCTTCTATCTTCAACAGTGGGTCAGCTGTGTCCAGACGCCTTTTAAAAATGGCGCCCGGATATGACAGCGGAGTGTGAGCCATCCAGCCCGCTTTGCTGCATGAAACATCACAAAACCACCCACCCAATCCATATTTAATGAGACCAGGGTCACATGATGCAGAGTGAATTCCCAATGCCCTCCATCGCAGGAAACACTCGCTGTCCCTGGCCCCGCCATGGGACTTGGTCCTGGAATAGAACATTCCACCCCATGATTCCCTCCCAGTATCTTGTGATTTTCAAAAGGAATTGTGCAATATCAAGTTGGTAAAAGCAATAAAGGAATGAAGTTGCATGCAAGAAGGCTGACAGTAATTTCACATTTACCACTTCACAAGCTATATCTGTGATCATTATCTAATCATTTGGACAAAATGTATTTCAGTTAATATCAAACTGTGATGTGAATTTAAAGTGTCAAATGGATCTGACCACATGATCCTTTGCTCAACCATAGCAGCCAGTGGATATAAGTGGCCATGGCTTCCACTGCTGTTCCTGATTACCACCCAGTTAATATTCATCTTTTTTTATGCAGGTAAAGATAAAACAGTGCTGCAGCCTTATTTAAGACATGTCATAGGATTTATATTGAATGACCTGGACTAACAAAATTTTCTCAAGAATTTTTTTCATCTAGATAATTTCATAGGCTTCACTATAACTTGCTGTACCACAATCATAAATACGAGCAAATCACTTGGAAGTGATTATAAGGAAGGCCTAGAAACTCAATTGTGCGCAATGTTATGGCATTTTTCAACACTGTTGGTGCCAGGTTCAGCCCTTGATCCTTAATTACACCTGGTCCCTTTACCAATTAAACACTCCCAAACATCTAAACTTGAAAGTGATTTAAAAGAATATAAAACATTTTTTAAAAAGAAAAAGGCCTCCATTTGTACAGCACCAATCATGATCTCAGGGTGTCCCAATTTTTTATAGCCATGGAGTAATCTGTAGTATAGTGACTGGTGTAATGTAGGAGTTACAGGACTCATTTTATAATCAGCAAGGTCCCACAAACAAAGAAGTGGCAATGGCCAGGTATTCTGTTTATTATTGATGTTGGTGGTGAGACATATATTGAGAACTCCTTGGGATATTTTCTGCTCACCTGAGAGGGCAAATGAGGCATTGGTTTAAAGTCTCATCTGAAAAATGGTACCTCCAGCAGTGTAGCACTTCCTCAAAACTGCACTGGAGTGCCAGCCTAAATTTTGTCCTATTGTCCTGGACAATAGTTATCCCTCAACCAACATCACTGAAATAGACCATCTGATCTTTATTTTTGACATTTATGGGAACTCAGTGAGTGCATTTTGGTTGCTGTGTTTCCTGTGTTACAATTGTGACTGCACCCCTTAATTGGCTACAAAATGCTCTGGACATTCCGAAGTTATGAAAGATACTGTGGAAATGCAGGTTCATTCTTTTCTTTCACATATTCCAAGAAATTCCAATTATTCTCTGGTACATTTGTACTTAGTTATGTACACAGATTCAGCAATAAAAGCTGCGCATGTAACTTGTTCAAAATTATATCTTCTGTTACAAAGCTGCCCGAACTCACATGAACACCACCAGATGGGATCCACCAGTAATTATAAAATAAAGTGGGATATGTCATGTGAAAACTATTGGATGTTGTATTCTAAGGCTCAACCAGATGTATTCATGATAAATATTTACAATTAAATGTGCTGCTTGCTTCTAAGTCAGGGCACTATGAGGTGAAAGCTTTCAGACTGTATTCCAGAGCTAAACAGGGTACTTTACATGTAAACATATACAGACAATGTATATCCTGATTTAAATAGTTGCATTTTATAAGCCACTTAACACTGTTATAAGTATTGAATTATAAGTTCCTTCAAACTTTCTGCTTGTATTTCATTTATAGTTACCACTGCATCATTCAAGTGCACAGAATTTATATTGGTGTTTCATATTATATGGAGCGTTGGAGAATATAGGGTCAATTTTAATTCCACATTTGTTTCAGTTGAGTGGAGGTAGGATGAGTACAAATCACAATCACTAGCCTAGATTTTAGTTCTGGGGGATTTTAAATCCCGCCCACATTTAAATTTGATTTCTCATCTAGTTATATCAGGAACACAAAATCTGCCCATTGTCTGTGCCTAGTTTCTAGCAGGTCTCCATGGGCCCTTTTAAAGCTGGAATGCACCTCTTAAAGTGAATTTACAGAGATTTTATCTATCAAAACACTCCATAATTTTAAAGACCCCTATTAGGTCACCCCTCAGCCTTTGTCTTTCAAGGGAAAAGAGACTCAACCTCCTCACCTATTCATAAGGATATCTCACAGTTCTGGTAACAACCATGTAAATCCATTTTACACTCTTTTCAATGTGTCTATACACTTTTTATAATATGGCAATGAGAACTGCACACAGTGCTGTACTCCAAGTGTGGCTACCAAGGTTTGATACAAGTTTAACATTGCTTTTCCACTTTTCAATTCTATCCCTTTAGAAATAAACCCTAGTGTTTGATTTATTTTTGTTATAGCTTTATTACCTCTATGTTGTTCTCTCAGATGCATTTGCTCATCTACCCCATTTAGATTCTTGTTTTCTGAGTAATGTGTGCCCTCATCATTTCTCTTTCCAAAAGGTTATACTTCACCCTTACCTATGTTGAAATTTGTTTTCCAATCACCTTCTCTTTCTTCAAGTTTCTTTTTTGTATTCTTGGAATTTGTTGCTGTCCTCCTCAGTGTTGACTATACTTTCCAATCCCAAGTAGTCTGCAAATTTAATAAGTGTTTTGGATTCCAACCAGCATGGACTGGTTGGGCTGAATGGCCTGTGTATGGACAATATATTCTATGTAGCCCATCAGTGGCCTTATTCCCATCCTGATTTGCTTTCCACCCGTGTGGCTGTAGAATATTTCACTATGTCCTTGACAATTTAATTTTATTGTTTTCCTTTGCCTCCTGACTATTTTTTGACTTCTCTCCCAGTCTCTTTGCATTCTCCTGCATCATGCTTTCCTCTGCTGCCACTGAACTTAGCTCCTTACCCTCATTTTTTTCTCTTTAGTCTTTATTCATCCAAGGCATCTCACTGCCGTTTAGTTTGTTCTTGATTGTTAGCAGAATATATTTTTCCGAGTCTGTTGAAATGTTTCTCATTGCTGTTCTACATTGTCAGCTGACAACCAATTTAAGATTGTCAGTTGAGCTCACAGTGTGGCACATTTGTGTGTGTTGGAAGCTACATATATTAATACACTGGGCCCTGTCCTTTGCAGACAGAAAGAACATGTGCACACATTGTGCCTGTTTCAGCTAAACAAAATCAGTGACAGCCATTCACTGGTTCATTTACAAACAAAAACAAAAATACCTGGAAAAACTCAGCAGGTCTGGCAGCATCTGCGGAGAGGAGCACAGTTAACATATCGAGTCCGTATGACTCTTCAACAGAACGAAGGAAAAATAGAAAAGGGGTGAAATATAAGCTGGTTTAAGGGGGTGTTGGGACAAGAGAGTTGGCTAGAGGGCCAGTGATAGGTGAAGATAACCAAAAGATGTCACAGAAAAAAAGACAAAGAGGTGTTGAAGGTGGTGATATTATCTAAAGGACTAGGAATAAAAGGAATCTTAAGGTTAGAAAGCAGGACAGGCAAGGTATAGATAGCCCTAGTGGGGGTGGGGTGGGGTGAAGGAATCGAAAAAGGCTAAAAGGTAGAGATAAAACAACGGATGGAAAATAATGGAAATAGGTGGGAAAAGAAAAATCTATATAAATTATTGGAAAAAACAAAAAGGAGGGGGAAAAATCAGAAAGAGGGTGGGAATGGAGGAGAGAGTTCATGATCTAAAATTGTTGAACTCAATATTCAGTCCGGAAGGCTGTAAAGTGCCGAGTCGGAAGATGAGGTGCTGTTCCTCCAGTTTGCGTTGAGTTTCACTGGAACAATGCAGCAGGCCAAGGACGGACATGTGGGCATGAGAGCAGGGTGGAGTGCTGAAATAGCAAGCGACAGGGAGGTCTGAGTAATGCTTGCGGACAGACTGAAGGTGTTCTGCAAAGCAGTCACCCAGTCTCCATTTGGTCTCACCAATGTAAAGGCAACCGCATTGGGAGCAATAAATGCAGTAGACTAAGTTGAGGGAAGTACAAGTGAAATGCTGCTTCACTTGAAATGAGTGTTTGGGCCCTTGGACGGTGGGGAGAGGGGAAGTAAAGGGGCAGGTGTTGCATCTTCTGCGGTTGCATGGGAAGGTGCTGTGGGAGGGGGTTGAGGTGCAGGGGGTGATGGAGGAGTGGACCAGGGTGTCATGAAGGGAACAATCCCTACGGAATGCCGCCAGGGGGGCTGAAGGGAAGATGTGTTTGGTGGTGGCATTTTCATGGTTCATTCCCCAGGGCAATGTCTTAACTAATCAGTGTCAAGCTGCCTGGTTTAAATTTCAAACAATGCTTTGTAGTTAACTGTCAGTCACCATCAATTGGTGCTTTCTCCATGGCAATGGCTGTACCAATCAGAGCCTACTTGCCAACCAATCAGCACTCTCTTCTCATACAGTATAAATATGTTGTTTCCGCTGACATTGGTATTTTCTTGCGAATTGTCCTGATGAGTGCAAGACAAAATGTTTCAACAAAGAATGTCTCTTTTTTCAGCAATCCTCGAGTTCTGTACTACCAAACAACAACCTAAGCTGTATTGGCATGGTCACTATTGTGTAGATGATCCATGCTGTTGCATTCGTTTTACTGACAGTACTGTCTTTTAGTGATGCAACTGAAAAATGAGTCAGAAGCGAGATCTGGAGGTTCATGTTCCTGAAAGCTCTCTGGTGGCCCTGGTGGAAGAGGTGGCAGCTTGTCCTATTGCAGTCACCTAAATACCATAAGCAGCTAAAATGGTAGCCAGGACGATAACAGGAGGACCAGACGGTAAGTCAAACTATTTCAGTTCTTTGCTCATTCTTGCTGGCCAGGTGAGTTAAAACAATCCCTATAGTTGATAAATTTTTACACCTTTAATAGGAAGTGGCGATTTGGGGGAAGCCACATTAGAAGCACAGGGGGGAAGGATTCTCAAGATGCGTGCAGTTCCCAAAAATAAGCAAGAAAGTGGTCTCTGAAAAAAGCAGAAAATTAAGGCCATTTATGGTATCCTTCTTGGCGTACAAGGAAACATTTCTGACGATTCTGCCAAATTCATGGAGAAAGTCTCGTTGGGCTGAAAATAACTGTCAGACCATTGGATCTAAACAGATTGCTCATATTTAACAATGTCTCACTGAAGTAAAGGATCCCCAGTGTTTGGAACTGAATACTGTAACATGCACTGATTATTGATGACTGTTAAAAGCCACTTGGACTGGAATTCAGATGCTCCAAATCTGAAGCTTAAACTACAAAAACAGGGGCAGCCAGTTATAGGTTGCTAGAAGACAATTTCTCATCAGCAGAGCCCCAAAAAGCACAAGCACCTGCTCCTCAATCCATTCTGATCTAGATCTAACACTGCACAGCCAGGAATTGAATCTATGGACGGCTCCAAGTATCAAATCCATCAGCAGACTGCCAGGGATATTATATCCATCTTGCTAATCCTCAAAACTTTGATGCAAATTCACATTTTATTGCAAACGTAATAGCCCTCCACCAATTACCCCTTAAGTAACATCATTAAAACAAATTATCTGGTCATCATCCCAGTGTTGTTTTTGGGACCTTACTGTGAACAAATTGGCTGCTACATTTCCTACATTGCAACACTCCAGAAGTACTTCATTGGCTGTAAAACATTTTGGATATTCTGAGATCATGAGGGGTGCTATATAAATGCAAGTTTGTATTTCTTTATTTTTTGATTGTGCTAAACTAGCATTCCCCTTTGCTGAAGTAACTCTAGCCACAACCCCAAATGCATGAATGTGCTACAGATGAATCTCCACCGCTGGTAGAATTTAGTAGGTTGGGGTACTAGGAAAGTGGGCAGCTCCAGCTTCTGCCTGCCTGGTCAATATTGAAAATAAGTCCCACCAGATTTTCACTGTTCAACCATTTATACCACTTCTACTCATTCTGGGCAGCAGCCTATTGTCAGAATCTGCTCAACCGTACTTACAATCATTGAAAAACATCTTTCAAGGGCGTGCATTCCCACCTAATGTTGAGTGGGAGTCAGGAGACTGGGAATTGGACCATGACCGGGAGATGCAGATCTCCGGACTTCCCGCCAGTTTGTGTGACACCCTATTTGGGTTCGAACCTCTGCTCCAAAAAAGGTCTGCAGCATCAGAGGGCATCTGGCCAAATTGAAGGGAAGGGACTGCCCTGCTGAAGTTTACACCTGCGAGCCTGAGAATCTACCGACAGCCCAGCATGCACAGTCAAAGCAGGTGTGCTGGTTGCCAGCCAGGCCTGGGTCGCTGTCTGGATCACTGGAGATTTTAAAAATAGTTTTGAATTATGCTTTGGGCAGAGGATGGTTGACCACCTACTCCAGAGCAGCCACGTAACCTAACTCATGTTCTTGTGGCTTCCTTCAACTGGCTGATGGATGAGGTGCATTCAAGTAGTGCAGGCATCAGGCGGTGGTGATGTTTAATCTGGGATTCTCCAGATAATCTCATGTGTTCTTGCAGGGCTCAGAGAGAATTTATGCATTTGGATTTACCAAGTGCTGCCTCCACAAACTAATTTCTTCAGAAAGTGTACAACAATAATTGGTGAAAGCAATGCTTAGAAGGATCCTGAGAAGCGCTGTCTTGTTCTGGCCATTGGGTCTATTATGATAGAAAAGTGACTGATGTCAGAACTCCATTTCCCGAGGGACTGGAAAAAATACCAGCTATGTACCTTATTTGTGTACATGTCTGTAGGAATATGTAAGAATGAATGAAAAGATGGCAGGCAGGACAGCATCCAGTTCCTAACCTAAAGCTCTGGGGCAGTGTGTATCTTTACTTTCTTCTGCCATGGTTATCCATTGTGGACGCCTCCAAGAAATCAGTAGCTTACAAGCTCTGCGTTCCCCTGTTTGGTTGTATTCTCCTCTTTTAATTGACATTTTACCATGCAATCAAGCTATAAGAACACATACACAGTGCCAAATATATGAAAATTGAAACCCATCAGTGGATGATGGTTGTTCACACAGTTAGTTGTATTACCTGAGTCACTGCATTCCTTGAATTTATGCAGTAGCACCTTGATTCATGATACAATTATCCACCTGCACCCCTTTCCCCTCACCACCCACCCCCCACCAGAGTTTATATAGTTTAAATCAGTTTATCATGGTGTACAGGTAAAATCTTAGCAGCCCAGTCCTGCTTGTTTTCGTACTTGAACAGAAAGTCTTTGCTCAGATATTATCAGGGAGGGAGAGGATTTTGTTGGATTCCAATCACAGATGTGTAATTGGATATTTTTGCCTCTCTGCACATGTATGGATAAAGGAACACTCCTCAGAGGCAGAAAGTGACATTGTCCCTAAAGTTTTGTGCCCCTGAGGTTTTACACTGACAACTCCTGTTTGAAAAGACTGAAGGTGGAATCGTCCCAGATTTGCATTAAGTGTGGTGACAGGCAGGAAAAAGGACATTTCACCTGCTGGCCACAATGGCGGCTTTTCGCGCCATATTGTCCCCCTTCCTGGCACACCCCTGCCTCATTAATAATGCATTCCCGGGAAATACTCTGGGTCACTGGCAGGCCAGCCTCTGATGTGCCCACTCCGCCGCCACCTCAGGCCTTCAGTAAACCAGGCACCATATTTAAAGGCCGCCCCTGTAAAGAGCTAACACTCTTCAAGAGATAGGAAGCTGCTGCGAACTGATGGCTGCCAAAGGGACGAAACATGC
This sequence comes from Carcharodon carcharias, assembly GCF_017639515.1. Lineage (NCBI taxonomy): Eukaryota > Metazoa > Chordata > Chondrichthyes > Lamniformes > Lamnidae > Carcharodon > Carcharodon carcharias. The sequence continues at coordinate 76,711,972 of NC_054474.1, read as the reverse complement.
TGCCCCCAAATTTAACGATGCCTCCCTCGAGCACCTATTGTGCACAGTAGAGGTCCCCTGTGTTTTCCTCTACTCCAGCTCTGGGCAAAGACTAGCAAGCAAGGTCAAGAATCCAGCATGGGAGTTGGTGCAGAGGTGGTCAGTGCCAAGGCCCTGCAAAAGAGGTCAGCCATCCAGTGCAGGAAGAGGATGAATGATCTCACCCATTCTGCCAGGATAAGTCACTCTCAAATCACACACTCATAAACCCATCACACATCCACAAGGATCTCACACCGCAAGGGACAACACCACTAACTCTCACACACACCCTCACATCTCCATCAGTTGCATATCCCCTCGAGCTCGCGTCCTCATCCCGTTCATGTCTCCACTCACCAAACAGACATTCCACGCAGTGCCATGTGTCCTGCTCACACTCTCTCCATCTGTTTTCATGCTGGAGAAGCTGGCTCACATCAGCACAAAGAGGTCTCAGACCAATGTGGAGTGGCCTACGTTAGGCCCCTCACTCACTTTGAGGAGTGTGCCATTGCACTGACTGGTGAGGACGTAGACCATGCCTGCAATGACAGTGAGGTTGGCAGTGACCAATCATGTGAGAATTCTGCGTCCCTCTCTCAACGCAAATGTGAGCTCTCTTTTTCCTGTTTTTGACTCTGCTGCCATGCACTAGTTATCTCTACATTAGTTCACAGGGAGGTCTGGCAAGCGATTGATGCCCCAGCCAGCCAGTCCCTCGGCACCATCCAGGTTCTCACCTCCAGCAAAGATGATACCTCCTCCATTGAAGAGCTGGAAATAAGCAGTGCACAGACCCTGCACCAGCACGGTGTCACACACCTTGGTGGGACCTAGACCTAGAGCAGGCTCATGTTCACAATCTGATGGTTACCGCACAGCCACATGGGAGGACCGCTGGGGAAGAGACATGTGTGAGGTCTAAGTCAGCTGACAAGCCTCTGGATTTGGCCTTCCAACTCATTGTGGAGAATCAGCAGAAGGCGAGGGAACATCATGCAGAGCTGTTGGAAGCCTTTAACAGAGTGTCTCATGAGCTGAAGGAGTGCATCTGCCAGCTCTCTGATGAAGTGGTGCCCACATGGGCAGATGGTGGATGCCATGGAGACCCTGGTCCAGCAGAACGTGGAGATGCACGCAGACCTGCACTCCATCACGAGAGTCATGGGTGAGTTCCTGCAGTGGCAACACAAGAGGGAAAGGGGGCACTTCGACATCCCTCCAGGTGTTCCTTCCCCTCAAGGAATCAGGTTAGGGCCCTTGGGCACCCAAAGTGGAGAGAAACAGCAACTGTACTTTCCTGGCTCATCCACTTAGGAATCTCAGAGGCTGTCCTCTCCCTCTGAGTCCCCTTTACCTGTGGCCCCTTCAACTTCGTCCTCTGCCACTGCAGAGGGAGCAACTGGCCAACTTGAAGATAGCCAAAGCAAGCAGAGCCCTCAGGGGCTCAGATCTCCAGAGGAAGTACCTAGAAGTCCCCCTATACCTCATGGACTGCATAAGTTCCAAAAGGGCAGCTCACCACCATCTCCATAAGGGCAATTAGGCATGGGCAATAAATGCTGAATAAAAAAAGTAATCAAAGGCAATGGGGCTAACCACTGCACAGGCTGTCTCCATCCCTGCTGTGGATGTCAGGACAGCGCCTAGAAGAAGTGGTAGGCCTAGAAAAATTAAGAAATTCTGATTGCAAGTGATTGCACAGAAGAACACATTTCATCACTTTATAATCTGAAAATATATTTACTTTCATTGAATGATGTGCAATGTTGTCTTTCTGATTCATTGGCAGGTTTTGCGAGTCATCCCACTACCTTCCCCTCTCCGACTATCAGTTCAGCTCCACGCAGCCTGACCACATGACTCTGGAGGCAAAAGTGTGTGTTAATGGTAGGGTCTTTAGGAGCTTTGTACTAAAGTTCTCCCACACATGCAGAATCTTCTTCCATGACACTCATCTCAATATCCTGAGCATTTTCAATGCTGCCTGCTGGGGTCCTCTTTCAGTTGTCCATCTGAGCTGACCTGCACCTCTGCCCACCCACTGATCACACTCCCATGCAGCACCTGTGCTCGTCCAACATGAGGCTTCCCCCACTTTCAATTTGAAAAAAATGGTAGTCCTTCACATTTCTGCTCAGCTTCCCCCATCACTTCCCCTCCCTTGTCACCCATATCCTTTCTCCCATCGCTGTTGAGCCCCTGGCATCACCTTCCACCTCCCCACTGTTACCCACCAACTAGAACCCTTTTCTTTCCAGGATGTCCAGGTGAATGTGCACATTCCCTATCTTCCCAAGAATCCCACCCCTCCACATTAACTTGCCCGACCTCCTCCTTCCCACCCCCAGGGCCCATGTCTGCCTCCAAGTCCCCACAAACCAGCCTCGTCAACTCTTCTACCACTACCATCGCACCCTCACCTTCCCCTCTCATACTCACTATTCCTTTCTACCACACCCACTCTCAGTTCGCTCCCCAGGAGGCAATCATTGACTACACAGACCCTCCCTTGCACATTCACCAGGATATCCACCCCCATACCTCCCTTTCACTCCGGACTCCTACCTCCTCTGGACTTCTTCCTCCCCCTGCACTCCTTACCCCCTCAGAACTCCTTCCTTCCTTTGAACTCCTTCCTCCCTCTCTCTCTCTCATTCTCTTACACCTTCCTCCCCCCTTATACTTACCTCCCCAGTTGCCACATTTTCCCCTTTACACCCTCCTCCCCTGTACTTCCTACCCCTCCCCACCTCACCCCCTGACATCTTCCTTCCCTCCCTCCCAATCTCACCCCCACGCCGGTACATCTTCCTCTCCTAGTCAAACCTAGACCTTCCACGGCCACACCTCCACCCCACTGTACACCTTCCTCTCCCACTCACAGCTGGACCTTTGACGATCATCTCTAGCAGACTATGGCCAAGACATGATGTCCCAAGCTATACCCTCAACAGTGACCTTCTGCTTTCCATGAGCTTTTTGTGGCAGACCCACGCCCAAATAAGTCCATTGAACATGCCAGGTTGATGCAAATGTTCCTTCAAGGTACTTTAGCTGTAGGGCTCCAGCATTTCCTGCTCCTTGGATGTCCACAATGTGTGAGCAAGGCCCTACAGTAAGTCCTAACTTCTGCACGTCACACTTTTCACGATGTGCTCTGCACCAGCATGTTTTCTCGCTGATATTGGCGGTGAATTTGATGTGGGGAGATGATTCTGGTGGGCAGGCAAGATGGTGAGATGCAAATGAGTTGAAATTAGGTCCTTGACGTTAGACGGCAGGAAAGGTGGCCCACCATTGGTGGGTATAGAGGACGATCACAAACTGGTTTCACAACAGTGTTAAACAATTTTTGGTCTTCTTGCCATATTATTTGCTCACATCCACCATGATGCCCAACGACAGCTGAGGAGGAAAATTCCAGCCTGAGGACCTGAATCACAACAGCTAACATTTATACCAAAGGGCTGCAATGAATAATCTCAGCCATATTGTGCTGCGTGTATATGTTCAGGAGCTAAGATCAAGTTGCCCTTTATTTTTCCTGACTGTAACACCAACACCAGACAACTTTAAACAAGTGATAAAAACAAAAAAACTGCGGATGCTGGAAATCCAAAACAAAAACAGAATTACCTGGAAAAACTCAGCAGGTCTGGCAGCATCGGCGGAGAAGAAAAGAGTTGACGTTTCGAGTCCTCATGACCCTTCGACAGAACTTGAGTTCGAATCCAGGAAAGAGCTGAAATATAAGCTGGTTTAAGGTGTGTGTGTGGGGGGCGGAGAGATAGAGAGACAGAGAGGTGGAGGGGGTTGGTGTGGTTGTAGCGACAAACAAGCAGTGATAGAAGCAGATCATCAAAAGATGTCAACAACAATAGTACAATAGAACACATAGGTGTTAAAGTTAAAGTTGGTGATATTATCTAAACGAATGTGCTAATTAAGAATGGATGGTAGGGCACTCAAGGTATAGCTCTAGTGGGTTTTTTTTTATATATTGGAAATAGGTGGGAAAAGGAAAATCTTTATAATTTATTGGGAAAAAAAAAAGGGGGAAACAGAAAGGAGGTGGGGATGGGGGAGGGGACTCACGACCTAAAGTTGTTGAATTCAATATTCAGTCCGGAAGGCTGTAAAGTCCCTAGTCGGAAGATGAGGTGTTGTTCCTCCAGTTTGCGTTGGGCTTCACTGGAACAATGCAGCAAGCCAAGGACAGACATGTGGGCAAGAGAGCAGGGTGGAGTGTTAAAATGGCAAGCGACAGGGAGGTTTGGGTCATTCTTGCGGACAGACCGCAGGTGTTCTGCAAAGCGGTCGCCCAGTTTACGTTTGGTCTCTCCAATGTAGAGGAGACCACATTGGGAGCAACGAATGCAGTAGACTAAGTTGGGGGAAATGCAAGTGAAATGCTGCTTCACTTGAAAGGAGTGTTTGGGTCCTTGGACGGTGAGGAGAGAGGAAGTGAAGGGGCAGGTGTTGCATCTTTTGCGTGGGCAAGGGGTTGTGCCATAGGAGGGGGTTGAGGAGTAGGGGGTGATGGAGGAGTGGACCAGGGTGTCCCGGAGGGAGCGATCCCTACGGAATGCCGATAAGGGGGGTGAAGGGAAGATGTGTTTGGTAGTGGCATCATGCTGGAGTTGGCGGAAATGGCGGAGGATGATCCTTTGAATGCGGAGGCTGGTGGGGTGATAAGTGAGGACAAGGGGGACCCTATCATGTTTCTGGGAGGGAGGAGAAGGAGTGAGGGCGGATGCGCGGGAGATGGGCCGGACACGGTTGAGGGCCCTGTCAACGACCGTGGGTGGAAAACCTCGGTTAAGGAAGAAGGAGGACATGTCAGAGGAACTGTTCATCTGTTCCGATGATGCTACATTCAAAAACAGTTCCTCTGACATGTCCTCCTTCTTTCTTAACCGAGGTTTTCCACCCACGGTCGTTGACAGGGCCCTCAACCGTGTCCGGCCCATCTCCCGCGCATCCACCCTCACTCCTTCTCCTCCCTCCCAGAAACATGATAGGGTCCCCCTTGTCCTCACTTATCACCCCACCAGCCTCCGCATTCAAAGGATCATCCTCCGCCATTTCCGCCAACTCCAGCATGATGCCACTACCAAACACATCTTCCCTTCACCCCCCTTATCGGCATTCCGTAGGGATCGCTCCCTCCGGGACACCCTGGTCCACTCCTCCATCACCCCCTACTCCTCAACCCCCTCCTATGGCACAACCCCTTGCCCACGCAAAAGATGCAACACCTGCCCCTTCACTTCCTCTCTCCTCACCGTCCAAGGACCCAAACACTCCTTTCAAGTGAAGCAGCATTTCACTTGCATTTCCCCCAACTTAGTCTACTGCATTCGTTGCTCCCAATGTGGTCTCCTCTACATTGGAGAGACCAAACGTAAACTGGGCGACCGCTTTGCAGAACACCTGCGGTCTGTCCGCAAGAATGACCCAAACCTCCCTGTCGCTTGCCATTTTAACACTCCACCCTGCTCTCTTGCCCACATGTCTGTCCTTGGTTTGCTGCATTGTTCCAGTGAAGCCCAACGCAAACTGGAGGAACAACACCTCATCTTCCGACTAGGGACTTTACAGCCTTCCGGACTGAATATTGAATTCAACAACTTTAGGTCGTGAGTCCCCTCCCCCATCCCCACCCCCTTTCTGTTTCCCCCCTTTTTTTTCCCAATAAATTATAAAGATTTTCCTTTTCCCACCTATTTCCAATATATAAAAAAAAAACCCACTAGAGCTATACCTTGAGTGCCCTACCATCCATTCTTAATTAGCACATTCGTTTAGATAATATCACCAACTTTAACTTTAACACCTATGTGTTCTATTGTACTATTGTTGTTGACATCTTTTGATGATCTGCTTCTATCACTGCTTGTTTGTCGCTACAACCACACCAACCCCCTCCACCTCTCTGTCTCTCTATCTCTCCGCCCCCCACACACACACCTTAAACCAGCTTATATTTCAGCTCTTTCCTGGACTCGAACTCAAGTTCTGTCGAAGGGTCATGAGGACTCGAAACGTCAACTCTTTTCTTCTCCGCCGATGCTGCCAGACCTGCTGAGTTTTTCCAGGTAATTCTGTTTTTGTTTTTAACTTTAAACAAGTTCCTGATGGTGATTTTGCAGCTGATTTCCTCCATGTTAGTAACAGATGTTTAAAGGTGCTTTTTGAAATATATTTAAAGAAAAGCTTTGTGTATAGGTTAAACAACTAAACAGGTGGCTTTCACACTATGGGGTCAGTGTTAACTTGGGTGACTGACTGCCAGCGTTTGAACTCGACTGGACTGGAGGCTGACCTTCGACCAGCAGTGGTTACTCCTGCTCTTCCAAGACTTACAATAACCATTTCAAACTGACCCTTTGGAGTATCTCCGGCTTAACTAAACCAGAGGCCCAGGTTTATGGGCAGGATTTTCCCCCTATCAGGGGCGAAGTTGAAGGGCGGATGCTGACAGGTGCGCTTCTGATCAGGGATGTGGTGCTAGTTAAGGCCCAGCCAGCGTGATGTCCGCACAGAAGCACTATGTGCTCGCTGTGGGTGGGGGGGGATTCCCAAAATCAAGAGTGCACTCTTTTCCACATGCGCATGAAAGAGCGCATTCATCTCCCTGAGGCTACACTTAGATTGGCTCTAAATGTCAAAAAGTTAAAAATAGAAAAATAAAATTTCCCTAACATGTCCCCTCATGTGACACTGTCACATGAGTTTGGACATGTCCATAATTTTTACAAAAACTTTATTAACTTAAATTTTTTAAAACCTACATGAAACCTCATCCCGCCTGTGGATAAGGTTTCGTGCTTTTTCTAATGCGTGCTGGGGCTCCTGGCCTGCTCGCCAACCTTAAGGTTGGCCGGGCAGGTCCTTTAATTTCTTAATTGACTGTCAATGGCCTCAATTGGCCATTGACAGGTCGGCGGGTACACAGCTGATTTTGCTGTGCCCCCGCCTACCTGAAACTTAAAATGGAGAGCGGTGACGTTGGGAGTTCCGCCCAATGTCACCGCCCATCATTTTACGCGTCGGCGAGCGGACCCCGCCCCTGCTTGCCAACGTGTAAAATCCTGCCCAACGTTATTGGGCTCAAATCCCACCACGGCAGCTGGTGGAATTTAAATTCATTTAATAAAACCTGGAATATAAAAAAAAAGCTTGTCGCAGTAACAACAATCATCAATTGTCATAAAAACCCATCTGGTTCACTAATGTTCTTTAGGGAAGGAAATCTGCCATCCTTACCCAGTCTGGCCTACGTGTGACTCCAGACCTATAGTTAGCTTGTTGACTCTTAACTACCCACCGAAAGGGGCTAGCAAAGCCACTCAATCCAAGGGCAATTAGGGATGGGCAACAAATGCTGGCCTTTCCAGTGTTGCTCACATCCCATAGAAGAATAAAGAAAAAAAGAGGGAGACCAGAACAAGGGGTAAAACTTTAAAGTTAAAGTTTCTCCTGTTACTATGCTGTGGAGCTGATTAAATTGCATATGGTGTACTCTCCAGCCAGTTCAATCCTAAAATGGCCATCAGGATCTTACATATATCATTGAAGCTTAATTTACATTTAAAAGCACATTACCACTTTCTTCAGCGATAATGGGGTTGTAAGGCTACTGACCCCAGTTTTAAGCCCTTATCGCCCTGTTAGCACTAAGGCCTGCATATTTCAAAAGGGTTTCCCTAGCTGCCATCTGAAGAGTCGGTGGAGAACACATCCCTGTTGACTGTGACTGCCCCGCAGCCATTTCACCCTCAAATGTGCATGAATTAGCTGCAGGCAGAACGTCTGCTCCTCACTTGGGAGAAAGCCAGGCAATAGTTTGGATCTGTTCAAGTCCATCAAAAATAAATGGAATGCTCAATTCAAACTTACAAATAACTAAGTCACTGAAGATAAAGTGAAAAGGATCATTAACACATAGGGCTATGGAATTAATGAGCACAGTAGACTGTGGAAATTGTATTCTATTAAGTTCACTGCTCTTGGTTTCAAGTTTCACAGATCTTATTCTCCAGTTACTTATGACCATGTAAGGAGCATTTCCACTTCTTGGTGCTCATTCAATAAATTCCCTCTATCATGAGTAATCATTTCAGGTGCCTTTAATGTACCTAATGTGGCATAAAAATTTCCACTGGCCTTGTTAATAACTCCATCATTATATCAGTGGTAGCAACCTTGACATTTATATATAAATTATTTCGTTCCCACAGTCACAGTTGAAGAGTTTATTCTTCATTCGTGTTTTTTAATGCTGAGAACATGAGGAATTTCTGATATTCCCTAGGCTGTATTTAAATAGGATGTGATTCTTTTAATTATTCAAGCTGCATGTTCAAAAACTATATCTTGTCAGTCATCAGCTACCTAATAAACCTAGCAATTCACCCCATTAGTTCCAAATGGCCAACTCTGTCCTTGCTATATTCCTTATTTGCTGATTTCTCCTCTCTGTATTTCATATATTTGGAAATTTGTAAAGGACCATTTCTGACAATATGATAAAGGCAAAATAGTGCGGATGCTGGAAATCTGAAAAAGAAAAAAGAAAATGCTGGAAAAACTCAGCAGGTCCTGCAGCATATGTAGAGAGAGAAACAGAGTTAACGTTTCATGTCCATATCCTCTTCTTCAGAGCTAAAGAGAACTAAAGATATGATGGATTTTATGCTGTTTAAAGAGGGGGTGGAGTAGGTGGAGCAAAATAGAAGGCCAGGGATAGGTGGGAACTAAGGAGAAATTTGACAAAGATGTCATGGACACAGGGACAAAGGGAATGTTAATGGGAGTGTTAAAGACTAAAGAGGATGCTGATAGCAGCATAAAGGTAAGATTGTAGAACAAAGGTCAGTGCTCTGTGAAAGCAAAACTTAAGAACAAGTCACAGATAGCCCTGTGGGGGTGGGGATAGGGGGTTGGGGGAAAAGATAAAAATACATTTTTTAAAATGAATAAATAAATAAATATATATTTTTAAAAGTTGGATTAAAAAAGGCGTAAAGATGGAGGAGAGTGCTCATGGTCTGAAGTTGTTGAACTCAATGTTTCGTCTGGAAGGTTGTAAAGTGCCTAGTCGGAAGATATGGTGCTGTTCCTTCAGTTTGCATTGTGCTTCACTGGAACAATGCAGCAGGCCAAGGACAGATATGTGGGCATGAGAGCAGGGTGGAATGTTAAAATGGCAAGTGACAGGAAGGTCTGGGTCATGCTTGCAGACTGAGTAAAGGTTTTCCGCAAAGCGGTCACCCAGTCTGCATTTAGTCTCCCAGGTTTAGAGGAGGGAGCAGCGAATATGGTAGACCATTGCTTTCTGACACTGTTCTCCAGGGACAAAACTCAAATGTCAAATTCATACCAGCATTTTCAGATACAAAGAAAATGATGGGCATATGAATAAATAATGTGGGTAAAACTAAATTGGAGGCGATGATCAACTGTTGTCGCAGCTATCCCTCAATTCAGGTTTGAGAGTTTCTGTCATGGGTCTTCATGTGACTGAACAGGCTGATTCTTGACTTGCAGCTCTTTGGGCACATGGGGCAGGATGTTCCATGAGGTAGTGAAATCCAAAGTGCAGGATTTACTTCCTGTTCTTTCCCTCTGTGCTGTCACTTTGTCCTCCCCTGGAATGCTGGCCACTTGAGAATTGAGAGAATAGGATCTGGCAGGGGAGGTAATTTTCAACCATCCAGGCACAGTGTCCAGTCCATTGAAGTTGATTTTGCAGGAGCTTTGCCTGAATGCTTGTGGAGCTGGCTTCAAGAAGGGCACTAGCGATTGTCCGATGGTCCTCCCATTGAATCCGAAGGACGTGGCGGAAGCATTGCTGAGGAATTTCTCTAGTACTGTAAGGTATTTCTGATACACAGCCCAGGTCTCACTGCAGTACAGGATTGTGGTGATGACAACTGCTCTGTACGTTAGGACTTTTGTTGATATGCAGAGGTCTTTGATGTCAAACACTCACTGCTGTAATTTTGTAGAATGCTGAGCTAGGGCTCGATCCAGTGTTGGATCTCCTCATAAATTGTGGCCATTTTAGAGAGGCGGCTGAGTATGGCAAGTGCTCAACATATTCCAGAGTCTCTCTTCAACCTATATGGGGGTGGTATATTTGGCTGACCAGGTTATGTTGATATGAGATTTGACAAAATTCAAGGGGAGGCGAGTTTCTTGTATGAAGAATTGAAGAGATTGAGAATGGTTTGCAAATCTAGTAAAGAGTGGTAAATGACACTGCAGTCATCCACAAACTGTAGATCATGTATATCTATGGTGGTCAGTTAAATTTTGGCGTGGAGGTGACTGAGATTAAAGAATTTTCTATCTAGGCAGTATTTAATACTGACACCAGAGGGCAGTCGATCTATTATGAGGTGAATAGCCACTGTCAAATAGTTTGGGAGCTATCACACAACCTTGTTTGATCCTGATCCATATCTGGAAGATGCCTGTTTCAGATCTTCCACCCAAGACAGTTGTATGAAGCAATTTCAGGATTTTGAAGAAGTTTCTTGGACATCCAAGGCATTGTAGCACAGTCTATGGACCCTCATGATTTACTGGGTAAAATACTTTGGCCAGGTTGATGAATCCAATGAAGAGTTCTTGGTAATGTTTTCGACATTTTTCTTGGATTTGTCTGATAATAAAGATCATGCCAGAGTTTCCTCTGGAATGTCGAAAGCCACCCTGTGTCCCTGGGAGGATTTCCTCAGCCACAGGAAGTACTGTAGGTGATTCAGGGAGTTCACTTTCCTCCCAAATCCATAGGATGTGTGCATGAAGTCTTGGTGTGAGCAAAAGTCCACCAGCTTTGAAACCTCAGCTGGAATACCAGCTCTCCCATTGATAGTCGTTCTCCCATGGATTCTACCACAGGCTTCTGGGAGATAGACTGGAGAGTATCAGCTACCACTGTGGATTCACAGTTGTTCAAAATGTTTTTTTCCAGCATTGATGCATTGCATATGTCATTCTTAAGAAGGGGGACACTATCCTGTGAGTAAATGAGGTTTTGTCCATTTGACCTTGTGGCTTCAAAAAGAGCATGTCATGATGTTCAGCATATCATTGAATCTCTTGGGATTCTTTTTCCCACCCTTTATATTCCAGATTTGTCTTTGAGCATCAGCCTTGAGCTGCTGGAATGCTGCCTCCTTGACCTGTGACCTTGGGTTGCTCTGTCAGGCAATGAAGGCTGCTCATTTTATTAACATGTTACATCTTTAATGTTTTCTAGTTCTGACAAAAGGCCACAGACTCGGCACGATCACCCAGATTTCGCAGTGGTAATGATGGCAAAACTGTCAGCGTTCTCTGTCATTACTCCACTGAAACTGGCATCATATTCTGGGCCTGCATATGCCAGAATAAAGCAGAGATCCAAAAGTTGCTATCGGTGATTCTACCCTTTTCCAGAGCGTGTAATATTGAGCCACCCCAACTCTACCACCCTCAGATTGCAATCAATGGGAACTCAATTGAATTGATCAGAAGTTCCACTCCTATGCTGTTAATCGCATGTAAAAAATCTATTAAAAATTTACAACTGGTTGAATGAGGTGTATCTGCATTTTTAACATCATACTAACTTTAATATTACTGTTAAGCATTCACACTGGTCCTGAGAAGCTAATTTTATATTTGAAGAATATAACATTTCTTCATAAGGATAAAAAAAATTGCATATATCTAAATAATAAATTTGTTTATCTTCATTTTTGCTTCTACCTTAATCCAATCACAATCAGTTATTTTGCTATTTGAAATTTTAAATTAGAAGCGAAGCAATTCAGTTCTTTTGTCTTCCTACTTGGCTGTGTGTGAATGCTTCAGTGGGTTATTAGCTGCTTACGTGCTTACTGACATCACTGTGAGTGTGCACACATTGTCTTGACTTGACTTGAAGCAAGATTTCACCTGCCATCCAGAAAGGGGAAGCCCATGCTGCAAAGATTGCTAGATCTTCGTGGTCAGCTTTTTTCGAGGTCACCTTTCTTTAAGGTCCCTTTCTACTGATACCACCTGCTATGCTGGATATTTCCAGCATTTTCTGCTTAAATACCAAGATGTTAATATGCTCCAGAGCCACAACCTGGGGAGTTGTGTGAATGGTGTTATTATTGTGAGCTTTTCGATCTAAAACAACACTGATGAGGACTTGTGGTTAGAATGCTATAACTGTAATTGTGGGAAAAGACCATTTTCTCTTTCCCTCAGATCAGCTTTACATTTCTATTTATTGTGGATTTCTTTCAATAAATTATGTACCAGGAAGTCCAATTATTTTACAAGTTGAGTTGTTTGTTGCAATCTGTGTTTAGAAAAGCAAACAATCCCAAAATGATATCATCTTTTTTGGTAATATTGCCAATGTGCCAAACTTCCAGCCAAATCAGCTCATGATTTATTGTCTGAGATATGTCTGCCCAAACAAATATATCTGTCCTTCAGCCTTGTTCCTCAACTGTGTGAAAAAATCTCCAATCCCCCACTGCTTCAACCAACAAAGTAGTTCTGTTTGTTGCTTACAAGGTTTAGTATTATTTTTACACCAGAGACATGTTATATTCCTTGGAAATGGTAAACAGGATGCTATGCTTGATATTCTGCCCAGAAATTTGCCTTCAGTCTCCAAACATTATGAGTTAAGGCACTTATTGGCATTAGCACACTATCTGGCTTGATAAGATATTGCAGTTGTTGCCATCATGATTGTGCCAGAAAGAAGCTGGTAAACCAGTACGAAAACAGAATTCAGCATTATGTAATAGTATTCAAGCTGTGGCATTGACAGGGCAATTTCATAAAACTAGGAAATTTATTTTTTACAATCTTTACTTACTTTAGTCACCACAGGCTGTCATTTGAACAGAATCTTATATTGAAAAATGTTCCTTTATCTTTTTATAAGCGTTACTACTATGTTGAGTCTTTTTGTTGTTTCTGACTGATTTGATCCTGATACCCAGTTAACAATGTTTTGGATTTGGAAAATTTCATGATAGAAGGACAGTGTGACCTTTTAAAGAATTAGCATAGGGTGTTCTGATATGTTCACTAAAACATATTGGCATTGACAATCCAATGTAAGTCGGAGGTATTAATGATCAAATGGCATGGTGCTCCGGTCAAATCACACCATAAATACTGTGCACAGTTCTGGTTGCCAAGAAGCAATGCAGACTAGCACAGAATTGTGGTCAACCAAGAAACCTACCCAGTGCTAGCTAAAACAACGGCCAAAGTTTTCCTTGCCACCGGCATCGGGCGTGCTTGGTGGCATGAACGGACAATATGGTGTGATCGATTTCACAACAGCATAAAACCAGTTCACAATCGTCCGTTCAGCCCGTCAATGGTGGGCCGCGTTCTCTGCCATTGGACATTGGGAACCTCGCTGTAATACATCAGCATATCGTTATTAGGCCTGCCCACCAGAATTTTCCCCCAGGCAGGATCACCCACCCACGTCAACGGGAAAGCACGGCAGTGTAGAACACACCTTGTCAACTGTGACGTGCAGAAGTCGGGACTTACCCGCCAGGGTTTTGATCACATTAGGAACATCCGAGAGTTGGAAAAAGCTGGAGCCTGACAGCAAGGGCACACTGGAGGAACATCCATGGCATGTTGAGTAGATTCTTATGCAGTGCTGCGAAGCAGCTCATGGAAGTTGGAAAGTTACCATTGATACTCACAATGGGGGATGGTCGAGGGGGTGGGAGAGGAAGGGCTAGGATCAGCAAAGAGAGGTGTCAGGGTAGGGTAATGGCAGGGGAGGAATGAAGGTGTCAGGATAGGGGGAGGTTGGGATAGTGGGAATGAAGGTGTAGTGGGGGAGGTTGGGCGGGGTAGGGAGAACGACGGGAGGAGGGAGTAATAAGGGAGAAGACCGCACCTGGGGAGGTAGATGTAAGGGGGAGTGGAAGATGCAAGGGAAGGAGCACAGAGAGGGGAGGGTGCCCAGGGGGAGGAAGAGGTGCGGAGAGGGGATGGAGTAAGGGTTGAGGAAGAAGTAAGGGTGGAGGAAGGAGTCAAAAAGTGCGCAGGAGCAAGGCTGGAGGAAGAAATGAGGTTGGAGGTAGAGGTAAGGCTAGAGAAAGGAGTCGAGTGCAGAGAAGGACTAAGCCTGGCTGAAGAGGTAAGGGTGGAGGAAGGAGTCATGAAGGGGGAGGGACTAAGCAGGGCCAGAGTCTGGGGGTGTGGGAGGACTGGGGGGGTGGGGGGAGGGGGGAGAAGGGGTTCCGTGGGGAAGGGGCATGAAGGGGGGAAGGGTTGCAATGGGGGGAAGGGGTGTGAGGGGGGGAAGGGTGCAAAGGGGAGAAGGAGTTCCAGGCAGGGAAGGAGTGAGGAGGAGGTGGAGGTACAGAGCAGGGTTGTGCAGTTGAACATGCACGGGAGAGATCGGATAGTTCCATGTCTGCCTGCTGGGGAGTGAAGTGAGTGGTTTGGAGGAAGGGTGAGAATGACCAAGAGCAGAGTGAGGCTGCAGGACGGGAGGGTGAGTGTTCGACGGTAGCGATAGAAGGGACAGCAAGGGTGGTTAGTGGGGATTCAGTGGTATACACGGACCCTGGGGATGGGACAGTGGAGGTCAGTGAGGTGAATGTGGATGGGATGGGATTTTCAGGAACAAAGGGAATGTACATGTTCACTTGGACATCCCGAAAGAAAAGGGTTCAGGCTGATAGGTCACGGAGGGGAGGTGGAAGGTGATGCCAGCGGGTTCAACTGTAATAGGGGAGAGGAAATGGGTGACTGGAGGAGGATAAAAGATGGTGGAATGAATAATGCAGTAAAACCAGACCGTGGTGACTAAATTGAAAGTGAAACGAGAGTCATGATGGGCGAGATCAGGTGCTGCATGGGAGTGTGATCAGTGGGTGTGTGGAAATGCAGGTCAGCTCAGATGGACAACTGAAAGCGAACACCAGTAGGCAGCATTGAAAATGCTCAGGACATTGAGATGAGTGTGAAACGTGAAGGATCCATGTGCGTGGGAGGGAACTTGCATGAGGCTCTGAAAGGCCCTGTCACACATACACTCTCCCTCCTGAATCATTCGTGGGCCGGCTGCTCCCTTTGCAGTGACAATTCTTACGGGCTGCTTATTTCCAGCTCTTCAGTGGAGGAGGTGCCCTCTTGGCTGCAGGCGAGGACGTGGATTGAGCTGAGGGACTGGCTGGCTGAGGGTGTTGGTCCCTAGGCAAAGTTCCCTGTGAAGCAAAGTAGAGATAATTAGTGCATGGCAGTAGAGTCAAAAGCAGGAGAGAGAGCATTCACTATTGCATTGAGGGGAGGATGTTGTGTTGCAGCATCCTCAGGTGGGTGTTCAGCGCTGACCTCGCCATCGCCGCAGGCAGGGTTCACATCCTCACCAGTCAGCACAATGGCACACTCCTCAAAGTGATTGAGGGGCCTAATGTGGGCCACTCCACTGCCAGTCTGGGACCTCTCACTGCTGATCTGAGCAGGCTTCTACTGCATGAAAACAGATGGAGAGAGTATGAGCAGGACACATGACACTGCATAGAATGTTTGTGTGGAGAGCAGAGCCATAGACGGGATGAGGATGTGAGTGCAAGGGGATATGAGCCTGATGGAGATGTGAGGGTATATGTTAGTGGTGTTGTCCCTTGAGGTGTGAGATCCCTGTGGATGTGTGATGGGTTTGTGAGTGTGTGAGTTGAGAGTGATGAGAAGAACGAGTTTCCCTGATGGATCGGATGAGACCATTCATCCTGTAGTGGCACTGGGTGACTGTCCTCATTTGCAGGTCATTGGCTCTGACCACCACCTCCCAAGCCAGGTTGCTCACATCACTGCCCATTCCTGCAGCCAGAGCAGGGGTAGAGGACATTACAGCAGCCCTCCACAGCATCCAAAGGCGTTCCAGCAACATGTCATTAAACCTGGGGGCTGCAGTCTTTTTTCTTTTCATGGACATCTTCTCTGCAGTAGTCATGGCCTGGAAACACTGAGATGTGTGCACACAGTTGGACTTTAAATATGGCGCCCGGTGTGATGAAGCGGCAAGGTGATGGTGGGAGGCGAATGAGAGCCCGCCCACGGGAATGCATAAATAATCTGGCGGGATTGGGGCGATACAGTGTGAAAACCCGCCATGGCAGCCATTGAGTAAAACGTTGTTTTACCTGCCCGCTACCCCACTTAATGCAAATCTGGGACACTTCCGCCCCAAATGAAACAAGTAAGTTCCAATGTAATGTTGTTTTTCTCCTGCAGATTAAAAGAAAACACTGCATTTGCCAAAATCCAAAATGGTTTGGTCAGATTTCCTGCTTAATTGAAATAAATGGCAATCATTGACAGGTTTCCTACCCATTGTCTGAAGAGCCAGTGTCACCTCTTCTAGTGAAAGCCTGCCACATTAAGTGCCAATCAGGCACTTATGGCAGTGGCAGGCCTTCCCAGAGATGAAGGACACTAGGGGGAGAGTTGCTGGTTTTGAGAATCTCCTGTACTCATATTTTTGAGTTTAGCTCACGTTTCAATTATCCCAGTCAACAAGATACTATCAGTTCAGAGGGGGAATTTCAAGACATATTTGACAACCTCCACTATTGCAACGGAATTAATTTGTATTTGCATAAAAGCAGGGCATTTTGTGACAAGCTTAGAAAGCTAGCTTCAATCTAAAAATTGCTAATCGGCTGTTGCAATAATTTATGGAAAGGATTACCTTTTGAAATGTGTTGCTGTTACCACAATATCACATTTATAAAAAAAAACACATAAATCACTGAAATAAATTGGTGAGCTGCATTATGATACTCGATATCTGTGAGCTGTTATTTTAGAACAAAGCCCAAAGGAATGTGCAACTCATTAAATTTGATACAATAAATAGCCAACTGTGTACCATATACACTAATCAATCTCAGTCTCAATTTTCACAATCTCAGAAAAATATCTCCCTGAAAAAGCAAGAGAAAAGAAGAAACAAAGCTTTTATAAAGCAATAAATTCTATTCAATTTACGAAAGTATTTCCAATCTTAAAGGAGTCTGCAAAATTATATAACCTATTTTATTTCTTGATTGTTGCTTTTACAAAGGCTTAAAATGGTGCTGTGCAAATACTAATATACAAATGCTTAACGCATTCATGTTAAGATCCTTATTCTACGATTTCAGCTGAAGCCTCTACTGCTTTATGACCTGTACTAGAGTGTGCCTGGAAGGTGGATATTCAGTGTGGACAAGATCAAATGTGATTGTGCTCACCCTCATTGATGACTTGACCAATTGATAATTTTGCTTTCTGTAGTGGTGCCATGAGAGGATGTACACTGTAGATATCAGTGTAATTTTTTTCACCTGATTCAAACTGATACTCTGGAAAAAAATCAAAAATCACCTTGAAAAAAGTCATTCACAAGCATGTAAATAAATGTAAATATTCTTAATCTCATTGCCCACTGTAATGAAGAGATCAGGCCAGAAGGGCTGAAGTTAATCTAGGCGAGGAGAGTCTTACCCATTGTCTGAAGAGCCAGTGTCACCTCTTCTAGTGAAAGCCCGCCGCATTAAGTGCCAATCAGGCACTTTTGGCAGCGGCGGGCCTTCCCAGAGATGAAGGACACTAGGGGACACTAGTTGCTGCCCACTGAAAGTTCCGGCCAATCAAAGACCGGCAGATCTTCATTGCTCAGCAGCGCAATGGGGAAGCCGTGCCAGCTGCTGGTAATGCACCCACCCAGGATTGCCGAGGGACCCACGCACAGGTGAGTGTAGGTGGGAAGGGGCTGCGCAATGGGAGTCATGGTAGAAGGAGGGGGGGGGCTCCCTGACGAATCAGTCAATTATTGGCCAATTTCAAGGGGGTTATAGTTATTTGTGCATTCAAAACATTTTGTAACCTAAGTGAAAGTCAAATAAAAACAGAAGCTACTGAAACACTCAAGCACTCATCTTGACTAAGGCATGTGCACCCCCTGTCTGTTTCTCTTTGGTCAGGCAGAAGACAATGAACACCCATTTCCTAGTCTAAAAAGTGTTCGTCACCACCCTTATGCAGCAGTGAATGACAAAATGGGAGATTTTACAGCTGTCGCCTGTTCCAGTACTTCCTTCATAAAATGTAGTTGACATGTGAGCCTTTGAAACTCTCTTCCTCAAAAGCAGTGGATGCAGAGTCTTTAAATATTCTTGAGGCAGAGCTAGATAGATTCTTAATTAACAAGAGGGTAAAAGGTTATCAGGGGTAGGCAGGAATGTGACGTTGAGGTTACACTCAGATCACCGATGATCTTATTGAATGGTGGAGTAGGCTCAAGGGGCCGAGTGGCCTACTCCTGCTCCTGCTCCTAATTCATATGTATGTTCGTATGTACACTGCTCTGGCTTAATTTGAGGAAGAGAAAATGACAGTACTTACACCAAATCAACATTATACGCTGACTGAAGTCACAATCTGCCTTCACTTCATACTTGCAGCATATGCTTCTAAAACCAGCACAACTGACCTTCACAAAGTGACCTCTGTTGCAGGCCACTCAGTGTGAACACTTTTTTAGGACCAAAATGACAACTGTGACACTAAAAGTCAGGTGAGGTGAGAGTGACTGTCCTTAGCATATAGACAGCATTTCACCGACTATAGGATCAAGGCAACTTATGAAAATTGGGAATCGGGGAAAAGCGTACACTGGCTGGAGTCGTACCTAGCACAAAGGAAGCTGGTTCTGGTCAATGAAGGCCAGTCACCTCAGTCCCAGGATGCCACTTCAGTAGTTCTTCAGGTAGTGTCCTAGGCCCAACCACCTTGAGCTACTTCATCAATGACCTTCCCCCCATCATAAGGTCAAAAATGTTCACTGATGATTGCACAGTATTGAGCACCATTTGCAACTAATCAGATGCTGAAGCAATCTGTGCCCGCAAGACCAGGACAACATTCAGGTTTGGGCTGATAAGTGGCAAATGACATTCGCACCACACCAGTGCCAGGCAATAACCATTTCCAACAAGAGAGAATCTAAACATCTCCCCATGACATTCAATGGCATTACCATCGCTAAATCCCCACTAGCAACACTTGAGGGTCACCATTGACCAGAAGCTTAACTGGACCAGCCGTACAAATACTGTGGCTACAAGACCAGGTTAGAGTCTTAGAATTCTGTGGTGAGTTACTCATCCCCTGACTCCCCAAAGCCTGTCCACTATCTACAAGGCATACATCAGGAGTGTGATGGAATACTCTCAACTTGCCTGGATGAGTGCAGCTCCAACAACACTCAAGAGGCTCAACGTCATCTGGGACAAAGCAGCTCACTTGATTCGCACTCTATCTACTAACGTAAACATTTATTCTCCCATCACTAAAGCATAGTGGCATCAGTGGGTACTATCTACAAGATTCACTGCACCAACTTGCCAAGCCTGCTTTGACAGCACCTTTCAAACCTTCAACCTCTACCAACTAGAAGGACAAGGGCAGAATACATATAGGAACACCACCACCTGCAAGTTTCTTTCCAAATCACCCACCACCCTGACTTAAAACTCTATCACCATTCCTTCACTGTTGTTGGATCAAATACCTGGAACTTCCTTCCTAATAGCACTGTGGGAATGTCTATATCATGAAGACTGCAGTGATTCAAGAAGGCAGCTCACCACCACCTCCTCAAGGACAATAAGGGATGGGCAATAAATGCTGACCTTGCCAACAATACACACACCCCATGAACAAAAAACAAAAAAATCTATGGTCTCTAAAAAGCTGAATTTTGCCGCCCAAAAAATCTATTCATTATGAAGTTTAAATGTGCTTAAATTATAAGTGATTTTCTAGATTATTTGGAGGACCATTTCTCCCTAATACCTTTAGACAAGTAGTTCCGTGCTTTCAACATTTGGATTTCTTGCTCCAAACATTAATATAATGTTTTTCTCCCCAATACAAGTAAAGGAATGTTGGGTATACACATTATTTAAATTGCAGGGCCCCAAACAATTACTTCTTAAGCTTCAAATCATGGCCAGTGTTAAGATGTTAATTTTTTGGAGGCTACACTGCTTTTTGATGCTGTTGATCAGTCTTTGCTAATGTTCCCAATTGGTTGGTAGCAACAGGAAAACAAAGCATGTAAAATGATTAAGTAAATCTGATGATATACAATAGATATGCCAAAACTGGAAGCAATATCAATCTGTTTCTTACAAAATCTGGAATGGGTAGTTTCACTTGTAACAATATGCATTGTTTGGAATATGAAAGCTGTCTGTATGGAGATGTATCAAAGCGGGCAAGTTTTGAAGATGAACTCCATTTGGCTGCTACTTGTTCTAATCCCTATAAAGGCAGATAACATTTAAAAATATATTTGAATTTCCAATGACTGATTGAAAGGATCACACAACCAGATTTCAAGTTTTAAGACTTTTACTGTAACAAACTAACTAAAAGCTGTGTTGTATAAACAAAATTTAGCAGGCAACTTATACTATAGACCAGAAGTTCCCCATTTAAATTTAACACAACCAAAAATCTCCAGTTGTACACAGTTATACTTTACAGTGCCCCTTAATTGGACATTTCATTTTCCAGGAACCAGTGCAAAGTTATTCACAGCTCCTGATGGTTTGCTTCCGTTCTTATTTCCCAACTGGACAACTTATGATCCTAGAACTGACTTTCACTGTGAGGGTTACAATGGAGATTCCTTCCTCTAGCCCCAGGTAGGCAAATCTTCCAGTCTCTTTTAAATCCTCATGAAATCAATCTCTTCAATCTGAGTGCAAGCGTCACCCACATGTTACATGGTGACCAAGAGTCAGCATTTTCTCTGTTTTAGCACAGGACCCCTGTCTTCCTGCCCTCTCTCTCTCTCTCACTCAGATTCTTGCAGACTAACAATGAATTTCAAGGATATCTTAGGAAAACTAAAACTCAATGCCACAATGGCATTCTATGAACCTTTCCCTCCCCAAAGCCCATGGCAATGTGAATCATGTGGATCTTGAATCCAGGTAGGAATGCTAATTGGCTATCCTCTAGACCCCTAACTGCATTCTATCTTGGACTTAAACAGACTGTTTAAAGTATAGCCGTTTATAAAACCCAACATTCCTAGCACCTCCCTGTGAGACCTGGAGACTGACAGTCTACCCACAGCCTGCACAACTGGTCTTATCATTGTCTACAGATGTGAACATCTTGCAACTTCTTCCCAGTAAATCAGCCTGGGCCCCTTACCCCCATAACAACCAAGCCACCCAGGCTTGTTGTCAGGTGGAATTTGGAGCAGGTCATATGACCTCTTCACTACTCCATTTTACCTTAAGTTAAAGAGGCAATCACAAAACATAACAATCTTATAAACTTTGTATTCATACCACAATCAATGACAGAAAAGTCTTGCCTGCCTCATCAGGAAACTTCAACCTTAAGAATGACATGAGTAGGCAGAGAGCCGTGCTTCTTGCAGGAATTTGAGTATGGATAATATACTTTTGAGCATATAGAGCTCAGTCCTCTTCAAACTCCCAGTAACTTATTTAAATCTGACTCCCTGATCATATCATTATGAAAACAAAGCCGATTCTTTCCCTGCTCACCCTATCCTCTCCATGCTTTTGTGTGACAGTTGCAATAAAAAGTGCTTTAAGTGGTCAGATAGGTATTGGAGCTAATGGTGTAGGTTAAATGATTTAATGTGAGGTATTAAGGAGAGTCTCAGGTCTCAGTTCCCAGGCCCCACCAATGACAGGAACAGAGGCGTATGGGGCTCGAAAAATACATGGCTGCTGGCAAGCTGGCTTCTTGATCCCATTTCTGATGCCAGCCATTTGCAAAAGGCTTCGTCATTTAAATATTATAATGAAACTGTGCACCTTCATTTAAACACTCAGATTTTAATCCAAACAGCTGGGTTTCCCACACCATGGGAAGCTCGGCAACTTAAAGGAGGCAAAAGAGGCTGAATCCATGGCATGGTGCCTGTACAGCATTGCTTGTGAGCCAAGAGGATCAGGAGTGCTTCTTCCAGCTCCAACAAGCTACTCAGTAAACTATGATACCCCTCCCCATGATGTCTCTGCTGACCAACCCCGTCCTGACCACCATCCGGCCCATCCCCATGATCAGGACACCCTTGGACCACCATACCACCCTCACTTGCAATTTGGTGCACACAGGCCACCATGGAATGCTGGTCCCATGATCAGCACCCCCTGACCACTATGAGAACCCTGACACCTTCCGACCCATGGTCAGGATACCCTCACAGTCTAAATCCCTCCACGGCCATTTGCACTACACTTGCGGTCAATGCCCTCCACATTCCAGAACTCCTGCGATCCAGACTCCCTATGATCTGGACCTTCTCTGATATTCTGGATTCTGCCCCATAACAATCTCTCACTCCCCAGCACACTTTCCTGCTCACATGAGTTTTGGCCTTATGAAGCAGGCTTCCCATCTAAAAGGCCTTCAGCCTGTCAATGATAATGCCTGTGTGCAGGAACCCCACTGAATAAAGCATACCTGCAGTTAAATTCTACAGGGCTTCAGGAATCCTGCTCCGCATCCCTGCAGCAATCCCCCACCTGAGCACAGAATTCACCTCCAGGCTAAAAACCAGGCCTTAAAGATTGTACAACACATGAGGGGCAGTAGCAGTACATGCTGGGATTGGAAATCAATAGCAGTACATACATTTTGAATCAATACTGAACTGAGCCTTTAAACAACCAGTTCGCTGATCTTTGTGCCGAGAGTTGTTGCTTCCCTGATAGATTTGCCGAATACTCAATCTCAGACCACAATAGTTTCACACTGCATCAGAAAAACAGTTGCAAATTTATGATTCACGTGCTCATCAAATAGAAAAAGAAACAAACCTTTTCTCATTTGACTAAGCAGTGTTAAAATACTGGCATGCAGTTTGCATGTAGACTGTTCTAAAAGCAAATCTCAGCTGATTTTCAAAAATTCTGTGCCATATGGAAACATAAATTACTTAGGGCGGGATTTCCCGGTCCTGCCGAAACCTGCGGGAACCATCGCAGCAGGAACGGAAAGTTTGGAGAGGCAGCCAAAAGTCCGTTGACCTTTGGTGGGACTGGAAGGTCCAGGCTGGGGGTTGGGGGGAGACCGGAAAATCCCAGCCCAACAGAAATTCTACTGTTTGTTTCAGGGGTCATGGAGAAGTCCAGATCCAGCTTGGCACAGGACTTCAAGTGGAGCATGAAGCCCATCCTTCCCAGCATGGAAATGGTATCCAACACCATGTGAGCTCATGCAAGCAACGATGCTGGATTGTACGATAGCCGATGTCTCAGTTTCCATTGAAGCACAAACAGAACCAACGCAATGTCTGAGGTGCTGCAGTGGAAGCAGAAGTTCAGAAGAAGATCATGGGCAGAATTTTCCCATTACCGTGCGGGGGCG
Organism: Carcharodon carcharias; assembly: GCF_017639515.1. Classification (NCBI taxonomy): domain Eukaryota; kingdom Metazoa; phylum Chordata; class Chondrichthyes; order Lamniformes; family Lamnidae; genus Carcharodon; species Carcharodon carcharias. The sequence continues at coordinate 76,688,491 of NC_054474.1, read as the reverse complement.
GACCCCAAACACCCACACGTGAAAATGACACACGGTGACATCGGGCGAGCATCCCGACATCACCGCGCGCCATCGCGATATTTGGGAAGCCGGGCACGCTATAAGTTCGGGTGCACGCCCGCCATCAATTAATGGGCCAGTTAAGGCCCTTGAAGCAGCAATTGATTTCGATTTTTCGCAGCCCGTGCGATCTTCAGGACGTCGCATGGGCGCAACGGGCAGGCGGGTAGGAGGCATTTGTATAAACCTCATTCATGGACCAGGTAAGAGGGGTGAGTGGGGTCACAATTGTGATGTTTGAGGTTTTCAAGTGTGAAAATAATTTATATTTGACTGTGTGAGCAGGATAACTTCAAAACTCATACCAGCTGCTAGGACAGGAGTAAAAGCCTTGGTCAGGACTCTCCAGTAAAGATCATTTTTGCAGGTCTGTAGCTTTCAGGAAGCCTTCCCATAGCCGGCAATAGGAGTTGTGCTCTCCACTGGAGGCACCTCCTCTGAGAAGGAAGGGAGGTCCAGAAGGGGGAGGAGGCCAGGAGACAATATTCAGCCTCCAGGGGAGCCAAATTTGGGAGGAGAGGTGCAGGCACGAGGGGTGCAGGGCCAACATGAAGTGCAAGACAGAAGGGGCTGCAGATGGTGCCAATATCCTGCAGTCAGGGTTTACAGGCAGCGAAGCAGCCACCTCAATATATCTGAAGTCCAGTGATGAAGGAGGCTCCATCTCTCAAGGGAGACAGTCAACTATATCTGTCAGATGATAGGCCTGAGATTTCCACAAACTGTATGCGTGGACATCCCCTGCTAGTGGCTTTAAAGGTCACAGCTGCCTTCAAATTCTATGCCTCCAGCTCTTTCCAGGGTTGGTGGGTGATGTCTGTGGAGTCTCCCAATCAGCTGTCCACACTTGTGTCAAACAGGTGGCAGACGCCCTATTCAGGTGTGCATTGACTTGCATCCACTACCGCTGGAACAATGCCAGTCAGACAGAGAAAGCCAGGGGCTTTGCAGCCATTGCTGGTTTCCCCCGTATCCAGGGTGCAATAGACTGTGCACATGTGGCCATCAAGGTGCCAGCAGGTGAGCCCGGTGCCTTTGTCAACAGGAAGGGCTTCCACTCCATGAACGTGCAGACAGTGTGTGATCACAGGATGCTGATTCTACAAGTCTGTGCAAGGTACCCAGGCAGCTCCCACGACGCTTACATCCTCAGACGCTCCCAGGTGCCGGGGCTCTTCAGTGCTCCAACCCGGCTGGATGGGTGGCTGCTGGGTGACAAGGGCTATCTCCGCAGAAGGTGGCTCATAACGCCTCTCCACCATCCAAGAACAGAAGCTGAGCAGCGATACAATAGGAGCCACGCCTCCACAAGGGCTGTGGCAGAGAGAGCCATCAGCTTTCTTAAGATGCTTTTCCAATGTCTGGACCATTCAGGTACACCCCAGATCTTATGTTGCTGATAGTGATTGCATGCTGCGCTCTCCACAATCTGGCACTGGAAAGAGGTGATGCAGTGGATGAGGAAGCTGTAGACGCAGTTGCTCCAGGTGCACACAATGAGTGCAGCAGTGATTCCGAGGATGAGCATGCACAGGGAAATGCTGAGGGGGTAGATGCTGACCCGGGCATACTCGAAGGAGGCAGGGACACCTGGGAGGCTTTAATCCAACAAACCTTTGGCTAACCTACCACAGATGGACCTTCAACACACGCCAGGGCTGCAGGCTCTACACTTGATACCTGAGCGCTAAATCAGCCTGGATACTAACATTAACTGAGGCCCTTGTCAATAAAGCTCAATGTCAAACAACTCACTCATAACATCATGGCTACCCGTACACATGCAAAAGTAAGGAATCACCCTGAGGCATGGCAACATGTCAAAATTTATTGAGCCAACGAATATAACTTCATAAAGAAAACAAAAACAGTGTTGAACATCACACCAAGTCTTCCACAAAATACTATGGGGACAACATAAAAGCACCAGTGAGAAACCCGTTGTGTGCCTAAGGTGCTTTAAATTTATGCTAACGGGTGCTACGTCTCGGTGCTGCCCCCTCGCTGGCACTGGCATCTGAAACAGTCTGCTCACTGTGCTGTCCTGTTGGCCTCAATGATCTTGACGGATATCCTCTGATCTGCAGAGCATTTGATGATCCCACCTGGGAGGGAGCTGTCAGTTCCACAGCTGGCTTCTCCCCAATCACTGCAGCCTTTTCAGCTGCCACAGTCACTGGCAGAGGGGCGGAGGAGCTGCTGCCCTCATCCAGAGTGCCCTGAGAGGACCCCGCAGAGATGACTGGCAGCTGCTGCGCCGACATGAGATCGCTTTGGACCTCCCTGCTCACCATAGATGGATGGGCACCGAGCTGGGATACTTGGTGCCCAAACCATCTCCCACACTGGCACTGACAAGCTGAGGTCAATGCCACTGTGAGGGCTTGCATGTCCGAGCACAACCCCAGGAGGACCTGATTGTTCTTCTGGAGGAGACTCTCCACAAGAGTCGCCACTCTTTCCATGGGAAAGCATGCGTTCAGCCATGAGGCTCATTGCATTGGTGATGCTCCGCGTGCACTCCTCCAGCATGGGCACCATGCCATGCATAGCTTTATGTATCTCCACCAGATCGTCCTGCATACCCTGCTGCATTTTCAGCATTCGTTGCCTCACGGACAACTCCAGAGGAATATCATCAGCCACCGACCGAGCATGTGCCTGGTCCTCCCACTGCTGGCATCCTGGGCACTCTCTGTCTCTGCCCGCACCTCAAGCGAGTCTGAAGTGCCCTCACCACCATGCCCCAGGACACCAGCCGAAGATCTAATTCCCACCGAGGTGCTAGTATCTGTGCTGGTGCATACCTGGCAGAGATGGTGTGAAGCTGGTGAGTGGATTTCCACTGGGGCCTTAGGGGTGAGAGGTGGCCCCTCTGCCTCCTCCTCCCGGCCCTACTCCGGTGATGCTGAAAGGAAGAACAAGGACATTTGATTAGTTGAAGTGGAGACAATATCAGTTTGCTTGCCTGTCGCCTGGATCATTATGTGCTCATCTTTCCATAATCAATGGTCAACCCATGTTGCTAACTTCAATCGCTGACCATTCAGCAGTACCATGGCTTTTGGGACACGCATGGTGACCTGAGTGCTTGCCAAACATACCTCCCCATGACACCCCAGCCTCACCGCCACTGGTGGAGCTGGGGGCATGGTGCCTCCCAAGACCCATGGCCTGCTGTTCAAAAGCCGTTAGGGTGGCCAATTGGGCCTGCCCTCCGCCAGTCCGCATTCATTCCGATGCATTGTGTGCAGTCTTTTCCTGAAAAGGAGAGAGGAGCATTGATTAGTCCAGCCTGCAATAATTGTAGGGGAAACATTGTATCATTGCTGGAAGAGAGATTGCTAAAAGCCTCATTGAAAACTGGTATCTGCAGCCATGATGGTAGCAAGCTGAGCCTGCATGGCAGCATGCTGAGATTTCATGGGTGAGAATTTCCCCCATGTCAGGGGGGCCGAGCGGGAGTGGGCACAGACCTGATTACTGCCCGCGATCTTGGCCCGCCCAGTGTAGCTGACGACTCCCATGCATAGTGGGAGTGGGCAGGTGGAGGTGGCATCCAATGGCAAGCTGACGGCCTGTTTAAATGAAGGCCTGGCAGCCTCGGAAAGGCTGCTCACAATGGCTGGGCATAAGGCTCTGCTGAGGGGAAATGTTGGTGACGCAAGTCCTGAGGATAGGCTATTGGGGCAGGCCAGGCTGGAGGGTAGTCCATCGGGGCAGTGTGCCCCTCATTTTTCCAACGAGTGCCAAGCTGCCCTCCTGGAGGAGGTGGCAGCGCAGCGGGAGGTCCTTCTTCTGAAGGACAGGAGGCGGAACCTGACCAAACATGCGTGGGAGGAGGTAGCCAAGAATGTGAGCCCCCATGATGTGGTGTGGCACACATGGCTCCAGCGCCACAAAAGGTTCAATGATCTCCTGCGCTTGGGAAGTGAGTAATATGTTGCCTCAAGTCAATTAATGCAGCTGTCACCCTTTCCCCCAAACCCAACCCACCACCCCCCCGGCAACTCTGAGCATAGTAATATCATTGAATCCCCCATGGCATGTTTCCATCACTGGGTGTGCAGAGATTGCCCATGTCCAGTTCACCTTGAGAGGGTTGAGCAAGGATTGGTTCTGTATCCATAGCATGTGTGATGCTGACACCCAGGGTATAGAATGGGGTTGAAAGTCAAGGGTCTGCACCTAGGCACAGTGCTGGAACTGCAAAGCACGTCGAAGTCAGGGTGCTAACATGTTGGGAGGGGAGCTTCCAGTTGGTGGGGCACCAATCCATCTGCTGGTGTTTGCGCTCCACGTGCTTGTGCCTCCTCGCTTAGCAAAGTGACACCTTATGGTGCCACGTGTGAAGAAGACAGCATTTGGGCAAGGTTGGGGGTCAGCTCTGGCTTCTTTGGGTGAGTGTGCGGCAGCTGCGAGGTAACGAAAAACTGGAGTCCTGCAATGTCCCACTCTGGTTGGGTTGGCAGAGATATGATGAGAATTCAGGTGCAGGCTGGACTAATCAATGCTCCTCTCTCCTTTTCAGGAGATTACTAGGGTTGCTGAGGTCTGGCCTGGAGAGTGGCAGTGGCTCATTGAAGCATAAACCTACTGTCCTCTCTCATGATGAGTGCTCCTGCTGTTGCCCAGACTGAAATGGTGCAGCCCAAAACTGGCCCACTACTCAAAGTTGACAAGCAAGGCCATTGCAGTCCCCAGTCACTGAAAGTCAGCAACTGTCCATCAGCCATGCTGCAGCCACTGTACAGGAGCACTAAGGCTCATGAAAGATAAGTACTAATGAAATGATTAGTTCTGTTTGTATGAATTATTGGATGTTTGTTGCATAAAGTTGGTATGGAATGGTTGCTTTGTGGTGGCTTTTATATCATGGATTTGTCTGAGAGAATGCAGTGATGGCCTGTAACTTAGGCATGGTAAGATGTGGAGTTGTTGGACAATGAGAAACTGAAATCAATTTCAGAGGAATCCGAGTTGAATTAGGCCTTCAGCAATATGGATATGCCAGCTGCTTCCACTCTTACTCCACCTGGATAAGAGCACAAGGCAGCAGAGCCATTGCATTGCTCCAGCAGCCTAACAATCTGCTTGATGATGCTTCTCATGGTCATATGGCCCTCATTCTAGGCATGATGGTCAAGAGCGGTTGGGCTGCACAGGACAGCCGTAGGCCATGTGTTGAGCGGATGGATAGCCCTTGTCATCAAGCAGCCACCTTGTGGTTTGGCATGTTGGCTCAAAGGTTGATGGAACAGCAGATTGGTGCAGGATGAACGCATCATAACAGCTGCCAGGGTAAGTCACTGGTATGACTTACTGAGCATGGTCACACACCAGCTGCCCATTAAGTGTAGCTTTGATATCTCTCAGCATTGAGGTACAGCACCTGCGAAGCAATGGGGAGGATTTTTCCCTCGTCAGGTGGGCTCGGCACAGGAGGCGGAGGGGGGAGGTCAGGAAGCCGATCGCCGCCTGCGATCGGGGACAGACTGCGATTTCATGCTGGGGGCCAATTAAGTTCGGTCCAGCGTGAGTCACGGGCAGCAGTCTCAGCGCTGCCTGTGTGGAGGGGGAGGAGGGCAAGCATGAACTTCACGCATATGCGCGGGCGTGCGCAGGAAAATCTCCCTGAAGCCTCAGGAGGTGAACATACTTCAAAGTAAAAAATAAAGATTTCTAAAATGTTATAAATTAAATTTTAAAATTTTTATTTTATTATTATTTGCTATTGGAAACCTCATCCTGCCCGTGGATGAGGTTTCCTAAAAATGTAAAGGCCCCTTTGTCTTTTCGCCTGCCTGGCAACCATAAGGTTGGACAGGCAGCAAAAGATTCATTTCAATAATCTTTTTAACGGCCTTAAGAGGCCTTTTAATTGTCGGCAGGCATGCTACCGACTCTGGCATGTGCCCGTCGGCTGAAATATCGCTCGAGTGCACAATGATGTCGGGACGATTGCCCGACATCATCGCATGTCATTTTACGCTCAGTCGAGTCATGCGCGCAACCGCCCGATGAGCTAAAAATTCTAGCCTATGTGTGTGCAGTCGATAGGAACCCTGCACCATAGGGAAGCCTGCTATTGTGTTAAAACCACATGCAGACTGTTCAGAGAGAACACGCTGATGCCCCATCTCTTGACATATGGAAGATCTGTCACTTCCTGCTGCAACAATGGATGAAAAACCATGAAATACTAGCTTGACACCTGTACGAGCCTGGAAGTGTCTCAATATGTGAAAGATGAGGACCACAATCACCTTCACTGCCACTGGCAGCACTGTTCTCATCCTGCTCTGAGGCTGTAGGTCTGAATTCAAGAAGTGGCTGGGTTCGGTGATCACCTTCATGGTAAATTGCAAACACTGGCTGCACTGCACCTGACTTAGATAAATGCAGGAAAAGTGCTCCTGGAAAACTGGAAAACCCTTGGTCAGTGAGGCCACTGGCCACTTGCTGGGAGTCCTTACTGTGCCCACCCCCCCAGCCCCCCACCTACACCCAGCTCCGTGCTCCTCCTCCTCTCTCTGATAGCAGCTTCTCTTAACCAAAGGTTGCATCACATGTGACACTATGGTCAGAACTTTTTGCTGAACAGGCAGGCATGCGCCTGACCCGCTCGAGCCTAAAATAGCCTGTGGTAGTGTCGGGCAAGCGTCCTGACGTCACTGCACACTTGCGCGATATTTCAGTTGGCAGGCATGCGCTAAACTCGGAAGCACAGAGTTAACAGGGCTGTTAAGCCCATTAACGGTGCAATTAACTGGGACTTTTCACTGCCCATCCTATTATGGCTGATGGGGGGCAAATGAGCCAGGTGGCCTTTGCATTTTTCAGGAAACTTCATCCAAGGACCGATGAGGTTATTAAATAAAAAAAATAAAAACCTTTGCACAGAATTTTTATAATGTCTATGCTCAGGTGACTGCTTGCATTGCCTGGATATTTTTTTCTGGATTTAAAAATCTTGATTTGATACTTTTGAAGTCTTCAGCTCCCTGAGGCAGCTCTCTGCCTTCAGGGAGCTTTCTGGGAACACTGCCCCACACCCGCCCGATTTCAGCACTTGCTCTCCTCCCACCCCCAAACCAGGCAGCGCTGATCATATCAGTGTGCATTTCATGCTGGCTGGCCGTTAATTGGCCAACCAGCCTGAAATAGCGGTCAGGGGCTGATTGCCAGCAGCAATCCATTCCCTGGCCACTCCCGGGCTCGCTGATCACGCCTGCATGCCGACCTAAAAATCCTGCCCTATAAATATTACAAGATGTATAAAAAACAATTAAAATCAATATATGAAGATAAATAACTGAAACTTGGCTCTGCTAACAGCACTTAGTAGGAAACCCACATGGTTAAAACGTATACTCTTGAGGAATGTTAATAAATTACATGGCTAACTGATACAAACTAATCCCAGTGCATTAAAATATACAGCAGCTTAGGCTGTACTTGTCAGTGACCTAAATCATTTGGATTGTATGTTCAAGATGGAAGATAAATTCTACCAAGTTACATGGAAGACATTGAAACATTCCAATTTTGTATAGTTGCAGATAATAAATAACTAAACTAGAAAAAAAAGGTTTTTCCACAATATCATATCACTATATTTGAAAACTGGATTAGCCCCATTCTCGTGAGAGAAACACGATTTATTTGCACCTAGCCTGTTAATGAGCTATACTCTAATTCGCAGAGCTCAAAGTCACTTAATTTAAGTTACCTGATAATTATAATGGTTGTAAGGTCTGAATTCCCAATTGCTTAATTCAAATTACAGGATAGTTCAAAATTTTGCTTTAACAAAAATCTCCTTTGGGTCATCAGGTATAGACTGCTTTTCAATCCTCTTCATTGGTTGAGTTAGATAGATTTCTGACTGATTCTGAGTTGTTGGATTCTTGGTCATTAGTTTAGTTGGACTAATGGATCCGGGTTGCACACTTGTTTCAGGATGACCGGGTTGGTATCATAGACATAGCAGATCTGTAGACTATTCTCATGTAGAACACATTCTATTTATTTACAAAGGAACTCAGCAGCCACTTTTGTGTATTACAACAAAAACCCTGTCTCTACACTACAGACTCTTAATCTAGACTACTCACTATTGACTGCTGACAAAAGAGTACTAAGATAGCCCGCGCTACTCTGTCATTGGATAATAAGATCGTGTGATCTTCTATGATAACACTTATTCTTAAGGGTATATTACATATCAGATTACCAAATTCCTCCCCTTTACTCAAAAATATATTTTACAATTACAATTCTTCTCAAAATATCAAATTTTACACAGATAAGTAATTTAAGAATTCAATCTTTCTGAGGGTTTCCTTATACCTGTAGAATGTCTCAGCTCTACAGCTTCACATGTGTGGTCAGGAACCTGCTTTTCTGGTGTTGTCCGAACATCAGGTTCCTCGGTGGACACCTGCAAATCTGTTTCCTCAACTCTTGGAGGTATTGCCGATCCTTCAAACACATCTGTACTCAGTTGAGTTCTTTCAACAGGAGATGTTGATGCAGTCATGAACACTGGAGGAATCGTTTCCTGATACTTTTTTTCTCTCCTCCTTTTATGGTCTATCTGTATGATTCGGTCTTCTACTTTCACGTGGTAAGAAAGAGGTCCAGTAACTTCACTTATATCACCTGATGCCCGCTTAGTCCTTCACCAAAATTTTTCACATATATCGTCTCTCCTATGGTAAACTTTCTGTCATGATTATGCCAATCATGTACAATTTCCTGACTTCCCTGACTCTTTTCCACCTTCCCCCCTAAATTTGGCATTAATAAGCTCAACCCTGTTCTGAGACAGCGATTCATCAACAATTCCATAGGTGTAACACCTGTTGTCATGTGAGGGTTGGTTCTATAATGGAAAAGAAAATGTCACTATGAAGTCTCCAGTTAATTTCCTCATAACATTTTTGAATGTATGAACTGCTTACTCAGCCAGTCCATTCGAAAAAGGGTGTTATGGTGAAGTCTTTACATGAGTAATACCGTTGAGGCTGATAAACTATTGAAACTTAGCACTCGTAAATGCTGTGCCGTTGCCTGATACAACCCCCTCTGGTAGTCCATTGATGGCAAAACTCTGTCGTAGCTTGTCAATTGTAGCAGAAGATGTTGGTGACTTTACCTCATTTATGTCCATCCATTTTGAGTGAGCATCAACAATAAGGATAAATGTTGATCCCATAAAAGGTCCCACATAGTCACACCCATGGCCTTGTTGGCCACTCCCACAGATGTAATGGAGCTGCTGGAGGTAACTTTTGCACTTGCTGACACTGCATACAGATTTTCACTAAGCTCTCTATTTCTCCATTCATTCCAGGCCACCATAGATAGCTGCACACTATGGTCTTCATTTGGGAAATACCTTGATGTGCGCTATGTAATTCAGTTAACAATGGCTTTCGTCCTCTTGAAGGAACAATCGCTCGAGCTCCCCACAGCAGCCATCCTGGCTGGTTATCTCATATAATGAAAATACAGTTTCATTCCTGTTCTTGTGACCAACCATGAAGAACTTGTTCTCTTACTTTGGATAAGATTGGGTCACGACGTGTCCAATCTCTAACTTGTCTAGCACATACCAGTAACGAATCTAAGAATTTAATAATAAAATGAGTTCTTGAGGAACTGGAATACCCTCATCATTTTCTTTCAAAGGCAAACGACTAAGTGCATCAGGGTTTGCAACCTGATTTCCGGGCCTGTGAATGAAAGTACACTCATACGCTGCCAGGATCAACGCCCATCTCTGTATTCTTGCTGAGGCTATGGGTGGTATTGTCTTGTCCTCGCTGAACAATCCTAACAAAGGCTTATGATCTGAAATGAAAGTAAAATGACAACCGTGTACGTGCTGGTGAAATTTCTTGACACCAAAGATGATTGACGAGCCCTCTTTTTCTATCTGTGAGTAACCGTTTTCTGCTGTGTTGAGCGTTGATACGTATCCAATAGGTCATTCTGACCCATCGTCCATTCGATGGGAGAGCACTGCTCCCACTCCATAAGGAGATGCGTCACATGTCAGAACTAACTCTTTGCTCAAAATGCACTACTAGGGTGGGTGAATGCAACAGCTGTTTCACTTTTGTGAAAGCTTCTTTCTGTGGTGTTTGCCAAGACCAACATTGGTTTATCTTGAGTAGTTAATACAAGGGTACCCGTTCTGTCGACAAGTTAGGCAAAAAGTGTCCATAGTAATTGATCATCCCCAAGAATGATTTTAGCTCAGAGGTGTTTCTTGGTGTTGGTGCCTCACTAATGGCTCACTTTTTCTTCCACTGGTTGGAGACCCTGTGCATCTACCCTACAACCTAAATAGACTACCTCTTTCACTTGGAACATGCAGTTATCTTTTTTGAAACACACTCCCACCTGGAGAAATGCTTCAAAACTTATTCCAAGTTTGCCAAATGCTCCTTTTCAGTGAGTCCTGTCACTAGAACATCATCTAAATAAACTATAACATGACGCAATCCCTGCAGTAAATTTCCCATTGTCCTCTGGAATATGGCACATCCAGAGGATGCACCAAAAGGCAAATGGCTATATTGGTACAACCCTTTGTGTGTATTAATTGTGACAAAGTTCTCGGTGGCCTTCTCTAACTCCAGTTGCCAATAAGTATGGCTCAGATCAAGCTTCATGTAGGCAGTTCCCCCTGCCAATTTAGCATACAAGTCCTCAATTTTTGGTATACGGTGTCTGTCCAAATTAGCTGCTTTATTGACGGTCAATTTGTAGTTGCCACAAATTCGAACACTTTTGTCGGGCTTAAGTACGGGGACTATCGATGCTGCCCATTCCGAGAACTCACAGATCATATCACTCCCCAGTTTCTCTAACCTATCCAATTTGACGTCTACCTTTTCCTGCATTGCATAAGGCCCTGGTCTTGCCTTAATAAATCGGGGGTAGAAACTGGATCAACATTAATTTTGTTTGTAGCCCTTGGATCTTCCCGAGTTCATCTTGGAAAACTGAGGCGTATTTTTGAGTAGCTCATGTAACCCACTGGCTCTCAGTTGGAAGATCTCAGTCCAATCCAATTTAATTTCTTTCAGCCAGTTTTGTCCAAGGAGACTTGGCCCCTCAGCTGCAACAACCAAGGGTAATTTCACTGATTGACTTCAGTAATCCTGCTTATGCCTTTGATTTCGATGTCTTCTCCTGTGTAAGTTTTTAATTTGGTATCTGTTACTTCTAAATTTAATTTACATTCCCCATGATTCAGGTATTTAAAAATATGCTCACCTATCACCATAGAGGAAGATCCTGTATCCACCTCCATTCTGATAGGCCTATTATTCACCCTCACAGCTATATAGTTTGGTTCTGTTCTTCCTACCTTTAAATTGTACAATGAAGAAATATCCAAATCTGTTACTTCAGGTTCGTCTATGTTATGAATCTCACGGGTTTTATCTTTTGATTGAAAGTCTGCCTGATCCTATCCTTGCAATGTCTCATGAGATGTCCCTTTCAATGACAGTAAAAACATTCGATTTTTTTAAACTTTAATTCATTAAAAGATTGTCTGCTTCCACTTCTGTTACCATTATTCCATGTTCTTGCTGCAAAGTCATTTCTTTTTATTTGTCTGAAAGCTGTGGCTGCTTCCCGTTTCTCATCAGAGCTGTATATTTTCACTCCCTTTTTGGTTGGGGCTCCCTGCCCAACATGGAGGACAGTACCATTTTGTGCTCCCAGTATGGCGTTCGAGACTCTCACTGCACCTTCCAGAGCCAGTGCTATTTCCTGTGCCTTCTGAAAGTCCATATTTGTTTCAGACAGTGATCTCTTCTGAATCGAATCTTTATTTATGCTGCACCACCAAGCGATCTCTAAGCATTTAATTTACAGATGTACCAAATTTGCAATATTCTGTTAACTGTTTTAGACTTGCCACATAACAGGCAACTGTCTCTCCTGAAGCCCTATTTCTTGAGTTAAATTTGAACTGTTGCATCATTAACGAGGACTTGGGCTGGTAATGATTCTTCACAAGGTTCACTGAATCATCAAAACTTTTCAAATCCGGGGCACTGGATACCATAAAACTTCAGATCAATCCATAAGTCTTACTCCCACACGTGGATAAGAGGATCTTCTCCTTTTCTCCTCCCCGGCAGTGTCGAGGCGTTCAACGTAATGAGACCAATCATCCACCATTGGATCAAAAGGTTCAACTTTTCCAAAATGTGGCACACTTCAAAGGTTCTGCTTTGATGATTAGGACGGTAGTCCTACTTACAATAATCGTGCGAGGTACAGCCCGATTTTGGTTCACTTGATTTCCTTCCTCGCTTTTTCTTGCTTTTTTACTTCGTTGCCAGTTTGTTGGACCCTTGGTCACTATATTAATTGGACTAATGGATCTGGGTTGCAAGCTTGTTTTGGGATGACCGAGTTGGTACCATAGACATAGCAGATCAGTAGATATGTACAACACATTCTATTTATTTACAAAGGAACTCAGCAGCTACACTTGTGTACTTACCACTAAAACCCTGTCTCCACATTACAGGCTCTTACTCTAGACTCCCCAACTACAGACTACAGACTAATAAGGTAGCCCGCACTACTCTGTCATTGGATAATAAGATCATGTTATCTTCTATTGTAACATTCTTCTTAAAGGTATATTACACATCAGATTACCACAGGAGTCAAGGGTTATGGGGAGCAGACAGGAAAGTGGAATTGAGGCCACAATCAGATCAGCCATGATCTTATTGAATGGCGGTACCGGCCTGAAGAGCCAAGTGGACTACTCCTGCTCCTAAGCCCAATGCTCCTATGTTCTCATGTTTCATTTCCATGCTGAATTCTGTTTGTTGCTCAATATTAATTTTCTTTATTGTTTATCTACTTCAATATACATTCAATTTAAATACATAAGCTCTCACACAAGGACATAATGTTTAATCCAGGCTTCCACTTAGCAGCATTTTATTGCAGCTGCCACAGTGGATCATATTTTTTTTCATTAATTCAGTGCCCTTTGGCCAGATATTCATACATTGGACTCATTGAGCTCTTTTATTCTATTATATTTTAAGGCGTGGAGCGCTTGGCTTCATAGTGTTGTTTGTGTCAGAAATTCTATGCAAATTGGTTAAATAATCACAACTGTAGACAGGAGGATCCCTTTTAAAACATATTATAGCTGAAGGGATCAATCTGGAAATAGTTGCTCAATAGTCTGTAATATCTATCATCGTTCATCCAGCCTTAAGAAAATGACCATTGTGTTAACTGGTTTTTCAACCCATGTGTATGTGCAGCACAGAATGGAAAGTGAGGTTTCTGCTACATTAAGCGTGCAGGAAGATATGCATCAAATGAGCTGTAACTTGGCCGGTTGTTTCCATTTAAACTTAACAAAAATACATAGTGAGCATAGTTGTATGAGAGTATCAACATCCTTCATTGTCAAAATCACTTAAAATAAATCTGATAGAACAGTGCAGAAGAAGACTATTTATGTCTGTGCTAACGCTTTGAAAGAACAGTCATGCTTAGTCCCATATCCCCGCATTTTGTCCATAATCCTATAATTTTCTCATCCTCAAGAACGTGACCAACTCCTGTTTGAAATTTTCTACGGAATCAGCATGCACTGCCTTTGCAAATTCTATTCCAAGAAAATTCTCCCCATCTCCCCTCTAGATTTTTTTCCAATTAAAAAATGGCATTTGTTGGAGCAATGAGCTCCAAAATAGCACCACTGCTGTCGAATCAGTATCACGATAATTGATGTCACGATCTGCCTGCTCTGCATACTTCTGGCACCATTTCAATGCGTGTTTACTAATGCTTGCTCCGAAATGGGCCGGGCACAGTTTGCCTCACAAGTGTACATGCATGTCGTTTACACAGTTTCAGAGCTCTGGGAACATTTGGAGCAGACAAAAGCTGGGTGCTAACAAATCCTCCTGGAGGATGACAGCCCCTACCCCAATGTCACTCGCATGCATCGAAGGTTACTTTAAATGCTTGGTTGAACCCTGGAGATGCTAGCTCTGGTTCATTTTTTAAAATAGGTTCTAGCTTTTCGAAAGCTGTCTGGCATTTCTCAGTCCATACTACCTTTGCTTTTTTCAGTACTATGTCAGTTAAGGGGGCAGCTACCTTGCTGAAGTTTGGGATGAACTCACAGTAGAACACACACATCCCTAAGAATCTCAGGATTTCCCATTTTGTTGTGGGAATGGGGAACTGTGCTATTGCTTGTACCTTTGCAGCTCTGGGCAGTAATTGTCCTTGAACCCCCCACATGTTCTAGGTAGGTCACCTTAGCCGTAGCGAACTCGCTCTTTGTAAGATTGACACTAAGTCAACTGACTGTAATTTCTGGTAGAGAGCTTCCAGTTGCTCTAAGTGAGTTTCCCAGGTGTCACTGTACACTAGGAGGCCGTCTATGTACACTACGCAATTGGAAACCCCCGCCACTGCCTTTGAAAGTTGGCTCTGGCATTTCTGCATCCAAATGCCATGCCTTCACACTAGTATAACCCATCCAGAGTCATGAAGGTGGAAATATCCTTCAAACGGCCAACAAGATCTACAAGTATCCCTTGAGTAATGTAGGCTGCATTACCCACCCTATCTATGCAGCCTTCCAGCCGGCTGTGAAGACAGACCTTTACCTACTTGTCCACTTCTCAGCTGTGATATTGTTTTATTCTGTTGACCTGACACAGCCTTTGTTTATCCATCTGCTCTGGGTTGTCAGTTAGATAATTTACCTCACCGAGCTTCTTTGCTACTCTGTATGGGCTTTTAGGGGTTTATCCAGTATTGATAGGAGCACTAGCATATAGTCTCCTGGCTGAAAGATTCTGGGCCTGACACGTTTCTCTGCTTATCTTTTGATAGCTGTCTGGGAGATTTTTAAGTGTTCTCAAGCCATATCACAGGCTCTTATGACTTGCTCACAGAAACGGTTATGTAGTCGAACGTGGAGACTTCCTCCTTCTGCTCTAAAAACCTCTCCTTGATTAGTTTCATGGGACCTCTCATTTACGGTGCCAGTAAACTAATTCAAATGGAATAAAACCAATGGACTCATTGGTTGAGTCCCTGGTAGAGAACTGAAGAAAACCTAGTCCTTTATCCCAGTCACGGGAGTACCCATGGCAGTATGCCCTGATCATTGTTTTTAGGGTCCAGCAGTCCTGTTCTAGCGCCCCTTGCGACTGTGGGTAATATGCTGGGGACTTCAGCTTGGTCATGTCCAGGTTATTCTGGCTTCCTGGAATATGAGCCCTGATCCAGCTGGATCTCAGTGGGCAGCCCATACCTGGTGAAGAATTGGCTTAGTTCGCCCACAGATGTTTTGGCAGATATGGCTCCCAGGGGACTGGCCTCCGGGAAGCTGGTAGCCACATCCATGATGGTAAGGATATACTGGTAGCCCCCTTTTGCTTTGGGCAGCGGTCACATACAGCCCACAAGCACCTTGCTGAAAGGTTCTCCAAAAGCCGGCATGGGAATCATGGGTGCAGGTTTTATTGCGGGCTGGGGTTTTCTCACAGCCTGGCAGGTGTAGCAAGGTCATCAAAACTTTACTACGCCCTTGTGGAGATGTGAGCAGCAAAAATGTTTGGCTGAGGTGAGTTTGGTTTTTCGTATACCAACCTGCCCAGCCACCAGGATTTTATCTCCATCTGCTTCTGCAGGCACACCTGGGAAACAGCCGACCGAGTCCATAACTTTGGACCTACAATCAACCCCCGAATAGCCCTCTGAAAAGAAATCAGGAGGGACCCTCCTTGAAGTCCAGTCACCGTGCTAACCCACACCCTTCACCAGCACAGAGACATACACCTCAGTGGGACCTAGCTTTAGAATTGACTCAGGATCACAATCTGGTGAGCACTTCGCACTGTCTGATCCATAGCAGGGGGTGACAGGGAATCCCCTGGTGTCCAGCACTTGGAGGCCTGCAGAGACCAGAACGTTGCTGAGTCTGAGTCAGATGACAAGCCTCTGGAATTGGTCATGTCACAGTTGCTGGATTGCAAAGGCAAGCTAGGGAACATCAGGAAGGGATGTCCGCTGCACTCCTTAGACTGCAAGGCAAGATGGAGAAGCCCGTCCACCTTCAGGCTGAGGTGATGGCGCCTGCATGCCAATACACTGAGGTCAACACTGGTAGGATGGCAGCCACCATGGAGAACTTGGTCCAGGACATCACTCCTGCACTGCTGCGTGGGCTCAACTCCATCACTGATACCATAGTTGGCCTCCAACAATGTGTACGTGAGAGGGGTGCTGGAAGCTTGATCTCACTCCAGCTACCCCTTCTCCTCAAGGAGTCAGCCATGGGCCCTCGGGCGTCCACAGAGAGGAGGATTAGCAGGTGCACACTTTGGGGTCACCCATCCAGGTGTCTCTGGGAGTGTGCAGCCCATCCGAAACCCCTCTTCCTGTGACTTATCAGCTCCAGCTCCACAGGCTGAGGAGGGTGCCACTGCCACACAGCAGGACCCTGAAAGCAGGCAGGAGCCCTCCAAGCCTCGGCCCTCCATAGGACACCTGCCAAGGTCATCACAGACAGGGCATTGCAGTCAGCAGGCCGCTTCTACTGTGGATGTCCAGGGAGCACCAAAACGTAGCGGCAGGGTTAGGAACGTTAAGAATAATTTGTTGCACACCCTGGGCACGGATGTTAATCACGTATACACACTGTTCACTTTAGTCAATAAACTCCCAAGAATGTCTCCCTGCCTATGGCTTCTTGTTCTGATGAGCAGTGTTCCTGTCACTCAGATGTGAAACCTTTCTGCACAAGATAAAGGCAGGTGTCTCACTCCAGAGCCTCTTCCCTGTGCTCTGTGCAGCCTTCAGACCAAACTGATGGTCCAGCCTCACTCTCCCTGGAAACATAACTGATGCCTGCACCTCAGCGGTGCCAGTCATTGCTGCCAGAATGTATTGGGCAGGCACCACAGAGTTCTCTCATTCTCTCTATGTGCTCTCAGCACCTTTAAGGTGGGGCTGGCCCCCATCTCTTCAGCATCTGTGACTAGTGACGCTGTGCTCCTGGAAGGGTCAGGTGCAGAAGGCTGACAAAGGATCAGATGTTTTAAAGTTTCATGGCTGTGTCTCTATGATATGACCCTGATCACGGAGTGCAAGTGATCTGCCCTTGGCCAGACAGGAGTCAGACATTTACAGAGCCAATGTGAAGATCTATGTCGTCATCATCCTCCTGCAATCGAGCGACTATTAGAGCCTCCACTGCGTCTCCATGACAGGAGCATTCTCACAGGGTGTATTCGCGCTGCCATAAGCCAGACAGGGGTCAAATGTTCACAGATGCATTGTGAGGATCTATGGGGTCACCTCATTGCATATTGTCATCATCCTCCACAAATCTAATAGCTATGAGGGCCTCCCGAGTTCACCTGCCTCGTCTAGCCAGCGCGAAGCCTCATCCTCAGCATTGCTGCCTTTGAGGGGCTCCTCATCAGGGGAGATCTCCTCCTCAGCCAGCTTGTCTTCCCTGTTGGAGTGCCAGGTTGTAAAGTGCGCAGCAGACAACGACATTGCGTGACACCCTCTGTGGACTGTATTGCAGGGCTCCACCAGACAGGCCCAGCCAACGGAACCTCATCTTCAGCATCCTGATGGTGTGCTCCACCAAGTTGCGAGTTGCTGTCTGAACCTCATTATACTGTCGCCCTGCTGCAGTCTGAGGCCACCACATGAGTGTCATCAGCCACAGCCTCTATGGGTAGCGATTGCCCCCGAGGAACCATCCCTGCAGCTTCTGTGGACCCTGGATGACTCCAGGAATCTGAGACTGACTGAGGATGTAGGCGTTATGTACACTCCCTGGAAACCGTGCGCAGACCTGTAGGATGTGTTTCTGGTGGTCGCACAGCAGCTGCACATTCAGTGAATGGAACCCCTTGCGGTTGATGTAGTTACTGTGTATAGCGAAGGAGATCTGAGCACCACATGAGTGCAGTCGATGGCACCCTGCACCTGTGGGGAACCCGAGAACTGGGTGAATCCAATCGCTCTTGCATCCTGGCTGTTTTGGTCCTGGGCAAAAAACAAAAAGTTGTGTGCCCTCGCAAAGATGGCATGCATGACCTCATGGATGTATTTGTGGGTGGAGGCTTGTGATATCCCACAAAGGTCACTTGTGGAGCCCTGAAAGGAGCCAATGGCATAGAAATTGAGCACCACAGTCACTTTCACGGCCGCTGGCACTGGATGCCTCCTATGTCCCCATGGCACCAAGTCCTGCAGTAGCTGGCAGATGTAACTGACCAGTTCCCTAATCATGTGCAGTCTTCAGCAACACTGGTTCTTGGTCATCTGCAGGATTGAAAGGTGGCATCTATAGACTCTGGGTGTTGCTAGACGCTGGCCAGCGATGGATCGTTGTGGCTTTTTGGCAGTGTGTGCAGGAGCCCCAGCCACCCCTTCTTCCTCAGGATGCTGCTCCTGCCTCTGCGCAGCCAGGAACCTCAGCCACTCTCTGCTCAGTCTCCACTCTCTGTAGGCCATCAGACCTACAGCTAGTTCACCAGCCTCCATGATCCTGATGCACTCCTCCTGCAAGATAAGAGAGAGACACATGGGTTAGCATGGGTGTACTAAGAACTTATCCTGGTTAAGTGTGATGGCCCCTGTACACTTCCCGGAGAGTACTAGCCACCACTTGGATGGTCAGAGATTAGTGTGCTGTATGGCTTCCCAAAACCCCAACCAGCTTTGCCCCATTCCACCTGACCGATTGGCACATCTTTGCCCGTCAGACTGCATGTTGTGCTCTCAGCTCAGGCACAGGCATTCTCCTAACCCACACTGCAAGGCTGCACTGTTAGCTTGAACCATGGGGGACACCGATCCAAACCGGGATGTTGACACTGCAAGGGGCTGTGAGCGCCTCCATCAGTGACTGCTCCATGGCCAGCTTTAGCAAGGAGATTATACAACATGTGCAGTCATCCAACTGTTCTGCAGTTCACTAAAACGTTCATTACTTTGCAGTCTGTGCCAGGAGAGTGAAAAGCTCTGGAGCGCTTGGTGGCACTTCAATGTCTCTGCGTTGCTTGAGTGGGAAGATAAGCTAGAGGCCCAACTCCAATCATATCAATGTGGCTGCGCCTGAACTGTCTCACCTGCAGAGGAATGGTCACTTTATACAAGGTGTCCCAAATGCGTGGCTGCTTACCTCACCCCCTCACCCACCCTATCCCCCATCCTGAATGCTTGTGCACTATATTCAACAGCAGGGCTGCCCTTGCCCTGCCCCCCACAAGTCACCTCAATGGCAGGGCTGCCCTTGACCCCACAACGCTCTTCAAGTTTGAAGTCCAACAGGCGACCCTGGCAAGCACTGCACATCATTGCTGTGTGCTCACCTCCGAGTTCCCCTCAAAGTGCAGCACGCCAAGCACATGCCTTTTATGTTGTGAAAAATGTTGGCTTGGGCGGATGATCCAGCGGGGGCAGGGGGATAGGAGGACAATTCCGGCGGGCTGGCCTAATGATGATTTGCTGATGTATTACAATGAGGTTCCCAACGTCCGATGACAGGAAACATGGACCACCATTGGCGGGCTGAACAGACAATCATGAAATGCTTTCACGCCATCATGAAACCGATTGTGCCATATTGCCTGCTCACGCCACCGAACATGCCCGACACCAGTGGGCAAAGAAAATCCCGGCCAAGGTTGCATTCCAGTTGCACCCAGCCTAGGGGGATGGGTATGTATGCTCCTTCAATACCCTTTACCAACACCTTGGCACTTATTGCACTCTCTGGTTGGGAGGTCATGCCTTTTCCCAGCAGTATCCCTCCATATCCCTCAGTATCACTATAGGCTTACTTGCCTCACCCTGGGGAAATGGGCCACCCTTCCTTCTGATATAAAATCCTTGTAACTCTCAGGGGTGTGTTTAAACTCACCCACATGCTCAGTATTGCATCAACGGGGATTTGTTGCTGCAGTCAGTGCCATAGCCTGGCCTGCTCTACTCTCTGACCTACTCTCATTCACTGTGTGGGTTTATATGCTCCCATAAATCCAGCAGTCAGAATGGAGGTATCCTACCTTCCAGCAATTAAAACACACAGCCTTTGTGACTTTGCTTTTCTTCTCAGCAACATCCTTTCTGGCCTGAGGAGGGCTCCTTTCTCTCCCATGGATGCTCAGTTTCCCATCACTCTCCCACCTTCTATCCTTTTCAGTTAGGTGTGTGTGACTAGGGAAGGGTTTCCTTTGGGATGAGGGTTTGTAGATCAGCTCATGATTATCAGCCAGTGTTGCTGCCTGCCTGGCCCCTGTTACTCTCTGTTCCTCTATGTGCATTCTTGTTGGGAAAGGTATGGAGTTTTCTCCTCGAAGAGAATTATTTCATGAAGGTTTTCATAGGTGGCTTCAGCTTTAAATGCCACTGCCCAATGGTTGAAAAGCTACCTGCTTAAGCCTTTCAAATTCCAGGTGCACCTGGTCAGACGTTTCTTGAGGATACAGAATTTCTGACAGTGTGCCTCCGGCACTAACTGGTGTGCATTTAAATTGGCCTTCTTTGTTGCAACATAGCTTCTGGTACTTTCCTCAGGCAAAAGGACGTAAACATCGTGAGCTTTCCCTGATAGCTTATGTTGCAATAGCAGGGACCAGTGTTGGGCTGGCCACTTTATCTGCTGTGCTAACAATTTGAAAGAGATAAAGAAGGTGTACACACCTTCTTCATCAAACTTTAGGGATTAAATGGGCAAACTTCAATACCTCAGCACTTAAGTCTGAGCTAGTGGTGTCTTCAAGGGACACAGTGGGAGCTCTGCTTCTCAGTTTGAGCTGTTTTAATTTAAATTCCCTTTTCCTGTCCTTTTCCTGGAATTCTCTCTCTTCTCTCCATTCCCATTCCCGTCTCTCTCTGTCTCTTTCCCTTTCCCGAAATTCCAATTCTAATTTCTGCTGCTCCAATCTTGATTTCTCTACTGCTACTTTATCCATTTCAGTATCCACCAGACGTTTGGCCACTCCTTTTAAAATTACTGATTTTCAGGCTTTCGGGCAAAATTCCAATCCTAAGTGCCTAACTAGCCCTTTTAGCTCTTCAAGGGATGAAGCTTTCAAATCCTCATAAGTAAATTCTCTCTCTCCTAGAAAAACATTGGCATCAAATATGGACATTTTTCCATTTTAGTATTACAGGTCCAAGAAAACCTTTTTGCAGTTTTTAAATTGTTTTTGAAGGAAAAATTTACTTTCCCCACTCTAATTCTTTCATTATTCTGTGGGAACAAATCCCAGAAATGAGCCCCCAATTCTGTTACAACTGGGTGAGGAGGACTGAGCTGGCTCCCATTCTATTCAGCCCCCTCGGTTGGTTGCAACAAAGGTATAAAAATTTATTTTCCCCGTAAATGCCTTCTCCATCCAAATATATTTATTTGTTAATAAGGAACCAATCAAACCATGTTTTCTTGAGTCAAAGAAAAAGTAAGTTTATTAATTACTAAATCCCAGAAAAAATAATAAAGTTACTAGGACACACAGACACAGAGATGTCAGAAGGAGGAGTCCAATAAAAAGTTAAAAGAATATATGATTAAGTACTTTGCTTGTCTTAGGAGGCATAGATTGTTGAATGTTGTAGTCATTTGAAGTTAATTGGTTTCTTATAGAATTCTGGACTGGACTTGGTCCAAGTCTGCACTTGTTGAAGATACTTTTTAAGCTTCAGAGACAGAGATGGAGAAAAAAAAGGGGGGGGGGGTGGGGGGTGGAGAGAGAGAGAAAAATCTTTACTGCTCTCTTCCAGGAGTATTTTCAGGTGACTGTGATGTTTCTTTTCCTCTTCCTTCTGATTCTGCTTGGCAGAACCAGCTTTTAAAACTCCTGTCTATATATTCCCAGAAATGGATTTGATTAGCATGTCTTGCAATTTTTGTTCCAGGCCAAATAATCCCATTTTTTGATCTTTTCATCTCCAAAACTGTTGACACATTTCAAGATAGAAATCAACAGGAGATGGGGTTATTTCATCCTCCACGGGAGGGGGGGGGGGGGGGGGGGGGGGGGGGTTGCAGTTTGAATGTCTGATGAGTTAGTTAGCAGTTAGCAGTTCCCATTGTCTTGATAGAACTACAACTAATCAAAGTCCAACACTTTGCATTTTTAATCCCTTCCTTTCAAAAGAGTCCCTGTT
This sequence comes from Carcharodon carcharias, assembly GCF_017639515.1. Classification (NCBI taxonomy): domain Eukaryota; kingdom Metazoa; phylum Chordata; class Chondrichthyes; order Lamniformes; family Lamnidae; genus Carcharodon; species Carcharodon carcharias. Next base: position 76,666,201 of record NC_054474.1, on the reverse strand, counting down.
TGAAGTGGACCTTGACACCCACCAGGTGTAAAATTCCATGCAACAGGTCTGCAGTGCAATGTAAATAAAATATTTCCAGAGAAGTAGTCAACTTACAGTATCAAGCATCAGGTGACTCATGGCAGCCATTTTTGATCAGTGTCTTTTCTTGTGTTTTTTTAAAAATAGGTCTTCTTTAAACCATTCAATAGGTCTGTGGTTAGCTGGTGAAGTTGTCAGTCACAGTTTCCTATCATCGTGACAATATCTATCGGAATTTAGAAGAATGAGAGGTGATCTTATTGAAACATAAAAATCTTGACGGACTTAACAGGGTGGATGCTGAGAGAATGTTTTGTCTTGTTGAGGGGTCTAGAATTGGGAACCCCATTTAAAAATTAGGGGTCTCCCGTTTAAGACTGAAATCAAGAGAAAATTTTTCTCTCAGACGGTCATTAGTGGATAGAATTCTCCCCCTCAGAGAGCAGTGGAGGCTGGATCAGGAAAGTGGAGTTGAGGCCACAATTAGATCAGCCATGACCTTATCAAATGGTGGAGCAGGCTCGAGGGGCCAAGTGGCACACTCCTGCTCTTAATTCTTGTGTTCTTGTGTTCTTCCCAGGGTGTTCAGGGAGCGATAAGGATTTCCTTACAGAAACCTGTCAACTGCTGTCCCAACCGCAGCCTCAGAACAGGACCAGAACTGTATTGTCAGTGGCTGTGAAATTGACCATGGCAATGAACTGGAATGTGCCTGTCCCCTTGCTGGCAGAGTGGGAAATATTTGCAATATCTTGCAGCTTGCCGTCTACTGTTGCATAAGAGAGGCTCACTATTCAAAGAGACCTGACTACATTTCATTCTGTCTTGTCAGAAAGAAGCAGGTGAAGTGAACACATGGCTTCACTAGGATTCCAGGCTCCTCTATGGTGTGGGGTCCCATTGACTGCACACACATCACTTTGCACCACTACAAAGTCAACTTTGTCCTATAGTGGAACCAAAAGGGATTCCACTCCTTCAAAGTCCAGCTGGTGTGTGACCATAGGCAGTGTATCATGCAGAGAAATGCCACCCAGTCATGATGTCTTCACTCTGTGGTAGCCCATTGTGCTAACTGCATTTGAGTCACCACAACAAACAAAATAATGCCTATAGGGTGACAAGGGATAACTGCTGATGACATGGCTGATGACTTTGGTATGTCATCCACATAGACCTGCACAGCTTGCATACAACTAAAGCCATGTTACCACATGATAGAGCAAGCCATTGGTCTGCTGAAACCATGCTTCTGCTGCCGGACCCACTCTGGAGGAATCCTGCATTACTTGGGGGAGCCGATGTCATGGTCTGCTACATGCTCCACAACCTCAGCAGCTATATGACGCACAGCTAAAGGGGAGGAGTATGAGGACAAAGTGTTGGAGGAGGCAGAGAAAGTGAAGAAGGAAATCTCGCCAGCATCTTTCTATCCAGGCTGTGAAGAGCTCATCCTAGTACAATATCAGTAACGGTAAACTTAATTCCCCAGTTACCAACAGTCCCACACCTTCCCTTCCTTCTGCTGTTCACCATTACAGCATCCGTTTGGTCAGAACAAAAAATTAAAAGCCACCACAGGAAAATCATTCTAAACCAGTTTATAAATGAAATCATGCCATATTGCATAGATAGGTCACTTAGTTACCCTTGGTGTTTACCTTCCTTGAGCCTTTGCCTGTCCCAGTTTCCTATGCAGTGCTAAACCAGTGGCATTGTAGCATGGCTGGTGGAAGACTGCTGACTTTCAGTGGTGGAGACTGCAGATGGTCTTGGAGAATGGCTTTGTGCAGTTCTGGGCCTCACTATTTCAGCATGGCAGCAGCAGTCTGGGCTGGCTGGCGGACAGGCAGTGGCCAGGGAGCTGGTGGAGGGGCAGCAGTGGGAGGATCAATTCTGTCTTTTTGAGAGATGACAACAGATTGAGCTTCATGGAATCATGGTCATTCCCACAGGTGATACCTCAGCAATCTTAGTAATCTGTTGGAGGACAGATTGCTGTGACACCCTGCAAATCCTTTTGCACTTGGTAATCCACAGCCGTGGGTGGCAGCAGTCCGAGTTAACCAAGCATTTCATTGGGCATTGCCCATCAAACTTCTTCTGTAGGCTGCCTCATCAAAGATAGATCTGAATGCTCTGCAGTAGAATTTGTGTACAAGCTGACTCTCCAGTGAACTGGCACCTATGCTTTCCATGTTGCCTGGCTACAGTTCACTCATGTGAGCTGTTTCACCATGTGTTTATTCCACATTTAATCTACCCTCTAAGGTATGTGCAGCGCCTGCTTCTGAGCTGGTGGCTGAAAGTGAGAAATGAAGAGACGGTATTGTGTCTTCATCCTCTGTCATCTTGGTATTCCACCAATGCCTGGGTTTCTGAAAAGAAAAAGGCAAACGAGCAAGGTTGTAGCCTGGGGAGGATGCAAAAGTAAGAGGTGCATGCCTACATCATATATAGCTTGTAAATCTATATTTGCAAGAGATTGTGGGGTGGCAGAGAAATGAGATGTGATGAGAATCAGGTAAGTGTACACTGTCATTTTCGATGATTTCAGCCCCACCATGAGCCACAATCTCATTAATGGCCATCAGAATAATCTCAAGAACTGTCTCTTCCATATTTGGACATTCAAGCACACTAGTCCGTTCACCACCTTCTTAATTTCTATTGCCTCAGTTTGTATGCTATCTTCTCCTGCAAATGAGAAGCAAATATGTCAGTGGATGTCATGCAATCTGCTTGGCTGATGTAGCTATTATGGTTGAATAGTTGGTAGCATGTGCAAGTTGTGAGATATGGGTATGAGCATGAATTGAAGCATATGAATGTTAGGTATTGATAGAAATTGTTGGTAGTTGATCGTTGAGTAATCGGGGTGTGTATTTTGAGCAGTGGCTGGGCCTGGTGACACAGTTGATGGGATATGGCATTTGAAGAAGGATTCACTGACCTTCACCATTTATGTGAGGTCACTGAACTTATTGTGTCACTGCATTCAGTTCCTCAGAACTTGTCTGCCACCATTGACCTCCACAGTTATCAGATCCCACTGCCATTTGGCCTTGTGCCAGGAGGACTTCTTTACTCCCTGCCGATAGAGGACACCTCATTTCCTTTCCACCAAGGCCTGTAGTGAAGTGTCTGAAACTTAGAGCCATTCTTTCCTCTTTTGTGCCTTCCCTCATTCTTTTGTTGGTTAGATTCTCCTCAGCCGCGACTCTCAGAACCCAGCCACAGTGCACCTCCACTTTAAGAGGCGAAGGCTAAATTTTAAGCAGTGCAAGCTAGTTTTAAGTGGCCATAGCCTCTCAAATGTAGCCCCCCCTGCCCCCCTCCACTAATGCATGCAGCCAATTGACAATGTGATTAGTCCTAGCTGAACTCGGAGATCATTCAATTAAGCAGGCAGCATGAAGTTGGCATACTGCCTGCATTGCAATCAAATGGCTTTATTTATTTAAATGGATTTTCTATATCTATCTTGAATGGAAGCCCAGGTTTAGAATTGATTTAAAATCTCTGTCAAAAAGGTCATGTTTCATTTACTGTGAGTCATTGAGTTAAATAAGTTAAATACTCAGCGCTTGTTGGCTTTGTCGCTCATGGATTCTGCTATAAACTTTATTTTGTCAGTCTCATCATTTTGCATTCTTTGCCCTGTCACTTCTCTGACCATAAATAAAAAGGCCTGGAATGAGAAAAACTTGTTCGTCCATTGAGCCAGCTGATCCCATAATCCAATTGTGGCCACCTCACTCATGCAATGGGTTGGAGAGGAGTTGGGAGGGGGCAGGTGGGGAGGAGGCTAAATTTTCCCAGAGCTTCACTCTCACTCTGCTAGCTGTGACCTCAGAGGGACCTTAGTGGAGACCCTGTTTATGTTACAGCAATGGACTGCGAGAAAGGAGGAAATCCATCCCCTAGTCTCCTCTTATTCACCCTCTGCAACCATTTCCAAGATCTCTGCAATATCTTCCTCACCCTAATATGTCCTAGTAATATCCCTAGAATTCTCAATCCTTTTATTTGTGACAGGTATTGATTCTTTTAAAAGGCATCAATTGATTCAGAACTCATTACTTATTCCTGGTAGCCTGTTTCACGTATCCTCCATCCTAAGGGGATCTTAATCTTTAATCTTAGTTGCAGCTTGTGATTCTTTTTAATTATGTGCTTGAGTTCTATTCTCACAGTCCAAACTAACTAGCTTGCAAAGCAGCTGGAAGACAAACAGCCAGGCGAAACAACACTGTACTATCTCTCTAATCAAAATAAAGGTGCTCTATGATAAAGGCAAAATACTGCGGGTGCTGGAAATCTGAAACAAAAACAAAAGGTGCGAGAAAAACTCAGCAGGCCTTAGCAGCTGTTGAAAGGCAGAGTTAACGTTTCAAGTTCGTATGACTCTTCTTCAGAACTAAAGAGAAGTAAAAATATGGTGAAATATATACTGTTTGAGGGGGGTGGGACAGGTGAAGCTGGATAGAAGGCCAGTGATATTATCGGCCTTCTATCCAGCATTATCTGTCCCAATTCCTTAAATATTTCACCATATTTTTACTTCTCTTTAGTTCTGAAGAGTCACACAAACTCAAAATGTGAACTCTGTCTTTCTCTCCACAGATGCTGTCAGACCTGCTGGGTTTTTCCAGCACTTTTTGTTTTTGTTTGCCACAGTGCTCTATAATTGCCTAAACCAGTACTTTAAACCATCCCATACTCTGAAATATACCTTACAGTAGGAAGTTTCAAACCAGTGACAATGCAGGAACTGTGGACGATATTTGTCCAAGAGGGATAGTGTGTGATTTGGAGGGGAGCTTGGAGGTGGTGGTGTTCCCATGCATCTGCTGGCCTTGTCCTTCTAGGTGGTGAAGGTTTGGGAGGTGCTGTCAAAGGATCAGGTTAAGAACCGCTTCTTGTAAGGAGTCCATCCTATTCTTTCAGTTTTTTCACCTCCGTCGCATCTGTTCTGATGATGCCACTTTCAAAAACAGTTCCTCTGACATGTCTTCCTTCTTCCTTAACTGAGGTTTTCCACCCATGGTGGTTGACAGGGCCCTCAATCGTGTCCGTCCATCTCCCTCGCATCTGCCCTTATACCTTCCTCTCCCTCCCAGAAACATGAAAGGGTCCCCCTTGTCCTCACTTATCACCCAACCAGCCTCTGCATTCAAAGAATCATCCTCTGCCATTTACGCCAACTCGAGCATGATGCCACCACCAAACACATCTTCCCTTCACCTCCCCCAGCGGCATTCCACAGGGATTGTTCCCTCCGGGACACCCTGGTCCACTCCTCCATCACCCCCTACACCTCAACTCCCTCTCATTCCACCTTCCCATGCAACCGCAGAAGGTGCAACACCTGCCCTTTACTTCCCCTCTCCTCACCGTCCAAGGGCCCAAACACTTCTTTCAAGTGAAGCAGCATTTCAATTGCACCTCCCTCAAATTGGTCTACTGCATTCGCTGCTCCCAATGTGGATTCCTCTACATTGGAGAGACCAAACACAGACTGGGTGACTGCTTTGCGGAACACCCTTGGTCTGTCCACAAGCATGACCCAGACCTCCTTGTCATTTGCCATTTCAACACTCCACCCTGCTCTCATGCCCACATGTCTGTCCTTGGCCTGCTGCATTGTTCCAGTGAAGCTCAATTCAAACTGGAGGAACAGCACCTCATCTTCCGACTAGGCACTTTACAACCTTCCAGACTGAATATTGAGTTCAACAATTTTAGATCATGAACTCTCTCCTCCATCCCCACCCCCTTTCCAATCCTCCTTTTTTTCCAATAATTCATATAGATTTTTCTTTTCCCACTTATTTCCGTTATTTTTAAATGTATTTCCATCCATTGTTTTATCTCTGCCTTTTAGCTTATTTCGATCCCTTGCCCCCACCCCACCCCCACTAAGGCTATCTGTACCTTTATTATCACATTCCTTAGAACACCTCTTTGTCCTTTTGTCTATGACATCTTTTGGTTATCTCCACCTATCACTGGCCCTCTATCCAGCTCTACCTGTCCCACCCCCCCAAACCAGCTTATATTTCACCTCTTTTCTATTTTTTCTTAGTTCTGTTGAAGAGTTATACGGACTTGAAACGTTAACTGTGTTCCTCTCCGCAGATGCTGTCAGATCTGCTGAGTTTTTCCAGGTATTTTTGTTTTTGTTTTGGATTTCCAGCATCCGCAGTTTTTTGCTTTTATCTTATGATCAATTTCCTGATGCCTCCTCAAATTTAACTACCATACATTTGGTCCCTTCTTCTAAGTCATTAATATAGATTGTAAATAGTTGAAGCCCGAGCACTGATCCCTGTGGCACTCTACTAGTAACAGCTTGCCAATCCGAAAATGACAGATGTATCCCTACTCTCGGTTTCTTGTTAGCTAACCAATCCTCTATCTATGCTAATATGTTACCCCCTACACAATGAGCTCGTATTTTTTTTTGCTCACCTTTGTGCAGCTAATAAGTAGTTTGGGAAGCACTGAATGCAAGCCTGCCTGTTTGTAAGGTGCTAACTGCAACAATTTCACATGGTCCCCACAGCACATATCCATTTTCAGATGCAATCTAATTCCTAGGCCTAAAGTTTATTACTTCATAAATGGAGAGCTAATTTATCTAGTATTAACATTACAACTAAGGTAAGAGGCATCTTATTAAAGCAGAGAAGAGAGATATGTATCTCTTTAAAATGGAGGAAAGTTGCACAAATAAACAACAACAATAACCTGCATTTATATAATTTATTTCAGTGTAGTAAAACACCCCAAATATGTCACAACAGCATTATCAAACAAAATTTGACACCAATCTACATAGGAGATACTAAGACAGATGCCCAAAAGTTTGGTCAAGAGATGGAGCTGGCGGAGGTTACAATGATCGTGAGGGACATCAGAGTGATTTGAAAATGAGGATGAGAATTTTAGAAACAAGGGGTTTATTGGTAAAAAGAAAATGTAAACTAAATGTATTAAATAAACAACTACACGAACATATGAACACACAAAATAGGAGCAGAAGTAGGCCATTCGGCTCCTCAAGCCTGCTTCACCATTCAATAAGATCAGGGCTGATCTGTTTGCGTTATGAATTCCACATTCCCGCCTACCTCTGATAACCTTTGATTCCCTTGCCTAACAAGAATCTATCTGCCTCTGCCTTAAATATATCCAATGACCCTGCTTCCACCGCCTTCTGAGGCAGACTTCTAAAGTTGTACAACCCTCTGAGAGAAAAAAAATTCTCCTCATCTCTGCCCTAAAGGGGCAACCCCTAATTTTAAAACAGTGCCCCCTAGTTCATCAATACTGTTCAGAATCTTACATACTTCAATCAAGTCACCCCTAAGTCTTCCAAACTCCAGTGGAAAAAAGTGCAGTCTGTCCAACCTAGACTCATAAGACAACCCACTAATTCTAGGTATTAATCTAGTAAACGTCCTCTGAACCACCTTGTTGTAGGGTGGCTGAGTTGTACTATTTATAATAGAGTTGAACGGCAGACACTTCTTAAGTGGAAACATTAAGTTTATTTCCGATATACTCAGCAGCAACTACACGTATGCTTTCAACTTTAACTCTATCTCCACACTGACTGCTGAGGTAGCCCACGCTACTCTCCTATTATAAAAATAAAATACTGCAGATGCTGGAAATCTGACACAAAAACAAAAACAGCTGGAAAAACTCAGCAGGTCTGACAGCATCTGTGGAAAGGAACACAGTTAACGTTTCGAGTCCGTCTGATGAAGAGTCATTTGGACTCGAAATGTTAACTGTGTTCCTCTCAGCAGATGCTGTCAGACCTGCTGAGTTTTCCAGCTATTTTTGTTTTTGTTTCTACTCTCCTATTAGTTATTACAGATCATGTGATCCTTCCTAACAAGTATTATTCTTAAAGGTACGTTACACACTAAATAAAACCATAATAACTACATTCCCCCCCTTTAGCTCAGCTATGTATATTATATTTACAAATACATATTTTTCAAGACAACATAACATTTACACTGAAGGAATTTACATGTTCAGTCTTTCAGGTGGTTTTCTGGTACATATGGAACATTGCAGCTCCACACTTCAGGTGCTTTGTCAGGAACCTACTTTTCCGGAGTTGCCTGAACATCAGGTGCTTCGGTGGGCACTTGCAGTTCTGTATCTTCAACTCTTACAGGAACATCAGACATGTCAGTCCTAGGTTGATTATCTTCAACAGGAAGTACAGACCCGGTCATGGTCACTGGTGGAACCATATCTTCATGATTTGTTTCTCTCTTCCTTAAATGGTCCACATGTTTACATGGTAAAATAGAAGACCAGTCACTGCACTTATTTCACCCTGTAACCACTTTGGTCCTTCCCCAAAATTTTTCACATATACCGGCTCTCCCACAGTAAATTTCATCTCGCAACTATGCCAGTCGTGTCCGGTTTTATGACTTCCCTGACTCCCGTCCACCTTACCCCCCTAAATTCGACATTATTAAGCTCAATCTTGTCCTGAGACAGCGTTTCAAAAATAACTCCGCAAGTGTGACACCTGTTGTTGTGGGAGGGGTAGTCCTGTAATGAAAAAGAAAGCGTGATAGCTTGGTTGCCAAGGAAGCTTTTTCATGCCTGTCTTAAATGTTTGAACTGCCCTTTCGGCCAGTCCGTTTGAGGAAGGGTGGTGCAGTGCAGTTTTTATGTGACTGATACCATTGAGGCTGATAAACCATTGAAACTCAGCACTGGTAAATGCTGTGTCATTTTCGGAAACAATTACTTCTGATAGTCTGTGAACGGAAAAACCCTGACATGGTTTCCCAATTGTAGCACCTGACGTTGGTGACATCACTTCGTATGCATCCAACCATTTTGAATGGGCATCGACAATGAGTAGAAACATTGTCCACAGGAAAGGTCCAACATAGGCAATGTGTAACCGCACCCTGGGTCTATCTGGCCACTCCCATGGAGCTGTCGATGGCAACTTTTTCAGGTGCTGACATTGCACACAATGCTTTATCATACTCTCTATTCCACCATCCATCCCTGGCCACCATAGATAGCTGCATGCTATGGTCTTCATTCGGGAAATTCTTGGATGGGCACTGTGTAGTTCAATTAAAAGTGGCTCCTTTTCCTTTGGAGGAACTATTACTCGTGTACCCCACAATAAGATGCCATCCTGGCTGGTTATTTCATGTCTTCTGTTGAAGTATGGCTTTATTTCATCAGGTATGGGCTCCTGTGACCAACCATGTATCACTTGTTCTCATGCTTGAGATAGGACTGGATCTCAATTTGTCCAGTCTCTAATCTGTCTAGCTCATACCAGCAAGGAATCTAAGAAATTTAACAGTAAGTCAAGTTCCTGTAGAACTGGGTCATGCTCATCATTTTCTTGTAAAGGCAAACGACCAAGGGCATCAGCGTTTGCGATTTGATTGCCAGGACTATGTATGATAGTGTATTTGAATGCTGCCAGAATTAAGGCCCTATTAGTATTTCTGTATCTTCTTTCTACGTGCCTTCTTCTTTCTAGCGCAGACTTAAATCTTGGCCTTCTTTTTGACCTCACTATTGGCCGGACTTCTCTTAGATGCCAGCTCAACTTGTTTGAGCTCAGTGGCTGAGTCTCAAATTTTCATTATCTGTCTGCTTCTTGGATAATTCTGCAACTTTTGCTTCCAAAGCCTCTTTGGCTTCGTTTAGCTGATTCTTCAGCTCTTCCATCTTTTTTTGTATTTCTTTCCTGCCTCCTGGAAAATTGAACATTATTGTGTCTTCTCTGCCAACTCATTCTTCAGTTTGCTCAGATAAGTGTTGAATTTTTTCTGTTTCTTCATACTTTTCCAGAGGTACAAACTTTGACTTGAGGGCATCGTGTAGTGTATGAAGGTCTTTCAACAGGTTTTCTTTTTCTCTGCAAAGGTTGCTCACCTCATTTCGAACTCTGTCAACAAGAGGATCTCTTCAAGTTCCTTCTGTTGTTCCCCCAGGTTTTGGCTTAAGACAGCCTGTATTTCTTCAGGTTGTTGAGTCCTTACACACTCTTCATCCAAAAGAGGAATGCTTCCAACTTCCTTTTGGAATCTCAGTGGCCAATCAAGGTTGATTTCCCTTAGTCAATTTCCCCCTTGAAGGCTTAGTCCTCTGCCTCTCAATACCAACACTAGTAGCTTTGTTGATTGGCTTCCATAAAGGATAGTTACTCTGCTTTTGCCTTTTACTTGAATATCTTCACCTGTATATGTTTTTAGCCTGGCAGCTGTTTGTTCTAAACTTAATTGATGTTCACCACTATTCAAAGATCTGAAAGTATGTTCCCCAATTACTGTAGTGGAAGCTCCTGTGTCTACTTCCATTTTAACAGGTTTGCCATTTACTTTCACTGTGACAAATTATTGGTTCCGTCTTTCCAACTTTCAGATTAAACAATGAGTAAATTCAGGATTTGTTGTTTCAGGCTCTTGCACATTGTAGATTTCATTGGGCTTCTTTTATTTACAAGCCTGCTTGAATCTTTCCTTACACTGCCTCATTATATGTCCATTTCTGTGACAATAGTAGCATTCAATTTTTTAAAACTGGCAATCATTAAAAGACTGATTGTTTCCACCTCTATTAAAATTATTCTTTGATTTTGCTGCTAAATTATTTTTCTTTGTTCTTCAGCTAATGGGAGCTGTTTACCACTTCTCAGCAGAGGCTCGCTTTTTTTGCACTACTTTTGCTTGAGGTTTCCCACCCAATGTGGAGGACAGTGCCATTTTTCACACCCCATATTGCTTGTGAATCTCTTACAGCACTTCCCATGGCCAGCGCTATCTCTAGTGCCTTCTTGAAATCCAGATTCACTGCGGGCAATAATATTTTCTGAATAGTGTCCTCTTTCACACCACACACTAACCATGTTGTTCAGCGTCATATCGAACTCACAATGTTCTGTTAGTTGCTTCAAGTTTCTCATGTAGCATGCAGTTGTCTCACCCAGGGCTCTATTTCACGAATTAAACCTGAAGATCTGCTTTATGACTGAGGGCTTAGGTTGAAAGTGACGCTTCACGAAGTCCCCCAATTCATCGAAATTCTTCAAATCTGGGGCACTGGGTGCCATCAAACTTCAAATCAAACTGTAGGTTTTTCTCCCACAAGTACTCAAGAGGATCTCTCACCTCTTCTCTTCCACCATAATCTCATTTGCTTGAAAGAAGAATGTGAGGTATTCTATGTATTGAGACCAATCGCCAGTAGCTGATTCAAAAGGATCAATTCTCCCAAACTGTGGCATTTTGAGAGAGGATAATGTCTTCAATTCTAACGGAGCTTGCTGTTTACAATTACTGGGCAAGGTACAGTGCCGATTTCTTCCTAACTTGATTTCTTCTGTTCAATCCTGTTTTATCCTAATCGCCAGTTTGTTGTAGGGTGGCCAAGTTGTATTTTGTCATAGAGTTGAACGGCAGACATTTCTTAAGTGGAAACATTAGGTTTATTTACAATATACTCAGCAGCAGCTACTTGTGTGCTTTCAGTTCCAACCCTATCTATACACTGACTGCAGAGGTAGCCTGCACTACTCTCCTATTGGATACTATAGATCATGTGATCTTTCCTAACAAGTATTATTCTTAAAGTACATTACACACTAAATAAAGCCATAATTACTGCATGCTTCCAACACATTTACATCTTTTCTTAAATAAGGAGACCAAAGCTGCACAAAATATTCGAGATGTGATCTCACCAATGCCCTGTATAACTGAAACATAACAGCCTTACTTTTATGTTCAATTCCTCTCATAATAAAAAACAGCATTCCATTAGCCTTCATAATTATTTGCTGTACCTGCATACTAACATTTTGTGACTCATGTACTAGAACACCTAGCTACCTCTGCACCTTGGAATCCAGCAGCTGTTCACCGTTTATGTAATACTCTGCATTTTTATTCTTCCTGCCAAAGTGGACAACTTCATGTTTTCCAACATTATACTCCATCTGCTATATTTTTGCCCACTCACTCAACCTCAACCATCTGTCTGCAACCTCCTTATGTCATCTTCACCACATACTTTCCTACATATCCTTGTGTCATCTGCAAATTTAGCTACCACGCCTTCACTCCCCTCATCTAAGTCATTGATATAAATTGTAAAAAGTTGAGGCCCCAGCACAGACCCCTGTGGGACTCTACTCATCACATCCTGCCAATCAGAAAAAGACCCGTTTATGTATACTCTCTGTTTTATGCCAGCCAGCCAATCTGCTGTCCACCCTAATATTTTATCCCCTACGCCATGAGCTTTTATTTTCCACAATAAGATTTGATGTGGCACCATACCAAATGCTTTCTGGAAATCCAAGTACAGTAATTCTACAGACTTCCCTTTACCCACAGTGCATGTTACTCCGTCAAAAAACTCCAATAAATTGGTTAAACATGATTTCCCTTTCATAAAACCATTCTGACTCTTCTTGATTACCTTGTGTTTCTTTAAGTGCCCAGCTATAACTTCTTTAATGATCAATTCTAACATCTTCCTCACAACAAGGGGTCACAGTCTGAGGATATGGGGTAGACCATTTAGAACCGAAATGAGGAGAAATTTCTTCACCCAAAGAGTGGTGAGCCTGTGGAATTCGCTACCACAGGAAGTTGTTGAGGCCACAACATTGTTTATTTTCAAGAAGGAGTTAGATATAGCTCTTGGGGCGAAAGGGATCAAAGGATATGGGGAGAAAGCGGGAGCAGGCTATTGAGTTGGATGATCAGCCATGATCATAATGAGTGGTGGAGTACGCTCGAAAGGCCGAATAGCCTACTCCTGCCCCTATTTTCTTTGTTTCTATGTAACAGACATCCACCTAACTAGCCTATAGTTCCTGTTTTCTGACTCTCTCCTTTTTTGAATGGAGGGGTTAAATTTGCTACTTTCCAGTTTGATGGAACCTTTCCAGAAACTATTCTGTTTTATTTCCATAAACTGGAAATTTTGGAAAATTAACACCAACGCATCTACTATCTCATTAGCCACGTCTTTTAAGACCCTAGGATGAAGTCCATCAGAACCTGGAAACCTGTCAGCCTGCAGCTCCATCAGTTTGCTCAGTATTGCTTCCCTCATAACTGTAATTTCACCAAGTTCCCCTTTCCCTTCCACCTCTTGATTTACAACTATTACAGGAATGTTTATTGTATCCTCTATAGTGACAACAGAAGCAAAATATTTGTTCATCTCATCTGCCATTTCCTTATTATCTACTATTAACTCCCCACTGTCATTCTCCAGAGGATCAACATTCACTTTACTTACTCTGTTCCTTTTTAAATACCTATTGCTATCACTTGCTATCCCTTTTTACATTTCTAGCTAATTTCCTCTCATACTCTAATTTCTTTCTCCTGATTAACTTTTAGTCATTTTCTGCCATTCTTTATATTCTGAATGATCACCCGACCTGCCTCTCATCCTTGCACAGTTATATGCTGTTCCTTTAAGTTTGATGCTTTCCTTAACTTCTTTAGCTAACCACGGATTATCCTCCCCTTAGAATTTTTCTTTATCGTAGGAATGTATTTATTCTAAGTATTCTGAAATATCTCGTTAAATGTCTGCCACTGTTTCTCCACTGATCTATCCCCTAGTCTAGTATCCCAGTTCACTTCAGATAGCTCAGCTTTCATTTCCACATAGTTGCTCTTATTTAAGTTTAAAATATTAGTCATAGACCCACCATTCTCCTTTTCAGACTGGATGCAAAATTCAATCATATTGTGGTGGCTGCTACCTAGGGGTGCCTTCACTCTGAGGTCATTAATTAATCCTGTCATGTTACACAATACCAAGTCCAATATAACCTGCTCTCTGGTTGGTTCCAGAACGTGCTGCTCTAAAAAAAACTATCTTGAAAGCATTCTATGATCTCTTCATCCAGGCTATTACTGTCAATCTGATTTTTCCAGTTTAAATGTAGATTAAAATCACCCATGATTATTGCTGTCCCTTTATCACAAGCACCCAATATTTCTTCTTGTATACTTTGTTCTACATTGTGGTCACTATTAGGGGGCCTGTAGACCACTTCCACTAGTGACTTCTTTCCCTTATACCTTCCTTTTCATGAACCTGGGCAATATTGATGTTTCTGTTTGTTGAAGCTATTGCTTTTGAAGGAGGTTTCATTAAAAAAATTACAAGTGAACAATCTGTCGAAAAACACTGCATTTGAAATCATTGCAATGTGCAGAGCAAAAGACCTTGACCAAATGGGAATTGAAAAATATTTTACTGAAGTTTACTTTTCGATAATTTATTATTTTTATTATACATTTCATATAGATTTATTACTCATATGAGATTTCGAAGTGAGCAAAAGTTTCCCAAACATTTTGGAAATACAAATGAGAATTTGAAAAATTGATGTATTTTTTCAATCATAAAGCAGATTGTGTACTGCTGCTGGATGATAAAGTAATTTAATGTACTTGACAAACCGTTTCCACAAATCTTTCCTCTAGAAGCTAGCTCTGAGTTACGTCCATTAACATTTTAAATGAATATTATGAATCAACAATGACAACTTATATTTATATAGCACCTTTAAAGTAATGAAATGTCCCAAGGCATTTCTCAGGAGCATTATAAAACAATGCATGACACCATCTGAAATCGTTTGTTGAAGCCTTTGAGTACTACATTCACATGCCATTTCAGTGCTGCTTTAAAAAAAAGGGGTTTATAATATTTAATGCAGAATATAAGGGAGAGGTTTAGAGGGAGATGTGCAATATGGTTTCACTGTGTTCTGGGATGAAAAATGAAGGAAAAGGACATGAATTTCAGGATGCAATTTCCGGCACCCAATCTCCCCTTGAAGAAGTGCATCAGTTACCAAATTGGAAGGCAACAACTTTTGTGCATGTAAAGCACCCACCTGAAATATGTATCCATCATTTGTAAGTTGGGATCCTAATGTCATCGAAAGATCCCAACTGAAATTTATATACACAGCCTGAGCAGCAGCTGGTGTCACTGCAGATCATCCGTGAGGTTGAGAGTTACATGGATAGCATGTTTATAAATGTGGTCACCCTGCAGCTTAAGAATATGGAGGGAGAGAGGGAAGGGGCAGTCAAAAAGGAACAGGCAGGCAGAGCAGGAGTTCCCTGAGTTCACCTCACTCTCCAACTCAGGTCTGAATACTGACGAGGGTAATGGTTCATCTGAGGAGTGCAACTAGAGCCAAGTTCATGACACCACAGGTGGCTCAAGGTGGGGACTAAGTGCTGCCTCAGGGAGATCGGTTCCCAAAGTAAAAAAGGTACTGCAGTAAAAATTTCATTCATCATAAATGTCCCCTCATGTGACAATGTCACATGAGTTGGGACATAGACATAACGTTAATTAAGAGTGTCTGTTCATTTTTTGATTCAGCAATGAAACCTCATCCCGCGTGAGGTTTCATGCTTTTTCAGGTGGCCACCAGCGCTCCCGACCTACCCACCAACCTTAAGGTTGGACAGGCAGGTCCACTAATGAGCTTAATTGATTTTTGAATGGCCTAAATAGGCCGTTGACAGGTCGGCAGGTGCACAGTTGACTTGGCTGTGCCCCTGCCTACCTGAAATTGCAAATGACGCGTGATGACGTCGAGAGTTCCGCATCGGTGAGCAGCGGCGGGGCCCACTCGCCAACTGAAAATTTCTTACTATAGGGGAATAGATATACCAAAGTTGTGAATCCAGGATGGCGTGTTGCCTCACTAGTGCCAGGCATGTCACTGATTGGCTGCAGAGCATCCTGAAGGGGAATGGTAAGCCACCAGCAGTCATGGTCCACATCAGTACAAGTGACACAGGTAGAAAGAGGGATGTGGTCCTGCCATCTGAATTTAGGGAGCTAGATATAGAATTAGGACATCAGAGTAGTAATCTCTGGACTACTCCTGTGCCATGTCTAAGTGATTATGTCATCATAACCAGACTATAGTAAAAGATGAGATAATTCAGACACTTAAAGGGTTTAAAATTGATAAGGAGAAGGTGTTGGATAGGCTGGCTGTACTTAAAGTTGATCGGATGATATGCATCCGAGAATATTAAGGGAAGTGAGAGTGGAAATTGCAGAGGCATTGGCCATAATTTTTCAGTCCTCCTTATACTCAGGGTGGCATCAGAGGCCTGTAGAATTGTAAATGTTACATTCTTGTTCACAAAAAGGTGCAACAATAAGCCCAGCAACTTCAGAGCAGTGAGTTTAACTTTGATGGTAGGGAAGCTTCTAGAAACAATGATTTGGGACAAAATTAATAGTCACATGGAGAAATGCAGGTTAATCAGGGGAAAATCATGTTTAACTAACTTGCTGAAGTTTTTTGAAGAGGTAACAGAAAGGGTTGATGAGGGCAATGCTGTTGATGTGGTGTACATGGGCTTCCAAAAGGCATTTGAACAGTGCCACACAAAAGACGTGTAAGCAAAGTTATAGCTCATGGAATAGAAAGGATGGTAGCAACATGGATACAAAATTGGCTGAGTAGCGGGAAACAGAGGATAGTGGTTAACGGATGTTCTTCGTGCTAGAGGAAGGTTTGTAGTGGAGTTCCCCAGGGATCAGAGTTGGGGCCCTTGCTTTTCCTGATATATATTTATGACCTAGATCTTGGAGTACAGGGCACAATTTAAAATTTTGCAGATGGTACAAAACTTGGAAGCATTGTGAACTGTAAGGAAGGTAGTGGAGAACTTCAAAGGGACATAGATCATTGTTGGAATGTGTGGACAGGTGGTAGATGAAGTTCAATGCAGAGAAGTGTGAGATGATTCATTTTTGTATGTAGGAAGAAGATGGAGAGACAATTGGACTTATTGAATATAATAATATATTCACTTATTCAGCCTCGGTTTCGTTATTGAAGCCTGGTGCTATCATATATCTAAACAATCTTCTTCTCCATAATGCGCAATTTTGTGCCAGGTCTGGCTCTTCCATCTGTCTTAGTTGGTCTTGTAGTGGTGATTCACCATCCATGGCTGTTTTCAGCACAGGGGAATACAGCTTTATTTTTTTTAAATGGTGCTGCAGTAATATCCTTTTTTCTCTTCCCGCACTTGTTGCGGTTTGGCAGACTTCCATCATAGTTATGGAGCCATTTTAAACTTCAGAAATTCTGCACAAAATTCTTTGAATTGATCACTTTGCCCAGTTAGTAGCTTTCCTAAGCTTGGAGAATTGAATTGAAGCCAATTTTTTGCTCTGACTTCTCTTTAAAACTTATTTTTGTTTGCATGCAGTCGCCACATGTCATGGCTCTGTCTCTGGATCCGGCCACAGCATTTTTCAAGCTGTATTCATTAAAACAATCGGACTGCCAGTGCTGCTTGAATTTTGTGTTGAATTAAAAAGCTTATTTCGGCCTTTTTTTTTTGGAGTTTACTCACCTTTTTGTGACCTGGCTAAGTCCTTTGACTCTGCTTTCAATTGGGTCTTGCAATATACTTCCATTTTTTATTATTCATTTATGGGATGTGGGCTTCACTGGCTGGGCCAACATTTATTGCCCATCCCCAGTTGCCCTTGAGAAGGTGGCCTAGAGGAGTACTCTCATGCTGCACGGTGGATTTCTTTCTGCCCTTCAGTCTTCACACCTGTAACGGAGCTTCTCAGGCAATCTTCAGCTGTGTATTTGAGATCTTCAAATTATGCACACTTCCCTCAGATCAGACTGCAGTTTCCTTATTTCTTCATTATTAGGGATTTTGAGGTCCTTCACCTGCTGCCACCATGCTGTAAGGTTGTATATTGTCTCCTGAAGATGTTTAGAGGCTTGTATCATTGAACAATAACTGTTTATTAATAAAACATAACTACATATATATGTAAGATGCAGCAAGATAAAAGCAAAATACTGTGGATGCTGGAAATCTGAAACAAAAACAAAAATGCCTGGAAAAACTCAGCAGGTCTGACAGCAATCTCTTCTTTGCCTCCACCTATCACTGGCCCTCTATCCAGCTCTACCTGTCCCACCCCACTTCAACCAGCTTATATTCCACCTCATTTCTATATTTCTTAGTTCTGATGAAGAGTCATAAGGACTTGAAACGTTGAATGTGTTCCTCTCCGCAGATGCTGTCAGACCTGCTGAGTTTTTCCAGGTATTTTTGTTTTTGTTATATAAGATGCAATCCTGACTAGGTGCTATCTTCATGCCAGCTCCTGCCAGACTCACTCCTACATCTGCTACTCCCATATGACTCTACATCATAATGTGGGTGTTATTGTTTCCCCAATCCCACATTAATCCTCACAGTTCAGAACACCCTAATACTACAATTGCCATGTGGAAATATGATGTTGTGGCTACAAAAGAGACATGGATCAAAGAAGGGCAGGAATGGGTGTTAAATCCCCCTGGATACAAGGTCTTTTGGAAGGATAGGAAAGGAAGAAAAGGAGGAGAGGTGGCAGTATTGATAAAGAAGACCATTGCAGTGCTCTAGAAAGAGGATGTCCCAGAGGGAACAAGAACAGAATCTATTTGGCTGGAGCTCAGGAACAAAATAGATACAATTACATTACTCTGTGCAGTCTATAGGCCACCAATTAATCGAAAGGATGTAAAGGTACAATTTGCAAATAAATTACAGACAGGTGCAAAAATTATAGAATACTTAGCATGGGGGACTTTAATTATCCAAATATAGGCTGGGATAATAGTAGTGTAAATGGTAGAGAGTGGCAAAGGTTTCTAGAGTGTGTTCAGGAAAAAAATTCTGGAGCAGTATGTTTCCAGTCCAAAGAGGAAGGAGGCACTGTTAGACCTGGTTCTTGCTAATGAGGTGGGCCAAGTAGATCAAGTGTCAGTAGGAGCACATTTAGGGGCCAGTTGATAATTGTATTAAACATTTTAGGCTGACTATGGAAACAAGCAAAGAACAGTCCAGAGTAAGAAAAATTAACTGGGGGAAAGCCAACTCCAATTGGGTAAGAATGGATGTGGGCAAGATAAATTGGAGTCAAAGGTTGGCAGGAAGAAAGGTAGCTGATCAATGGGCTACCTTCAAAGAAGAGATAATTAGGGCATAGTCATGGTATATTCCTTAAAAGAAAAAGGGTGGGCACACAAATTCAGAGGTCTCTGGATAACAGAAGAGATAGAAATTAAGATGAAGAAGAAAAAGTGTGCTTATGACAGGTGTCAGGTCACATATACAATTGAAACCAAGCTGAATGTAGAAGGTTCAAATGAGAGCTGGAGAAGCAAATAAGGGAAGCAAAGAAGAAATATGAAAAGAGACTGGCAGCTGGCATAAAAGGAAATCCCAAAGTCTCCTATAGGTATATAAAGAGTAAAAGGGTGGTAAAGGAGGAGTAGGGTCAATTAGGGACCAAAAAGGGAATTTATGCATGGAGATGGCAGGCATAGCTGAGGTGTTAAATCAATATTTTGCATCTGTCCTTACCAAGGAGGATGATTCTACCCAGATCATAGTAAAAGAGAAGATAATTCAGACACTAAAAGGGTAACAGAGAGGGTTGATGAGGGCAATGCTGTTGATGTGGTGTACATGGGCTTCCAAAAGGCATTTGAAACAGTGCCACACAAAAGACTTGTGAGCAAAATTATAGCTCATGGAATAGAAGGGATGGTAGCAACACGGATACAAAATTGGCTGAGTAGCGGGAAACAAAGGGTAGTGGTTAATGGATGTTTTTCATGATAGAGAAAGGTTTGTAGCGGAGGTCCCCAGGGATCAGTGTTGGGGCCCTTGCTTTTCCTGATATATATTAATGACCTAGATCTTGGGGTACAGGGCACAATTTAAAATTTTGCAGATGATACAAAACTTGGAAGCGTTGTGAATTGTGAGGAGGGTAGTGGAGAACTTCAAAAAGACATAGATCATTGTTGGAATGGGTGCACATGTGGTAGATAAAGCTCAATGCAGAGAAGTGTGAGATGATTCATTTTTGTATGTAGGAAAAAGATGGAGAGACAATATAAAATAAAGGGTACAACTCTAAAGCGGTTGAAGAAGCAGAGGGACCTGGGTGTATATGTGCGTAAATCATTGAAGGTGACAGGAAAATTGAGAGAGCAGTTAATAAAGCATACAGTACTCTGGGCTTTATTAATAGGGGCATAGAGTACAAGAGCAAGGAAGTTATGTTGAATGTGTATAAATCACTAGTTCGGCCTCAGCTGGAGCATTGTGCCCAGTTCTGGGCACCACACTTTAGGAAGGATGTGAAGGCATTAGAGAGGGTGCAGGAAAGATTCACGAGAATGGTTCCAGGGATGAGGAATTTAGTTATGTAGGCAGATTGGAGAAGTTAGGACTGTTTTCCTTAGAGAAAGGAAAGCTGAGAGAAGATTTGACAGAGGTTTTTGAGGGATCTGGGCAGTAGGTATAAAGAAATTGTTCCCATTCACAAAAGGATAGAGGACAAGAGTGCACAAATTAAAGTAATTAGTAAAAGAAGCAGAAGTGGTATGAGGAGAAACTTTTTTTCACAGTGAGTGGTTAGGGTTTGAAATGCCCTGCCTGATGGTGTGGTGGAGGCAGGTTGAACTAAAGCATTCAAAAGGGGAATTAGACTATTATCTGAAAAGGAAAAATATGCAGGATTACAGTGAGAAGGCTGGGAAATCAGAGGAGATTTGGGATGAAAAGAAGATGAGATGTGAGAAGGAGGATTAAGGCATGAGAATACCATTATTTTCAACCATTTCAGCCCCACTGCTGGCCATGGCACAATCATGGCTGTCCCAATAATGGTTTACACCATCTCCTTTGTACATATATGTGCGCCTGTCCACTCCTGGTTAGCTCCGACTACCTCCAGTAGACACCACCTTGTCCTGCAAGAGAGAGAGAAGTGTGTCAGTGAGTGTGGTGCAATGTGTTTGGGTGATGTGACAGTAATGTTTGAATAGTTGGCATTGTGCAAAAGCTGTGGGATTTGGATGTGAGGCTTGCAGCAGTGCTGAGTGTAAGAATTCAGGTATGAGCTGTGTTATGCATTCAAGTTTTTATAAGAAGTGATATTTGGGACTGTCTCTTCATTTCAAGGTAAAATTGAATAGTGAAGAGAGTCATGTGATCTCTTCTGAATTCTGGCCGATAGCAAGTCTGGGCGGCTTGGTTACTATGGGGGCAGGAAGGTGCAGGGCAAGTCATACTGGGAGCAAATTGGAAAATGTTCACACCTGAAACAAAGGCAAGAGCAGCTGTGCTGATCTTGGATAGACTTTTAGTCTCCAAGTTTTTGAACCAAAAAGGGAGTGAGAAAGAGAGGCCTCATAGAAAGAGACAAAGGACAGCAGCTAGCATGGTCAGCAGAGAGGAGAGTGTGTTACTTCCAGGAGTCAACAAGCAGAGATGTGGGAGGAAAAACAGTCTCTGGTTAAAGAGGTGCATCCCATGGCAATCTAAGGAATCTGAAAGATTCATCCTGGCATGGCTGCTGGGGTGAAGAGAATCACTGGAGTGGAACTTAACGCTAGTATTTGGTTTGAAAATTTTTTGGAAACTGGGAGAAGCACCTTTTGATGGTTACTCAATGTTACAACTCAGCAAAATAGGAGAAGCAAACTCATTAGAAACTGGGAGTGATGTTGTTCTGGTTCTTGTGAAAACTATTATTCTGCAGAGAGTGGAGGGGGGTGTTGGTAAAGTATAATTGTGGCGTGAGGCTTTTGGACGTGTTAGAAGTTAAAAGTGGTTGGGCTAGATTTCTTTTCAATAGTTTAGTGTATTAGTTTCCTACTAAGTAGCATTTAGTCAGGTTGCTTTTAGTTGCTTCGGTGCAGTAAGAGTAAAACTTGAAATTTTATCATGTAATTCCTTTAAGTTGGTCACTAGGCATTCAAATCTCTTATTTAAAATGATCAGTCTCTATGGGGATGGTAACAATCATTATTAACAGAGGTTATTGGTAGATGAATGCTGGGACTGTGATGATTTGAGCAGTGTCCGAGACTGGCGGTGCAGTTGATAGGATATGACATTCACTGATCTTAACCATCCATGTAAGACCATTAAACGTATTGTGGTACAGCATCAGGATCTTGAGTTCTGGCACTGACTGCATGGCTATCTGCTCCCACTGCCATCTGATTGTGTGTCTGGAGGGCCTCTTGGTTTCCTCCTTTCCATCTCCTCCATCAATGTTTCCAGAGCAGGATCCAAAAACCTTGTAGCTTGCTCTCTCACACATTGCCCCATTCTTCAATGAATCCTAGGTCAGAGCCACTTCCTCCAGGGCTGTCAGTACCTGTTCCAACCACAATGCACCTCTGCTTGTAGAAGTACAGGCTAGCCTTAACTGGTGCAATTCGCTCTTGATACTAGGCCCCTGTTCAGATGTCCAGCCAATAAACTGCATGGTTAGCACTGTTAACATAGTTAATCACAGTGAAATAATTGAAATGAGCAGGCAGCACAATGTTGGCATGCTGCCTGCATTGCAGTCAACAGATGCAGATCACAATGCCTGCACCTTTCTTTTGAGAGAGCAATTAAGTTTAGCACCTAAGGAGTTTATATGTTGTCTTGAATTTAAAATAATGCTGTACTGGATTATTTTTGGAATGTTTTAAAATTCAGTTAATACACCAAGGGATAATGTCTGAGGTCCGCGTTTATTCTATTTAAAGAAGGTGTTTGGGGACAAGCTGATGTATAAACACAAAATCAATGCCATCTGCTTTAAATACGTAAAATTGACATTGATCCAAACAGATTTTGCTGGTGACTGGTTGAAATTTTTCAAGCAACAGAGTATTTAACCACCTTAATCAGTGGTAAACTAAAGAAAGATGAAAACACTCCCAGCAATGAAGAAAGTTCTGACCATTAAGTACAGGAAAGGAATTGCAAAAACTTGGAATAGTATGGAAAAGGGCAAATTTTCTTCATTAACAGTTCCTTTTTTCTCTCTTTCCATAATTAAAGTACTTGGAATACGACCCTATTTTTAGCATGTTGTTCCAAAATCGGAACAAAATGAGTAATGCACAGATATTTCTAATTAGTATATGATATTTTATGTAAAATTAATTTGCAGCATCCCCCGCAGAGTCTCTGTATAAATGCCAGAATCTACATGGTTTCTAAATGTGAACCAGCTGAGGCTATAAATTGCCAGACTGCTCACTACTGACGATACACAACTGAAAAATGCTGGTGCTGGTAACATTTATGAAAGTTTGTGTGTAACTTAAAATATATTGGAAGCCACTTTTGTAGAAATATTTTTGCAATCACCAATTTCCCATTTAGTCACTGTCTTAGTTCTTACCTGTATGCATTCACTTTTCAGTAGAAAAATAAATTTAAAAATTGGAAAGTCCTCCACATTCTCAGAGTGTTTCCATAACTTATTTGAATGCCCCAATTAAAGTTAGGCTTCACTGTATCTGGACAGATTGTTTTACAGAGCTTCTTTATGAAAATAATTTGATATTGTTTGAGTCAGGTCCCAATTTGATCCCAAGACCAAAACTTCATTGTAATATTGCACTATAACTCTCTGAAAATGCACATCTTCCCCACCTCTTTTTCCCCCTTTACCTCATCTTTACTTAAGGTAAGATTCAAACTTGTGCACACTAATAGAGGCAGCAATCTTCCAATAAATTCTTCATGTATGATCCTGAACAGTGAATGTCAGCTGGCTGTTGAAGTGTGGATCAATTTTTATCTTCACAAGCACTAGGAGCAAGAGTTAACTAGATCGTCTCAGGGACGGGAAGCCTAGTTTATTTACATCCTCTTTATCTCCACAATGCTGAGATCAGTTAGAAAGCCTTCCTTTTCCTTTCTCGCTGAAAGAATTTGTGGGATGGGTGGTGCGGTGTGGTCGACACTGCTTTTTCACTCCTGGGACTTAGTTTCAGATTCAGTCTAGATTGATGAAATGTAATCGACTCTGCCTGCTGGCTTTGTGAAACGAGTGTGGGAAGTTTCGTTACAGTTCCTCCTGGACATGAACCAATAGTACCAAACTTTCAGTCCACAACTAATTGCCAACCTCAGAGGCCAGAATTTTCTCGCTGGCATGGGGGAGCGGGCCCCGCACACCAACACGTAAAATGACGGGTGGTGACATCGGGCAAGCATCCCGATGTCACACCGGGCGCCACCGCAATACTTAGGTGGGCCGGTATGCGATATTTTCCAATGCGCACCCGCCATTAATTAATCCCCCAATTAAGGCCCTTGAGGCAGCAATTGTCTGCAATTTTTCAGGGCCAGTGTGATCTTCAAGACATTGCATGTGTGCAACAGGCAGGTGGGTAGGAGACATTTGGATAAACCTCTTCCACGGGCGGGATAAGAGGGGTGAGTGAGGTCACGAGTGGCATCTGTTAGATATTTAATTGTGAAAGTTACTGATACATGCCTGTGTCAGCAGGAATACTTCAAAACTCTTCACAGCTGCTTGTACAGGAGTAACAGCCTTTAGGTCAGGACTCTACCTGATCATTTTTGGGGCCTGGGAACGGGAGTTGTGCTCTCCACTCGAGGCACCTCCTCTGAGGAGGAATGGAGGACCAGAAGGGGGAGGAGATCAGGAGTCCACATTCTGCCTCTAGGGGAGCCACCTTTTGGAGGAGAGGCACAGGTACAAGGGGTACAAGGCCAACAGGAAGTGCAAGGTGGAAGGGGCTGCAGAAGACGCCAGTATCCTGCTGCCAGGGTATACAGGCAGTGAAGCAGCTACCTCATTATGCCTGACGTGCAGTGCCGAAGGAGGCTCCATCTCTCAAAGGAGACAGTGACCTCCATTTGTCAGATGATAGGCCCTAAGATCAGCTCCAGCTGTGTGGGTGGGCACCCCACCCCAGTGGCGCTGAAAGTCATGGCTGACCCTCAACTCCAAGCCTCCGGCTCTTTCCAGGGGTCAGTGGGTGACCTTTGCCCAGTCTCCCAGTCAGCTGAGTATCAAGCAGGTGACAGACACTCTTTTCAGGCGTGCATTGACTTTCACCCACTACCGCTGGGATGAGGTCAGCCAGACAGAGCGAGCCAGATGCTTTGCATTGATTGCTGGCTTCCCCCGCATCCCGGCTGAAATGGACTGCACACATGTGGCTATCAAGGTGCCAGCAGGTGAGCCCGGTACCTTCATCAACAGGAAGGGCTTCCACTCTATGAACGTGCAGATAGTGTGTAATCACAGGATGCAGATTTTACAAGTCTGTGCAAGGTACCCAGGCAGCTCCCATGACGCCTACACCCTCAGACACTCCCAGGTGCCGGGGCTCTTCAATGCTCCAGTCCGGCTTGATGGATGGCTGCTGGGTGACAAGGGCTATCCCCTCAAAAGGTGGCTCATGACTCCTCTCCGCCATCCAAGAACAGTAGCTGAGCAGCGGTACAATAGGAGCCAGGACACCACAAGGGCTGTGGTAGAGAGAATCATCGGTCTTCTCAAGATGCGCTTCAGTGGGCACACTCCAGTAGCCCCCAGATCTTCTGTCACTGATAGCGGTTGCATGCTGCGCTCTCCACAATCTTGTGTTGGAAAGGGGGGCGCACTGGAGAAAGAGGATGTAGATGCAATTGCTGTGGTTACACACGATGAGTCCAGCAGTGAGTCCAAGGATGAGCATGCACAGGGAAATGCTGAGGGGGTAGACGCTGACCTGGGCATACTCCAGGGAGGCAGGGAAACCCAGGAGGCTTTAATCCAACGAATCTTCAGCTAGCCCACCGCAGATGGACCTCCAACACATGTCAGGTCTGCAGGCTCCACACTCAATATCTGAGCGCTAAATCTGCCTGGATAGGAACATTAACTAAGGGTCTTGTTAATAAATCCCAATGTCACACAAATCACCATCCATTTGCAGAAGAAAGGAGTCACCCTGAGCCATGCTTACATATCAAAATTTAATGATTTAACAAACTGATGTTCAGAAAAAAAAATTACAAAGTTGTTGCCCGTCACACCAAATGGTCATGAACTAATATAGGGGTAACATAAAAGCACCAGTGTGAAACCCATGGTGTGCCTAAGGTGCCTTAAATTTATACTTACAGGTACTATGCCTAGGTATTCCCTCCGTCGCTGGGAGTGGCATCTGAGACAGCCTGCTCACTATGCTGTCCTGTTGGCCTCGATGACTTTAGCGGCCGTCCTCTGGCCTGCGGAGCCTTTGACAGCTCTGCCTGGGAGGGAGTGGCCAGTTCCACAGCTGGCATCTCTCCAGTTGCTGTAGCCTCATCGGATGCCACAGTCACTGGCAGAGGGGCGGAAGAGCTGCTGCACTCATCTAGAGCGCCCTGAGAGGAGCCCGCAGAAATAGCAGGCAGCTCCTGCGCCAACGTGAGTTTGCTTCAGACCTCCCTGCTCACTGTAGATGGATAGGCACTGAGCTGGGATACCTGGTGCCCTGACCATCTCCCACACTGGCACAGACCAGCTGAGGTCAATGCCGCTGTGAGGGATTCCCCGGATCATTATGAGCTCATCCTCCCATAATCAATGGTCAACCCAAGTTGCAAACATCAATCACTGAGGATTCAGCAGTGCCATAGCTGCTGGGACACACATGATGACCTCAGCGCTCGGCAAACATAACTCCCCATGGCACCCCAGCCTCACTGCCACCGGTGGACCTGGGTGCATGGCACATCTCCAGATCCATGGCCTGTTGCTTGAATCGAATCACGATGGCCAACTGGACCTGGCCTCCGCCAGTCCACATCCGCTGGGTGGCATTGTGTGCAGTCTTCTCCTGAAAAGGAAAGAAGAGCATTGATTGGTCCAGCCTGTACCTGGATTCCCATCGCATCCCTACCACCCCAACCACAGTGGGACATTGCAGGACTCCAGTGCTTCATCACCCCGCAGCTGCTGCACACTCACACCAAGAAGCCAGGGCTGATCCCCCTTTGCCCACATGCTGCCTCCATCACATTTGGCGCCACACGGTCTAACCTTGCAAAGCAAGGAGGCACAAGAATGTGGAGCGCAAAGGCCAGCAGATGAATTGGTGCCCCACCACCTTGAAGCACTCCTCCCAGCACGTTAGCATTCTGACTTTAACATGCTTCTCAGTTCCAGTACTATGGAAGGTGCAGATCCTTGAGGTTGCCACCGAATCTATACTCTGGTCAGTGTCACACATGCTGCGGGTGCAAAACCCATCTCAGCACTACCCTCTCAGGGTGAACTAGGCATGGGCAATATCTGCTGGCCCACCCAGAGAGGGAAACATGCCGTGAAGGATTCAATGCTGTAATGCACTCAGAGGTGTTTGGGCGGGGGGGGGGGGGGGGGGGGGGGGGGGGGGGGGTGTTGTGGGGGGTGGGGGGGGGGGGGTGGTGCCTTTGGGGGAAAGGCTGACAGCTATATTAAGTGACCTCTGCCAACATGGTACTCACTCTTCCCGAGCACGTGAGTTCGTTGAGTCTCTTGCAGCACTGGACCTATTTGCATCGTACCACATCCTGAGAGCTCACTGTCTCAGCCACCTCCTCTCAGGCACGTTTGGTCAGGTGGGAGGGCCTCCGCCTTCCGTCCCTCAGAAGCAGGACCTCCCGCTGTGCTGCCACCTCCTGCAGGAGGGCAGCTAGGCACTCATCTGCTACCCTCCTCTCTGGCCTGGCCTGCTCTGCTGCCCTGCCCTCCGGAGACTGGCCTGCTCACCAGAAGCCTTCTGGTGAGCCCTTCTACTTGCCATTGTAAGCAGCCTTTGCAAAGGAACAGATCACAGGCAGCAATCAGATCCGCCCCCGCCTGTGCCCGCTCCCAGTCAGCCCGTCCGACATGGTGAAAATTCTCCCCGAGAGACAAAATAATGCCCAGTTCAGTAGATGGAAAAGATATTGGCAAGTGGGGCAAGTGGGTGGATGAATGGTGAACAGTGCTATACTCTTTGTGCCATTTTCACCACATCATCAATAATTACTGTTAATGTTTGGTGGAGAAAATGGCTCTGCACAAATGCCATGTGTGTTGGGGCTGTGACTCCAAGCTAGAACGCAGTGCTCTGTGACCACTGGCAGCTCTATTGGTTTCCTCTCTCTTAATCACACTATTATGCTGTGAGGGTGTGCAGCTGCAAGAGACCAGGTCAAGTGTCAACAATATGGGCGCATCCTGATAGATGGGTGGCAATAGAGCAATTGGATGGGATAATGAGCATGGCTGACTCTTAGCAGCTAACTACATGAGTCCATAATATCTGTACCAGGTAGTGGTAGCAGAACGATGCTATCTCCATGGCTGTGTATTGTGATCCATTCCATGCTTTCAATGATTCAGTAGAGTACACCTTGATAAGGCAGTAGCAATGACAATTCTCCCATAGGGAAAACCCATGATAGGACATCCATGCCAGGGTCAGCAAATAGTTGGACAACTTTACAACTTTGACACTCACCTGACAAGGTAATGACATCCCCTCCTAGACACAGAGACCTCACCATTGATGATCTTGAAGGCCTGCTTTTTATTTGCACCACAGTCAACCAACCCATGCTGGGCCCGCCTCCAAGCCCTCACTATTCCCACAGTTGCCCACCATGACTCCTATCCTAGCCCATCTCCGGACTAAAGACTGGAATTTCAGGCAGCCATTTTTGAAGACCAGGTACAGAGCCAGGAATTCTCCTGTCTTTCTGCACCCAACTGGGGGAGAAAATCTGGGCCTATGTGCTTATTAAGTGTTCCCTGTGTGCTATTACTCAAGCCTGGGTGTGGTTACAGAGAGGAAGAAAAACTAAACTGAAAGCAAAAAACTGGAAGAATGTGAGTACAGACATTTTAGAAGCATTAAATAAAGCTTCTGTTCAGACACAGAAATTGCTGTCATTTCTGCATATCTCCATCTCTCCTATCACTCACTGATCATCGGGGCCTGCCTGCCTGACCCTGATATCTCCCAGCCCCACTTATCCCACTTTGAGAGCACAAAACACAATAGTGTACTTCTCACACTGCGATACTTTAATAGTACGAGATAGCTTTCTGAAAGGGTCTTGCATCTCTTTGTATCAGAACATTTAGGAGTGACAATCAGGACCTGGTTATAAATGATAGCTCAATGACAAAAAGGAAATGGCCTTTGCCTGTGCTGCAAATTCTTCGACTCTCCAATTCCCAAATTATACTGCAACTTCACATCAAGTTAGTTTTGTTGCAGTTTAGCTGTCACAGACAAATGTGTCACTGGAGAACGTTCAATTCTAATTCTTGTAATCCCATTGGCATTGTAAGTGTGCTGGGGTTATTCTAACAAATGAAGAACAGTGTTTGTTCTAACAACAACAGCCTATCTAATAGAGAAACCACATACTGATATTACAGTTTAGGAGGCTTATCTGCAAAACAATAATTAGATTGCACAAAGTGTGTGGTGAGTTCCATTCTTAACAACAAATATCCAGCTAAAGAGTGTGATTGACTTCATTTACTTTGGAAAATTCCTTGGTGCCATTGAATCATGCATATCTTTTCTTCCTCACTCTCTTTCATTCTTTTCTTTCCCATTAGTTGATACATTAGCAATTCTTGCGATTCTCAATAATGTGATCATGGTATTTCATTCCCTTGATCAACGTTGCCAGCCTAAGCTGCCAATGGGCAAGAACGGCATATTGCTAAATGCTCATTTCGCTGTCACTAATCTCCTCATTGCATTATTTTTGTTCGTCAATGTATATGAATCAGTCAACATTTCATGTGTTATCATCTTAAACAAGTATTGTACCAACGGACCATACAATCAAGATCTGTAGGGTAGAATAATTGATTAAAAATTATATGGTAGGACTTTCTTATCATCCACGAATTCTCTGCTCATAGATCTCTTCATTTTCCTTCCTGTCAGCTTTACTATTTCCCTATATTACATAGCATTTTGGCTAAAAGGAGAGGCAGGAGACATCCCAGCTTTCCATGAACTGCACTGTTATCAGCAACTAAGGAATGCAGAAGAGCAACCTGGTGTTACTGACCCCTCCTTGTTTTCTCTCATTGTGGGGAACAGCTTAGCTTTTACAGGCATTCCCTATAAAGATATGGAGCCATATTTAACAACAAGTTAGAGCTCCACCATGATACACCACTAGACTCAGCCTTCAACATGTATGCCATTGTACAATGGTGTAGAGTTTATGCTTCTCAAAACATAAATATATGAAGCAAGCAACAGGAAAAATACGGTAAAAACAGGAAATACTTCTTCCAGGATCCTGCAGTAGACTTAAACTGAATGAACTTTTGTTCACCCTGAGTGAAAGCACAGGCTGCTGTTAGCCAAATTTGTGTGAGCCTCTGTGAAGGGTTCTGATTATAATCTTTCATTTTGTTTGGTTAACAAATTTTTAGAAGATGTTTGGATATTTTGTGTTCTAATTTTGATGGAATGGAGCAACACATGACAAACAAATAAACAGGCTTCAAACAAAGATTTTTGCGATTCCCAGCCCCTGGGCATTAATTAACAAAAAACATATTTGACTTTCCAGGATTTTTCTTTTTGGCAGCTAAGTTTCAGTTGATATCACAAGCAGAAGCAACAGTAGTTAACACTAAAAAGGAACATTCAACAGAATACTGCCCCAGACTTTCTTGCCTCTGTGAAATTAGACCTTTTTTAAGGATTAGACTTTCTGCCTGTTGATCAGGAGCAAGGAGGGATGAAACAACAGCCATAGAACACTGACAGTGCAGTGTTCTGATAAGATAGTCTACTCTAGGTCTTTGATGCTAATTTACCATTTCTACCAGGCTTCTGGGCTACTGAAACCTGTTGTGCTTTGCCAGTATTCTCAGCTTCCATTTCCATCTTTCTCACAAATTGCCAGCCCATTTTACACCCTGCTCAATTCAGACCAAGTGCAAAAGGGGTTGTTAATTCCCTGTTGTCAATTTTGTGCTGCCAGCCAAGATACATTGTCACTCAGTTGATGCATAATAACAACAGAAAGAAAAATGTTAGAGAAATAGAAGGATTTCATCCAGAATTACCTGGAAAAACTCAGCAGGTCTGGCAGCATCAGCGTCGAAGAAAAGAGTTGACGTTTCGAGTCCTCATGACCCTTCAACAGAACCGTTCTGTTGAAGGGTCATGAGGACTCGAAACATCAACTCTTTTCTTCTCCGCCGATGCTGCCAGACCTGCTGAGTTTTTCCAGGTAATTCTGTTTTTGTTTTGGATTTCCAGCATCCGCAGTTTTTTGTTTTTATCATAGGATTTCATCCAGCCCTGTCTTGTTTCTTGTTTCCTGACACTGTAGCTGAGCTAACTTTATGGATAACGCATTTTCCAAACATGAACACATATCTGCAGTGTCTGAACTCTATCAAGACAGGCTCCAACATGTGTTATTAGAGCTTCAACTCTCAGGTCACATGATCCCATATATATAGCACAGAGTACGATACAGTATCTAATACTGAAGCCCACAACCACAATGAGCTATTATGATAAACCCCATCAAATAAACGGTATCTTGTTTATATATGTGCATATTTTGAAGATGCCCCATCATTAACTACATTTTTAATTAGGTTTATATGAAGTTGGTGTTTTAATGGTGCTTGCACAGTTCTCAGATAACATTCACGTAGGAAATGATTTAGTTCCATGAATTCTGCCAACACCAGCACAAAGTATGATTTTTATTCCCCTCTCATACCACCCCTCTTGGATTTTTCCCCTCGGGGGAAGGGGGTTGTTTACTGGTTCATCCATTTGAAATAAAAGCAAATAACCTATCAAAGTAAGAAGTTGTAAAGGTTCAACCAGTTACAAAATCATTGCCAACTTAGAGCACAATATAAACCAGTTTATATTATTTTGAATCAACTAAATAGAATAATGAATAATCAACTTACTTTGAAAAATTCAGAAGTTGTTAAATTTTATTTCTGTGTTTTGGTTTTTAACTCATTAATCATTTTCAAGTCTATAAGTAATAATTTTAAATGATCAATGGTGATAGTTTAATTTCATGAAGAAATACGTGACATTTTTTCTGACAGTCATGAACAGGAAAAGGATGCTGTTGGTGGTATTCCTATTAACAGGTTAACCTGGCTTCTTTTAATATGCGCTTTTGTCTATAAAAATGCTGCCCTTCCTCTCCCCTACATTCATTAGGTTCCAATCATTGGCAAATTGATTTGGAATCCCTAAGGTATACAGAATCCCTGATATCAATTGTAAAATGGACAGTCAAATTGCCCTGTAGTTGCCTAAATTAACATTTTATGGAGAAAGATTTGTATCGGAGATTTCCATGATATATTGAATGTAAAATCTGTGCAGTATTGACTTAGGAGAAATAATGGCCCAGCACTGTTTGATGGTCACCAAAATGGAGGTGATGGTGCGTAAGGTAATTGCAGTGAGGACTGCCCACTTGCTACTCCAAGGCAGTGTGTCCACAAGACACACAGTGCCATGTCTGTTAGGAAATGGAGCTAATTTCAAGCTCCAGCTGATTGTTACTGTCACTGGATGTCTCTGCCCTAAGCTGTATAATAACTAGAAGTATCTGGTTTTACATTTGGTCCTTTGATCACCTGGATCCTGTGAAGAAAGTTTACTATGGTTGTTGCAAAGTATCTGTTTCATAACCACATAGTCACAAGTATGATATTGGCAGGTTTGTGCAACTAGCATATGCTACCTGTTGAGTACACTGGCATACCTCCTTTCACGCAGTGTTACTGGGAGTATGACACTGTCATTGCATGCAATTCAGGAAGCAACCAACTTTAGGCTCAGTAAAGCATTTACATATTTGAATGATTCCATCAGGGCTGCTATCCCTGCAGCCTTTGAGAACCTGAGCCTTAGCATGCAATAACCAATTGGCAAAACAAGGCATTGCTACCTCTGCAGGGTCCAGGTAAGAGGAGTGCAGACAGTGCTAATCAAGGTCTGTGCTCTAGTGGGGCCCGGACTCTTTGGCTGAGTAGCCTGTCAACGGAGATGCTCAGTGACCAAAGTTGCCAATCAGGCATGTAGAGTATCCCGATTGACAGGCTACTCGGACAATGATTGCTGTTATTCTGAACAACAGCAATCATTGGTTCAGTAGGGCCCACCAGATTCCCCAGCCCTTCCTTTCCTTGCCTGCTTCTTCATGGACCTCTGTTTGTGTGTTATTGGACTTGTGTGCTGCTTTCTTCCCTGGCTCGAGCCTGAAAGAGACTAAAGCACAAGGTAAGTGATTCTCCATTTACTTTAGCTCCCCCATGAAGGCCCTTGCCTCCTGTCATCTCCTCTGAGTCCTGAAGTCCTCCCCAAGTCCAGTCATTCGACATCTTCAAAAATGGTGTATGGGGCATTCCCCTCCTGACTTTTTTGAGGTTAATGAATCATCGGAATCTGATGGCATTCCTTTAGAAACATGGAAAATAACTTCCATGGTAGAGGTAGCATTGTTTGGTGCAGTTTGTCCTGTACTGCCACTATGCTGCAGGCCACCCATAAAACTACAAAGGGTCAGTCTCCCAGCTGAGTCCAGAGACAATGTTTTCCAGCAGTGTCTGAGAGAAGTGAATACCTGGCTTCCTTCCCTTCCATCATGTAAAACAGTGTAATCTTCGGAGTTTCCTGACACTGAGCGGAATCATCCCAGATTTGCACAAAACAACATTTTACCCACCTCCACCGGCCGCATTGACAGCTTTTCAAGCTGTATCATCCCAAACCTGCCGCATTCCCAAGAAACACATTGTTTCAAAGGCGGGCAAGTTCCGAGGTGCCATGCTGTCACCTCACTGCTTCATCACGCCAGGCACCACATGTAAAGTATAGCAGCGCTCAGTGCTTCCAGCCCAGGACTGCAGCAAACAAGACAAAAGGCAAGAAGACTGCAGCCCTTAAGCACCTTTTGGATGCCTTGGAGGCCTACTGTGATGTGCTCTACCCCTGCTCTGGCCTCAGGAGGGGCAGCTACATTACCACTCTGGCTTGGTAGGTGATGGCAGTAGTGGTCAGTGCCAATGCTGCAGAGATGAGGTTGGCCATCCAATGCAGATAGAGGATGAATGATCTCATCCATGCAGCCAGGGTATGGCAACCATCTCATCACTCTAAACTCACACACTCAAGCCCATTACACATTCTCTGGCATCTCACTCACCGCCAGCTCAAGGGACATCAACACTTGGACACACAAATGTCCATCTGGCCTTATCTCCTCTAGAGACTGCCTCCTCAGCCCTCACCATCTTGAGGCCACTTGCACAGGTCAACATGTGCCCCCACACACACCCTGGGATACCCCCCTTTCTCAATGCAGCTCTCGTCCTGCAGCCTCTTCCCTTGCCTGAGGCCACTTCTCCCTCTTACCCAAGCAGGACCTTGCCCCACCCATTGAAAAGCCACCCACATATGGCTGACCTGGTAGGTAGAGACCTATTCACGAGCCCCCCTATAAGTGATGTGGTGCTGTCTGTGAAGCCTGGCGCTGATGACTACGACTGCTGACTGAAGCAAGCTAGGCAAACAAACCTTGAAGTCCTAAGTGAAGTGCCACCTGCCAAGTGCATGCTGTTGTGAAATACATTGGCGTGTTTTCCTGCCGACGTGGGTGGACAATCCAGCAGAGGGGGAGGATGAGTCTGGCAGGCTGGCCTTATAATGATATGCTGATGTATTACAATGAGGTTCCCAACATCCCATGGTGGGGAATGCAGCCCGCCATTGGCAGTCTGAGCAGACAATCACAAACTGGTTTCACGACATCATGAAACCAATTTTTGGCCTTCTCACCATATTGTCCACTCATGCCACTGAACATACCCAATGCCGGCGAGTACGGGAAATCCCAGCCACTGTCTTGAATCCAAATTTGTTAGCTCTCTTAGCAGCTTTGAGTTTTTCTTCAGAAGATGGAAACTGTTCCTTCATTCCCAAGAATTTATTCACATGTCATTAAGAAATAATTTTCAGTAGTAAAATTGTGCCCGAGGTTCATGATAAATAGATTCTTTTTAACTTGGCCACACTCCACCTATGAATATATTCCTCCTCCTGATTGTTCGCTTAGATTATAACACCTCTTCTCAAAATCGGCAGGGGTAGGGCCCTCAGCCACAGACACCTTTGTCAAGGGACTGGGGTGCACTTGGGGCCCTCAGCCATCCAGGGCCCTTCCCTTCCCATCTTGAGTTTGTCACCATCTCCACAGGGCACAATTCTAGCTGACAGGTTGGGCTCACCACAAAGTCACGGGAGGAAAATCATCGCTGCTATTGAGTGAGTGTCTAAGTGTGTGTGAACCCTGAGTCTGGAAATGAGCTGGATACGCACGCATGCATGCACAGACACACACACACACACACACGCGCGCGCACGCGCGCAGGCACACAAACACACCCTTCCCCTCCTCCTCCTCCTTCCCTAAAAACCTATCCACATACTGGGCTGAGAGAGGAGGAAAACCCAAGGTGAAAGGCAACTCACTTCCAACTCCCACTTTCATATGAACTCCGCTGGGGCCAGCTCATGGTGCCAGCAGAGGCAAACGCAAGCTCAATGTTAGTTAAACCCAACCATTTAGCTTGGCCCTGGTCACCTCCCCCTTTCCCTAGTAAGCAAGATTTGAGGCCTAGTCTGTCTCTCTCTAGCTCTACTTCTTAAACAAAAAGGTAAAAAAGGTTTCATTAGTTAGCTCTGCTGCTTGGCACTTTTTAATGGTCATTTTTATTTATTATCCTTTTTTAAATTATCAATTTATTGTTTTGACATTGATTTTTTTTGTTCTGAAAGCTGTTTATGTTTCTTCATAGCTTAATTTTTTTTTGAAATTCGTGTTTAATGTTGTGCCAAATCAGATCTCAGGCAGCTGCTGCTGGGTTTTTGCTGAAGGGGAATGAGAGGCTCACAAGAGTCTAATGTGAATTTCAGAGGGCACTGGAAAAAGGGGTTATTTTTGCTCCAGTAGAAACAGGAAGTGTTGCAAATGTTCAGCACATCTGGCAGCATCTGTGCAGAGAGAACCAGAGGTCAGTGACCCTTCATCAGAACTAGTGCAGATTGTGGATCTGAAGCATTGACTCTAGGCAGAACCATCCCAGACTTGCTCTAAGTGTCATAGCGGGCAGGAAAAAGATGTTTTATCTGCGGAGCAATAGTGGTTTTTACACCCTATCGTTCCAATCCCACCTCATTTATCATGCATTCCCAGGAAACATGCCATTTCGCTGGCGGGCCATTCCAATTCGGCCGCCACGCCGTCACCTCGCTGCTTCCTCACGCCGGGTGCCAGATTTAAAGTGCAGACACACGTACCGAGCTTTCAGCCTAGGACTGTTGCACAGAAGACATGGCCCCAAAAGGCAAGAAGACAGCAGCACCAAACCCCCACCACCGCCCCCCCCCCACCCCCCCCCCGCCCCCGCCTTCCGATTCAGTGACGTATCCCTGGAATGCCTTCTGGACACCATTGGAGCCTGCCACAATGACCTCTCCTCCTGCTCTGGCCACAGGAGGCCCATCAGTGTCATCACTCTGGCTTGGGAGGTGGTGTCAGAGCTGGTCAGTGCCAATGCTGCACAGAAGAGATTCGCCATCTGGTGCAGAAAGAATATGAATGATCTCATCCATGCCGCCAGGGTTAGGCAACCACCTCATCACTCTAAACTCACACACTCACAAGCCCATCACACATTCATTGGCATCCCACTGCCAGCTCAAAGGACATCATCACTCACTCTCTCACACATGCCCTCATATCTCCATCTGGCCTCATCTGCTCTGGAAACTGCCTCCTGAGCCCTCACCATCTTGAGACCACTTGCATAGATCAACATGTGTCCCCACACATGCTCCGTGATACCCCCGTTCCCAGTAATGCCCTCGCCCTATAGTCTCTTCCCTTGCCTGAGGCTATTTCTAAACTTCCACAAGCAAGCCCTAGCCCTGCAGCGATTGAAAAGCCACCCCCGCCTCACGGCTAGTCTCGTAGGTAGAGCTGCCCATGAGCCTCACTAAAAGTGATGTGGTGCTGCCCGCAAAGCGTGGCACTGATGAGTGCAAGTGCTGCCCGAAGCAAGGTAGACAAACAAGCCTCAAAGTCCCAAGTGAAGTGCAGATCACCAGGTGCACATCGTTTATATTCAGTTGTGAAATATGTTGGCGTGCAAGCATGCCAACATGCCTGGATGATCCAGTGTGGGGGAATGATTGTGGTGAGCAGGGCTTATAATGATATGCAGATATATGCTGATGTGCAGCAGGAAACACAGCCCAATGGACAATTGCAAAGCATTTATTGCCCTTATTTAGAGGGCATTTAAGAGTCAACCACATTCTGTGGATCTGGAGTCACATTTAGCACAGACAAGGATGACAAATTTTCTTCCCTAAAGGACATTACTGAACCAGATCGGTTTTTACAACAATCATCATCAGATTTTAATTGAACTCAATTTCCATCACCTGCCATGGTGAGATTTAAACCCAGATCCCTGGAGCATTCATTGGGTTGCTAGATTACCAGTTCAGTGACACTACCACTACACCACCACCTTGCATAGAAACAGTAATTGCAGGTCAATTGGTTGGTGCTAAATTACTGGAATGTTTTGCCATTTCTAAACTTGGAAGTGAAACCAGGAGCCATGCACTAATAGAATGTCACTGTTAGTCCAACGTATTTTCATTTGTACGTGGGACTGTTGTTTGAGATGCTTGTGAAATTCAATTTTAGATGTTACTGTCCAGATATCGCCTAGGGCCAAGTTCAAAGAAATGGAGCTGGTTGCATAATATCAACGACCAAGTTGTGTGTAATTGTCTGGCAAAGCCATGGTTGTAAAGTGTATCATACTGAAACCTGAGCTTTCAACGGTCTTTATAAATAGATGCATTGGGAATAAAAGTCATTAAGTTTTATAAGGCTATATGATGCCATTCGATCTCTCTGTGGCTATAGTTCCCAATTGAGGGCACCTGAAGAATGTGTCGAGGAGGATTAAAGGGAATGGGGTGTGGAGCTAAGAGGCCCAGAAAGAGGAGAAGCAGTGAGCCTCATGATTTCTCTCCCTGGCCCTGCACCTCTGGCCACAGATATGAAAACTGGCAACTGAGCATGGAGTATCTCAGAGATAAAAACAAAAAAACTGCGGATGCTGGAAATCCAAAACAAAAACAGAATTACTTGGAAAAACTCAGCAGGTCTGGCAGCATCGGCGGAGAAGAAAAGAGTTGACGTTTCAAGTCCTCATGACCCTTCGACAGAACTTGCGTTCGAGTCCAAGAAAGAGTTGAAATATAAGCTGGTTTAAGGTATGTGTGTGGGGGGCGGAGAGATAGAGAGACAAAAAGGTGGGGGGGGGGGGGGGGGGGGGGTGGGTGGGGGGGGGGTGGTGGGGGGCGTGTGGTTGTAGGGACAAACAAGCAGTGATAGAAGCAGATCATCAAAAGATGTCAACGACAATAGTACAATAGAACACATAGGTGTTAAAATTAAAGTTGGTGATATTATCTAAACGAATGTGCTAATTAAGAATGGATGGTAGGGCACTCAAGGTATAGCTCTAGTGGGTTTTTTTTTATATAATGGAAATAGGTGGGAAAAGGAAAATCTTTATAATTTATTGGAAAAAAAAAGGGAAGGGGGAAACAGAAGGGTCATGAGGACTCGAAATGTCAACTCTTTTCTTCTCCGCCGATGCTGCCAGACCTGCTGAGTTTTTCCAGGTAATTCTGTTTTTGTTATGGAGTATCTCTGCCTGGTATTCCTCCAGTAGCATTCCTCATCTTTGCCTTAGCACCCCAAATTGTCTATTGTGAAACCTACTGGTGCTAGAAATGCTGCAGAGGGCAAAAATATGAGACCAATTACCACAAAAATCTAGGTTTCATAGGAAAAAAAAGATAAAGCCAAACAAAAACGGGTAAGAAGTGGGTGAAATATAATTACTGTGTCCTTTCCCTGATCTATCATATATACACCATAGCATAGCAAAGCAGGTCATTTATTTCACTTGGGAATGATTTAGAAATGGTATCCAAAATATGTGAACATTATAGCCCAGTGTATGGGATATCCAAATTAATAGTTAAGTAAAACATCAGCTTGTTTGAGATGGGTGCTTCCAACACAGATATTGGCCACCTCTGAAAACAATGCATCTTATAAACTCAATGGAGATCCTACAATCTCACTCAGAAAATAGCATTTTCTATACCCTTCAGCCCAGAACATTGCAGTAGAATTGTTCATATTTCAGTCAGCATTTATTAGTGACATAGCAAGAGTTTAACCACAAATCCCAAGATCTATTGGGACCTGGTACATTTTAAAAGAAATAATGGACCTCAACAGTACATTCCTGTGGGAACTTGTAAGTCCAAGGGAGTAGTTTTATTTGATTTTCCTTGAGTGTCTTTGTGTTGTTTCCTGTGGGCCATCCGATGACAGGAATGAATGACTCGAGTGCATTCGGGGGTTTCTCCTGTGGGCTCCAAAGCTTTTGGAATGAATGACTAGCGAGTTAGTACTATTCCCTGTGGATTCATAACCCTTGGAGAAATTTGAGTCCGAATGTATTACTTTGGTTTTTTTCACGTTGTTCTGTTAAAGGGGATGGGAAATTTTCTTCTCACCTCATAAAAAAGTCTATGTTGTCCAAAAAAAAATCCCTATTTCTTTTAAGTTATGTTGAGTGGCTATAAGCTAAAGTTCGTCCCAAAACACGAAGGTCAGACAAGCCAAAATACAATCCTACATCTGTGGAAGATGATAATGCTGATATTAACTCCTAGTGGGGGTAAACAACAGTCATTTGCGGGAAAGAGAGTTCAAAGGTCTAGCAGATTTTACCTGCCAGGTTCACTTATATGTTGCTCATCAGCTGTTTCATACAGAAAGCAGCAATTGTCCAACCAGCCTCAGAACTGCATTGACAAAAGCAAGGTAAATCTGGGCTGGGGTGTTCTGATCACCTCAGGGTTGGGTAGAGGAGGAGTTTTTGAGCAACAGAGGTCAGACTTTCCTTGTTGCTCCCTGAGGCACAAGCATGCTAATTTTGTTCAGTTATTGCAAATGCCCCTTGGCAGAGCTCATTGGCTTTCCAGCATCTTCACGTGGCAGGGTAGTCTACTCAGGTTAAAATTTATTGGGGTCCCATGTATGGCACATTATGGGACACCAGACCCATGATGCAGAGCGCAGTCTTATCCAGCAGGCTAATGTGCTGCAGGTGTGCCTGTCCCCTTCCAGTTCTTTTCTGCTCTCTGCTATGGAATGTTTTGTCCTGCAAGGGAGAGGGAAGACTGTCAGTGACTGTGTTGCAATGTGTTTGGGCGATGTACCTGCTTAGCTGAATAGATGGACATGTGGAGGCTGTGAGAGGCTGGCATCACTGTGTGGGGGTAAGGTGAAGCATCTGAATGTTAGGCCTGAGTCTTGACTGCTAGAGATGGCTGATGGATGAGTTATGGGGGTGTGGTGCATTGAGAGGGTGGTGGTGAATAAAGGTGTGATGGAATGTGTCATTGGTTACATTGATTGCAGGATTTTGACCAAGGGGACAATGTGACATATAGATGATGGATGCAAAGGCAGGGAATTGTGGAGCAATGGTAGTGATGGAATGATGTTCTAAGGGATCAGGAGATTCAATAAGTGTTCATAAACAGCCTGTCTGAAGATAAGGGGCGGAATGTTCCATTCTAGAGACTACCTCGTGGCAGGGTGGGCAGGAAGTCGCAGGTCCCACCATAATCTCATGGGCCAGAACTTTTCCCTTATCGGGTGAGCTCAGCGGGGGTGGGCAGGAGCAGTTGGAAGTCAACTGCTGCAATTGGGTCCAGACCACGGTTTCACACTGGTGGGCCAATGAAGGCCAGCCCAGTGTGAACTGTGTGCTGTAGTGCTCAGCACTGCCTATGTTGTGGGGGGGAGGAGGGTGAGAAGGCAGGGTTGCGCATGTGCGCAGGTGCACACTGTAAAAGCTCCCTGAGGCACAAAGCTGCCTCACGGAGCTGAACAGTTTTTAAAATTAAAAATTAAAAATTAAAATTAAAATTAAAAATGAAGATTTTTGAAATGATAGAAAAAAGTCCCTCATGTCAATCTGTCACATGAGCAGGGATATGTTAGAAATTAGGATGAGATTTAAAATTTTTTTTTAATGACGGATCGAAACCTCATCCCATCCGTGGCTAAGGTTGCGCAAAAATGCAAAGGCCACCTGGCCTTTTCACCTGCCTGCCAACCGTAAGTTGGAAGGGCAGTGAAAAATTTAAATCAATTACATTGTTAATGGCCTTAATAGGCCTTTTAATTGTTGGCAGGTGCACTGCCAATTTCCACGCACCCGCTGACCTAAACATCCCGCGAGTGCATGATGACATCGGGACACTCGCTCAATGTCATTTTACGCTCAAGCGGGTCAGGCCCGCGCGCGCCCGCTCAGCGAAAAATCCTGCCCATGAAGTCGAAAGTCCTGGTTCCATATTTAAATGGTGCCTGGACAAACATTCACTC
This sequence comes from Carcharodon carcharias, assembly GCF_017639515.1. Classification (NCBI taxonomy): domain Eukaryota; kingdom Metazoa; phylum Chordata; class Chondrichthyes; order Lamniformes; family Lamnidae; genus Carcharodon; species Carcharodon carcharias. Next base: position 76,624,682 of record NC_054474.1, on the reverse strand, counting down.
AATGAAGGCCAGGGGCTCTGCATTATTCCTCCAGAGCCCTTGTGGCCACAACTCATACTGGAGAACCTGGCAGATGTAAGCAATCACATCCTGGGACTACAAGGGTGCCTCCGGCATTGCCTTTTGCTCATCTCTAGATCAGAACACTGCCTGCGATACACCCATGTTTTGGCCAATACTTGCCATTTACAGTGCTCCATGTTCACCAGCGTCTTGACCTTATTGGAGCTTCACTGCCTCCTGCTGCTCAAGCTCTTGCTCCTCCTGTTGCTGTACCAACCGACAACAGACCCTCCATCTCCTCATCTGAATGAGGGCCATTACCAGCAGGGTTTCCTGCAGCCTGCATCATTGACCCTTCAGTGGATGTGTGAACGAATTGAAGTGACACATTAAGTGAGCATGTCCATTACAGGCTTCCCTCCATCTCAAAGCCAGCAGGCAAGTGCTAAGCCCTTCACCTGGCCTCTGTCTATACATGGCATCACCACCCCACCCCTTCCAGCTAAAGGACATCCTGGAGGACCAGAGGTGGGTATTCCTCCTGTTCATACATGAATACCTTTGGAGATATTGCTCTTTGACCAGGGTGATGCGCAAGAAGCCTCAAGCGGACACTTTTCCACTTGTCTCCACCACCCTCAAAGCTCCAGAGAAAGACCGTTGCCATGGCAGCATAGAAAGGCTAGCCACATGATCCCTTGTCAGCCATGACCATTCACCCAGGAAGATGGAGGTTTGGAGTCGCAAGCTGGTTGACCACCACCTCATTTCCTCGCTTCATCCCTGCCTCCGACTGCAGCCGATCACAAATGGCACAGAATGTACGGCAGCTCCACACCTTGCTGGGATCTCGATGTTCTGAGACCCAAGGGTCAGGAACAATCCTGCTGCAATGCGGCTTCACCATAGAGAGAACACAAGTGAACATCTTTGACATTCCGTTGCCTCATGATTATTAGGGTGTCCTTTAGTCAGCCACGTGTGCTGACGTTGAACTCCACCCACCCGAAAAAACCGTCCTCCAACCTCAAGGGTTCACACGTTCAGAGCAACTGTGTTGTCAAAAACAGCCTTGAGAAAATGATGTGTGCAACTTTTCAGACACGCTTAACCGCCTTCTACCCTCCCCCTGTCAGGCACCAACTTCCACCCATTACCAGATATTTCTTTTGATTTTATATCCTAACAGAGATTTCATCCCACCCTTGGATGAGGTTTCATCAAAAACGTAAAGCCCGCCTGGCCAATTGGCCCATCCACCAACCGTAAAGTTGGACAGGCCCCAAAAAATTGCTTACAAATGGACCATTGATGAGCTTAATCACCCGCTTACTTGTCGGCAGGCGCTCTTCCAGCTTTTGCACGCGCCTGCAGAACGAAATATCGCGCACATGCGCGATTACATGGGATGCTCACCTGTTGTCATCTTGCACGATTCTACACCCATTCAGGTCGGGCATGCCTGCGGAATGTAAGATTCTTGCCATGGATTCTTTCCTCTTGCCAACCTCCTGGAATTAAACCTCCCGTGCGTCAACAGAGAATCTTGGAGCCCTCTCTCTTCCCTTTTGGTCTCTTTAACAATCAATTGCAGTGCAGGCAGTCAGCAGTCACCTCTTTGCACTGATGCATCCCTCCTTTAAGAGCAGCAGGCTGCCTTTAAGAACAGCAGGCTAACCACATACACTGAGGACCCTCTGTTGACAGTGCAGTCAACCAGCAGTGTGTTTGCGCTGGGCTGCATTCCGACATCATTGAAATGAGGAGTAGACCCAAGTTTACATGCAGCGTGCCTCAATGGGACTGGGTGCAAGGTAATCATAGATCACCGTCCCCATGCTCAAAAATAAGAACATCCAATTTTTAGTCCTCATTCTCTATATTCTTACATGTAGAATGCAGATGAGAATCATTAGCATCCACGAAGCTGTGCCTCACAAGTCAATGCCTCCAGAAGAGGAGACAACAAAGGGGAAAGAAATTGGATAAAAAAACTTCCTTCCTGGAGCTGACCATGTACTGACAGGATTCTGCATTGGTGCTTTTTCAGCCCCATGCTCACCACTGGGAAGAGACACCAAACGGAGGTGAGGGAGAAGCTGTTCTCATGTAGCTCTGAGTGATAGAACATATTGGTGGCATGTTGTGATTTTTAATGTATTTTTCCAGGGAAAAATGCCTCTCTAATTCGTAGCCACCCCATAGAGGATATGACATACTTTCCCACAACAATGTTGACAGTTGTGGTGCCCTATTTTCCAGTTGACTGCCTCAGCTCCTCCTGTTCTCACACCCCCCCGACTTTCACATGCAGTGCTCATCTCTGGATTTAATTCTTGTTTAACCTAGGTCATCGTATCCATTTTATGACAGTGAAATGCATCCAATTTTTCAATTAGTCATTTCAGTATTTTTGTCAACTATTCAAGTGTGCAAAAGAGCAGATGTCAACAGCTCAATCTAAAGATGAAGTACAGGTTATTTTTTAAAAATTCAGTGTTTTGTGAAAACATTTTATTGTGTTTTAGCTTAAGGTTTGAGTCCGTCTTAAGGAAAGAAATGAGTATGTTTGCAAGTCATTCTGATGAAATAAACATGCTCGGCTGCATAGGGTCTCACTCAGCATGCCAGTGGTGAGGAGGTTAAAGTTAACATCTGTAAGGATGTGCACAATGGCCTTGTTCTGAAGATAAAATGTGAAACCTATGTTCCAAAGTGAAAGCAGTGAGTAGACAGAATTAAACCCAATAAGTGACAACACCAACGCACAATAACCTTTCCCATAACCTTTGTGATATTTTAGAAGTTTTTTTTGTGGTATGGTCAGAAGCTTAATATTTTGAAAGTATATTCTGAAAAAGATGCATAGAATATTTTAAATATTTACTTTAATTTGTTGGTGCTTCAAATCCTGGTTCAATAAAACTGACAATATTTCATCAGTAATATCACAAAGACAGAAAAAACAAGAAGTACTTAATAAACTGTCCATTTGTAAAAAAAACCTATCTATTTTGATGTGATTCATATTTCTGGGAGCTTAGTGAAAGTTTATTTTGCAGTAATGAATCTCATCTGGCATAAAATCTGTGTGTGAAGCTCAATTATTCTTATATTCACACTGTGATGTGTTTATCTTTTCATAGGGAGAAAAAAAGGCTGAGGAGCTGTATATCTTGTACCTGGAATTCTGTTTAAGCTATACAGCATAATATTGGACATATTTTTTACCTTACATTATGCAACACACAGTATATTGAAATTCAGTTAGCATCAGGAAATCTCCCTAACAAGTAAATGGACCATTGCTAGATCAGGGAAGATTGTAATATTTGACTTACAATTGATAACTAATTAACATTAAGTGAATTTCAGGCTGCAGTTCAATCCTGGGTTCAGATAATAAAAGCGAAATCAAGTTTCACTCTTACAATTTATGACGTCATCTTTGATTGGATTATTATCATGTAGTTCAATTACCAGGATCCATTATTCACAACTATCAGATCAAACACTCTCCTTTAGTTTCATCAAAGCTTACTAATTTTATATGGTGATTAAGTATTGTCATCAAATTTAAGGGCTGGCTTTCGGTTTTCCCTGCCTGTTTTTCCATTTTGCTATCGGAGATTACTGCCATTGTAAGATCGTCTGATGTTGAAGACTTCCTCGCCCACCCAATGGGAGGAATCATCCATGCCTGCTAGCATCAGACGTGTTTGATGGTGTGAGCAGACAATATGATGAGAAGGCCAAAAATCAGTTTCACGACATCGTGAAATCAGTTTGTGATCGTCTGCTCCACCCACCGATGGAGAGCCATGTTTCTCGCCATCAGACATCAGGAACCTCATTGTTACACATCTGCATATAATTATTAGGCCAGCTGCTGGAATCATCCTCCCCGCTGGATCGTCTAGCCACATCGGCGTGATTGTACGTTGATGTGTTCCACAGCAGCATATAAAAGGTGTGCACTTGGTAGTCAGCACTTTGAGGGGAACTCAGAGGTACACAGTAACAATGCGGACCATTAGCCTGGGTCACCTGCTGGACTTCAAGATGAAGGCATGTTGGAGAAGGGGGTGGCACAGGGCTGCCCTGTAGTTGAGGTGCATTGGTGGGGGGGGGGGGGGGGGGGTAAGGGCTGCCCTGCAGTTGAGGCAACTTGGGGGGGCGGGGGGCAAGGGCCGCCCTGTGGTTGAAGTGTCTTGGGAGGGATGGGGGTTCAGGACGGGGTCAGGGGCTGCCCCATGGCTGAGATGATTTGAGGGTTGGGGCAAGGGCTGCCCTGCAGTTGAAGGTAGCACATAAGCACATGCGGTGTGGGAGGTGGTGGTGGGTGAGGGAAGCGGCCACGCTTAAGGGAAACCTTGTATAAAGTGACTATTCCTCTGCAGCTGAGACCGTTCAGGCGTAGCCACATTGATATGATTGGAGTCGGGCTTCTAGTTTCTCTGCCCACTCAAGCAATGCAGAGGCCTGAAAGTGCCACCAAGTGCTCCAGAGATTTTCACCCCTTGGACACAGACTGCAAAGTAATGAGTGTTTTGGTGGATGGCAGAACAATTGGATGACTGAATATGTTGTACAATCTCCTCGCAAAAGCTGACTGTGGAGCAGTCACTGCTGGAGGCATTCACAGCCACTTGCAATGTCATCATCCTGGTTTGGACCAGTCTCCTCCATGGTTCAAGCTAACAGTGCAGCCTTGCAGTGTGGGTTAGGAGAATGCCTGCGCCTGAGCTGAGAGCACAGCATGCAGTCCAATGGGCAAAGCTGCAGCCAATTGGTCAGGTGGAGTGGTGCGGAGGTGGTTGGGGTTTCGGGCAGCCATGCAGCGCACTAATCTCTGTCAATCCATGTGGTGGCCAGCACTCTCCGGGATGAGTTAAAGGGCTTTCAGGCTTAACCAAGACAGGTTCTGAGTACACCCATCCTGACCCACGTGTCTCTCTCTTGCATCCTGCAGGAGGAGTACATCAGGATCTTGGAGCCTGGTGAACTAGCTGTATGCCTGATGGCGTACAGAGAGCAAAGACAATGGAGAAGAGAGCAACCAAGGCACCTGGCTGTGCAGAGGGAGGAACAGCAACATCTCAAAGAAGGGGCGGTGAGGCTCCTGCACACGCCGCTGAAGAGCCACAGAGAGCCGTTGCTGGTCGGGGCCTAGCTAGGCACAGGGTCTATTGATGCAGATGACCAAGGACAAGCATCGCTGAAGACTGTGCATATCTAGGGAACTGGCTGGTCACATCTGCCAGCTAATGAAGAATTTGACGTCATGGGACATGGAGGACATCCACTGCCAGTGGCCGTGAAAGTGACAGCAACGCTCAATTTCTAAGTAGTTGCTCCTTTCAGGGCTCCACAGGCGACCTCTGTGGGATATCACAAGTGTCCTCCCACAAATGACCCATGAGGTCATGGATGCCATCTTGGATAGGGCACACAACTTTGTGCATTTTGCCTAGGACCAGGAAAGCCAGGATGCAAGAGTGATTGGATTCGCCCAGACTTTGGGCTTCGCACAGGTGCGGGGTGCAATCGACTGCACTCACATTGCTCGAAGATCTCCATCACAACAAGTGGTCATTCTGTTCACTGAAAATGCAGCTGGTGTGTGATCACTACAAACGCATCCTGCAGGTCTGTGCACGGTTTCCAGGGAGTGTGCATGACTCCGACGTTCTCAGTCGGTCACAGATCCCTGATATATTCCAGGGTCCACAGAGGGCTACCCAGAGAGGCTGTGGTTGATGACACCCTTGTGGCGGCTCACACTGCAGCAGAACAAAGGCACAGCGAAGCTCATGCTGCAACTCACAACTTGGTGGAGCAAACTATCAGGATGCTGAAGATGAGATTCTAGTGCCTGGACCAGTCTGGTGGAGCCCTGCAACACAGTCCACAGAGAGTGTCACATTTCATTGTCGTCTGCTGTGCTCTTTACAACCTGGCACTGCAACAGTGAGAGGAGCTGGCTGAGGAGGAGATGGAGGAGCTACACATCTCCTCCAATGAGGAGGACGTTGACGGGTAAGGGTGATCAGGGTCATATCATGGAGACACAGCCATGAAACTTTAAAAGCATCTGATCCTTGTCCACCTTCAGCACTTTCAGGACAACAGCATTACTGGTCATAAATTCTGAAGAGATGGGGGCCAGCTCCACCTTAAAGGTGCTGAGAGCACACAGAGAGAATCATGGAACTCTGTGATGCCTGCCCACAACATCCTGGCAGCAATGACCAGCACCATCGAGATGCAGGCATCAGTAGTGTCTCCAGGGTGTGTGAGGCTGGACCATCACTTTGGTCCGAAGGCTTTTCAAAGCACAGGGAAAAGGCCCTGGACTGAGACGCCTGCCTTTATTTTGTGCAGGAAGGTTTCACATTTGAATTACTTGAACACTGCTCATCAGAACAAGGAGCCTTAGTAGGAAAACAAAAACAGAATTACCTGGAAAAACTCAGCAGGTCTGGCAGCATCAGCGGAGAAGAAAAGAGTTGACGTTTCGAGTCCTTATGACCCTTCAACAGAACTTGCGTTCGAGTCCAAGAAAGAGTTGACATATTTCAACTCTTTCTTGGACTCGAACGCAAGTTCTGTTGAAGGGTCATGAGGACTCGAAACGTCAACTCTTTTCTTCTCCGCCGATGCTGCCAGACCTGCTGAGTTTTTCCAGGTAATTCTGTTTTTGTTTTGGATTTCCAGCATCCGCAGTTTTTTTGTTTTTAGCCTTAATAGGAAGACATTCTTGGGAGTTTATTGACAGTAATGAACAGTATGTACAAGTGATTGACACCTGTGCCCAGGCCATGCAACTACATCTTCTTAACTTTCCTAACCTTACTGTTACATCTCAGTGCTCCCTGGACAACCACAATGGAGGTGGAGGCAGCCTGCTGACTGCTATGCCCTGCCTGTGATGACCATCTTGGGCGTCCTCTGGAGGACTGAGACCTGGAGGGCCCTGGCCTGATTTTGGGATCCTGCTGTGTGGCAGTGGCACCCTCCATGGCCTGGAACTGCTGAGGTCACAGGAAATTGGGATTAGGATGGCCTGGGCACTCCTGGAGTCACCTGGATGGATGGCTCCAGGCTTGCACCTACTGGTCCTCCTCCCTATGGGTGCCCATGGGCCCCTGCCAGCCCCCTTGAGGAGAAGGGGTAGCTTTTGTGAGATGGAGCTGCCCCACATCCCTTTCACATACACACTGTTGGAGGCCAACAATGGTATCAGCGATGGAGTTCAGCCTGTGCAGCAGAGCAAGAGTGACATCATGAACCAAGGTCTCCATGGCAGCCGCCATCCTACCAGTGTTGACCTTGGTGTATTGGCATGCCAGCTCTATCACCTTAGCCTGAAGGTGGATGAACTCCTCTATCATGCCTAGCAATCTGAGGAGCGGAGCGAACACCCCTTCCTGTTGTTCCCAAGCTTGCCTTTGCAGCTCCAGCAACTATGACATGACTGAGTCCACAAGCTTATCATCTGACTTGGAATCAGAAAATTCCTGGCCTCCAGCAGTCCTCCGAGTGTCGGACACCTGGAAAGTCCCTGCCACCACCTGCAGTGGATCAAACAGTGCGATGTGCTCACCAGATTGTGATCCCAAGGCTACTCTAAAGCTAGGTCCCACCGAGGTGTGTGTTTCTGCGCTGATGGAGGGTGTGGGTGAGCGCTGTGACGGAACTTCACGGAGGGTGTCTCCAGGTTCCTCTTCTGAGATTTCTTTGGAGCTTGATTGGTCATGTACTCCATCAGCTGTTTCCCAGATGTGCCTGCGAAAGCAAGGTGAGATAATTAATGCATGACAGTGGCCTGTGAAAGGACACATCACTCAAAGCATGGTTGTCCGATGGATGTTGCACTGCTGGATCCTCACTTGGTTGAGCACAGCCGATCTCACCATCAGCACAGGAAAAGTTCAGATCCTCGCCGGCCAGCTGGATGGCTCTGTGTTCAAAGCCCATGAGGACCCGGACTTCAGGAATTCCTCTGCTGGTCTGTGACCTCTCCCTCTTGTTGTGTGCCAGCTTATCTTGCATGATAGAGATGGAGAGAGTGCAAGCAGGGTATCTGCCAGGCCAGATGATAAATGTGCCGGCATGTGTGGTGAGTGGTACCGTGGATGGGATGAAGCCAATGAAAGTGTGTGTGAGAGACTGAATGATGATATCCCTTGAAGTGGAAGTGAGTGAGGACCTTGTGGATGTGTGATGGGTTTGTGAGTGTGTGAATTGAGAGTGATGAGAAGAGTGACTTACCTTGGTGGAACAGAGAAGATTATTGATCCTCTTGCGGCATTGGGGGCTGCCCTCTTACGAAGGGTGTTGGTGCTGACCACTGCTGCCACCGCCTCCCAAGCTGGATTAGTGAGGTTGCTGCCTGTCCTGAGGCTAGAGCAGGGTAGAGGACATCACAGCGGGCCTCCACTGCATCCAAAAGTTGCTCGAGGGACGAGTCATTGAACCTAGGGCTGCAGTTTTTTTGCCTTTCAGGGCCACGTCTTCTTTGCAGCAGGCATGGACAGGAAGCACTGAAATGTATGTGCACAGCTGGACTTTAAATATGGTGCCAGGCCTGCTGAAGCAGCAAGGTGGCGGGCAAATGAGAGCCCGCCCGCCATGGAAACGGTGTGTTTCCCGGGAATGCATAATTAATGCAACAGGTTTGGGATGATACAGCATGAAAAGCCGCCATTGTGGCTGGCAGGTAAAATGTCGTTTTACCCACCTGCTACCACACTTAGTGCAAAACTGGGGCAATTCCACCCAATGTTTTCAGTCAGTGTAGAAACCAACCATGATTGTCCTGGGCAGGTTAATCAAACTAGACTCCAAAAGCAGTAGTCTAAATAAGACAAATTTGTTGTAGTCCTCAACATTCCCTGTGTTCTAAACGTGAGATACTAGGACTGCCTGAACAGGTAAAGTAATTTAAATCAATTGTTTCTCTAAAAGTGAATTTGGTTACATGAGTAGTTGTATTCATACGGCAATATGCTTGCTTTAATGTATATATTTTGATAATGCCGGTAGCCTTGAAATGCTTTATTTTCAACCATGGACAAATTAGTATTAGTATTGGATTATACAATGCCCTGAAACCTAGAAAAGTACATTTCTGAGTTTCAAGCCCACCCTGTACTACCTGGAGGTATTTTAAAATGAAACAGGAAATCAGGCAAGGCACCATGAGTATTAAGTGACGATTTCTTCTATTTGATTGGTGTTGTCATCTGAGTCTCACCACCAGGTGTCCTCATAAAACTCAAACAGTTGCAAAGATTAACTTGTCGTGTTATTGAATTCTTACACTGTTTCTGTTGATGTTTTAATTTTGTCTCGGGAGGTTTCTTGGTTCCTTAGTGTGATTGAACTAAAAATCCATCAAACCAGTTTCTTCAGTTCTCTGACAGGGTATATTAATTATCTTACTCACACCATGAATAACTCCTCTGAACAAAATTATTGCAGTAATTATGGTTCTACTTAGTGTGCAATGTACCTTTAAGAATAATCCTTGTTAAGGAAGATCACACGATCTATAGTAACTAATTGGAGAATAGCCTGTGCTACCTCAGCGTAGTCAGTGTAGAGATAGAGTTGGTGTTGAAATCACACATGCAGATGCTGCTGAGTATATTGCAAATAAGCTTAATATTTCCATCCAAGAAGTGTCTGCAGATCAACTCTATCATTAATAGCATAACCTGGCCAGCCTACAACAAACAGGCGATGAGGATAAAACAGAATTGAACAGAAGAAATCAAGTTAGGAAGAAATTAGCACTGTACCTTGCCCAGTAATTGTAAATTGCAAGCACCGTTCAAATTGAAGAAGTTATCCTCTCTCAAATTGCCACAGTTTTGGAAATTGATCCTTTTGAATCAGCCACAGATGATTGGTCTCAATACATAGAATGCCTCACATTCTTCTTTCAAGCGAACAAGATTATAGGGGAAGAGAAGAGGCAAGTGATCTTCTTGAGTACTTGTGAGAGCAAAACCTACAGTTTGATTTGAAGTTTTATGGCATCCAGTACCCCAGGTTTGAAGAATTTCAATGAACTAGTGGACTTCATGAAGGGTCACTTTCAACCCAAGCCCTCAGCCACAATGCAGATCTTCAGGTTTAATTTGCAAAATAGAGCCCCGGGTGAGACAATTGCATGCTACATGGGAAATTTGAAGCAGCTAATAGAACATTGTGAGTTCGGTATGACTTTGAATGACACGCTCAGAGATCATTTAGTGTGTGGTGTGAAAGAGGACGCACTTCAGAAAACATTATTGTCCAAAGTGAATCTGAATTTGAAGAAGGTGCTAGAGGTAGCGCTGGCCATGGAAAGTGCTGTAAGAGATTCAAAAGTAATACAGGGTGTGCAAAATGGCACTGTCCTCCACATCGGATGGGAAACCTCAGACAAGAGAGGCACGAAAATGTGAGACTCTGCCGAGAAGTGGGAAACAGCCCCTGCTAGCCGAAGAATAAAGAAAAATAACTTATTAGCAAAATTAAAGAATAATTTCAATAGAGGTGGAAAAAAAATCAGCCTTTTAGTGATTGGAGGTTTAAAAGAATTGAATGCTACTATTGTCATAGAAATGGATATATGATGAGGCAATGCAAGGAAAGATTCAAGCAGGCTTGTAAATAAAACAAGCAGTCCAATGAAATCTACAATGTAGAAGAGCCTGAAACAACAATTTCAGACATTTACTCATTGTTTAATCTGAAAGTTGGTAAGACGGAACCAATAATTTGTCACAGTGAAAGTAAATGACAAACCTGTTAGAATGGAAGTGGAAACAGGAGCTTCCACCACAGTAATTGGGGAACATACCTTCAGATATTTGAATAATGGTAAACATCAATTATGTTTAAAAGAAACAGCCGCCAAACTAAAAACATATACAGTTGAAGACATTCAAGTAAAAGGCATAAGCAAAGTAACTGTCCGTCATGGAAGCCAATCGGCAAAACTACCCTTGATGGTGGTAGTAGGTGTTGGGCCAAGCCTCCTGGGGCAAAATTGGTTAAAGGAGATTAAGTTAGAATGGGCTGAAATTTTCCATTTGAGAACAAGTGGGCAACCAGAGCTACTTAGAAAGTATGCCACCATCTTTAAGGATGAACTGGGGAAAATCCAGGGGCTAACGCCAAGATTCATCTGGATCCGGAAGCAACCCCTTGCTTCATGAAGGTGAGACCGGTGCCATTCACCCTGCGAGAAAAAGACGACTCTAAAGCAAACAGGCTAGAGAAACTGGGCATTGTACAACCTGTTCAGTTCTCAGAATGGGCAGCACCCATAGTCCCCATCCTTAAACACAACCAAAGTGTCCGAATTTTTGGAGACTACAAACTGATGGTTAATAAAGTTGGTAAGCTAGACAGGCATGCCATTCTAAACATTGAAGACCTGCATGTCAAGCTGGCAGGAGGGACAATGTACACAAAGCTTGACATGAGTCATGCTTATCGACAACTAGAGTTGGATAATGCCTCCCAGGAATTTATCACAATTAATACCCACAAAGGGTTGCACCAATATACATGATGTCCTGCCGGTGTCTCCTCCGATTGTGCCATCCTTCAGAGAACAATGGAAAGCTTACAGCAGGGATTGCCCCAGGGTGTAGGCTATTTAGACAATATATTGGTGACAGGTAAAAACAAAAAACTGCAGATGCTGGAAATCCAAAACAAAAACAGAATTACCTGGAAAAACTCAGCAGGTCTGGCAGCATCGGCGGAGAAGAAAAGAGTTGACGTTTCGAGTCCTCATGACCCTTCAGCAGAACTGAGTGAATCTTAGGAAAGTAGTGAATTATAAGCTGGTTTAAGGTGATGGGGGTGGGGGGGAGTGGTGTTGGGGGGAGAGAAGGTGGGGGTGCTGGGGTGGTTGTAGGTGGTTGTACCAAGCAATGATAGGAGCAGATAATCAAAAGATGTCAGAGACAAAAGAACAAAAGAACACAGGTGTTGATTTTGGTGATATTATCTAAACGAATGTGCTAATTAAGAATGGATGGTAGGGCACTCAAGGTACAGCTCTAGTGGGGGTGGGGTGGAAAGGCTAGCAGGGCATAAAAGAGTTAAAAATAATGGAAATATGAAATAAAAATCTATATAAATTATTGGAAAAAACAAAAGGAAGAGGGAAGAAACAGAAAGAGGGTGGGGATGGAGGGGGGAGTTCAAGATCTAAAGTTGTTGAATTCAATATTCAGTCCAGAAGGCTGTAAAGTGCCTAGTCGGAAGATGAGGTGCTGTTCCTCCAGTTTGCGTTGGGCTTCACTGGAACAATGCAGCAAGCCAAGGACAGATATGTGGGCAAGAGAGCAGGGTGGAGTGTTAAAATGGCAAGCGACTGGGTCATTCTTGCGGACAGACTGCAGGTGTACTACAATGCAGTCACCCAGTTTATGTTTGGTCTCTCCAATGTAGAGGAGACTGCATTGGGAGCAACGAATGCAGTAGACTAAGTTGGGGGAAATGCAAGTGAAATGTTGCTTCACTTGAAAGGAGGGTTTGAGCCCTTGGACGGTGAGGAGAGAGGAAGTGAAGGGGCAGGTGTTACATCCTTTGCGTGGGCATGGGGTGGTGCCATAGGACGGGGTTGAGGAGTTGGGGGTGATGGAGGAGTGGACCAGGGTGTCCCGGAGGGAACGATCCCTATGGAGTGCTGCCAGGGGGGTGAAGGGAAGATGTGTTTGGTGGTGGCATCATGCTGGAGTTGGCAGAAATGGCGGAGGATGATCCTTTGAATGCGGAGGCTGGTGAGGTGATAAGTGAGGACAAGGGGGACCCTATCATGTTTCTGGGAGGGAGGAGAAGGCGTGAGGGCAGATGCGCAGGAGATGGGCCAGACACTGTTGAAGGCCCTGTCAACGACTGTGGGTGGAAAACCTCGGTTAAGGAAGAAGGAGGACATGTCAGAGGAACTGTTTTTGAAGTTAGCAACATCAGAACAGATTCGACGGAGGCGAAGGAACTGAGAGAATGGAATGGAGTCCTTACAGGAAGTGGGGAGTGAGGAGCTGTAGTCGAGGTAGCTGTGGGAGTCGGTAGGCATGTAATGGATATTGGTGGACAGTCTATCACCAGAGATTGAGACAGAGAGGTCAAGGAAGGGAAGGGAAGTGTCAGAGATGGACCATGTGAAAATGATGGAGGGGTGGAGATTGGAAGCAAAATTAATAAATTTTTCCAAGTCCCGATGAGAGCATGAAGCAGCACTGAAGTAATCATCGATGTACCGGAGAAAGAGTTGTGGAAGGGGGCCGGAGTAGGACTGGAACAAGGAATGTTCCACATACCCCATAAAGAGACAGGCATAGCTGGGACCCATGTGGGTACCCATGGCCACACCTTTTATTTGGAGGAAGTGAGAGGAGTTGAAGGAGAAATTGTTCAGTGTGAGAACAAGTTCAGCCAGACGGAGGAGAGTAGTGGTGGATGGGGATTGTTTGGGCCTCCGTTCGAGGAAGAAGCTAAGGGCCCTCAGACCATCCTGGTGGGGGATGGAGGTGTAGAAGGATTGGACGTCCATGGTGAAGAGGAAGCGGTTGGGGCCAGGGAACTGGAAATTGTTGATGTGACGTAAGGTGTCAGAGGAATCACAGATGTAGGTGTGAAGGGACTGGACAAGGGGAGAGAGAAGGGAGTCAAGATAACGAGAAATGAGTTCCGTGGGGCAGGAGCAAGCTGATACGATCGGTCTACCGGGACAGTTCTGTTTGTGGATTTTGGGTAGGAGGTAGAAGGAGGTTGGGCGACTATCAGGTTGGAAGCTGTGGAAGGAAGATCTCCAGAAGAGATGAGGTCAGTGACAGTCCTGGAAACAATGGCTTGATGTTCAGTGGTGGGGTCATGGTCCAGGGAGAGGTAGGAGGAAGTGCCTGTGAGTTGACGCTCAGCCTCCATGAGGTAGAGGTCAGTGCACCAGACAACAACAACACCACCCTTGTCAGCGGGTTTGATGACAATGTTGGGGTTGGACCTGAGAGAACGGAGTGCAGTAAGTTCAGAGAGAGAGACAGATTAGAATGGGTGAGAGGAGCAGAGAAATTGAGACAACTAATGTCGCGCCAACAGTTCTCAATAAAAAGATCAAGAGAAGGTAAAAATCCAGAGGGAGGGGTCCAGGTGGAGGGAGAATATTGGAGGTGGGTAAAAGGATCCATTGAACGGGGAGAGGACTCCTGCCCAAAGAAGTGAGCATGGAGACGAAGATGGCGGAAGAAGAGTTCAGCATCGTGCCGAGTCTGGAATTCATTGAGATGAGGGCGTAAGGGTATGAAACTAAGTCTTTTGCTGAGCACTGAACATTCAGCGTCGGAGAGGGGAAGGTCAGGGGGTATAGTAAATACATGACCGGGGCTGGGATTGGAATATGGGGTGGGGACGGAGGGGCAGGCAGGGGTGGAGGGTCCTAGATGGGTATTGGTGTCGATGAGTTGTTGGAGCTGGCGTTCCTTAGCACTTGAGAGAAAGAGAAAAAGTTTCTTGTTGAGGCGTCGGATGAGACGAAGAATAAAATGAAACTGGGAGCACGCGCAGATTTGAAAAAGGGTGTGGCGGTGCTGCTGGAGGGAGAGGTCGAATGTGATCAGATGGCGGCGCATGGCACTGAGTGTGGATCTCAGAATGTGACGGGAATTCATTGGTGACAGGATTCACTGAAAAAGAGCATTTGGCAAACTTAAAACAAGTATTAAAACATTTTTTGTAAGCTGGAATGCGTTTTTAAAAAAGTACACGTTGCAAGCGAGGGAAGTAATCTATTTGGGTCACCAGGTAAATTCATGGGGCCGCCACCCAGCTGAGGAGAAAGTGAGAGCCATAAGAGAGGCACCTGCACCAAAGAACGCCTCAGAGCTCAAACCACCCCTAGGAATGATCGCCTATTATGGGCAGTTCTCACCCAATTTGTCTACAGTGCTGGCCCCCCTGCATTCTCTACTCAAAAGAATCAAAGTTGGTCTTGGGAGGTATCCCAGAAAGGAGCTTTCATAAAGGTGAAACAATTGTTGCACTCGTCCAATCTATTAGCGCACTATGATCAGACGAAAGAATTGGTGCCGACATGTGACACATCTCCCTACAAGTGGGAGCAGTGCTTTCGGATGGATGACGACACGGAATGGCCAATAGGTTAGAATCAAGAATGCTCACCACAGCGGAAAAGGGATTCTCGGAGATATAAAAAGAAGACCTGTCCATCATCTTTGGTGTCAAGAAATATCACCAGTACATACATGACCACCATTGTACAATCATTTCAGAGCACAAACAATTGCTAGGATTGTTTAGTGAGGACAAGGCTACACGACCCATAACCTCAGCAAAAATACAACAATGGGCTTTCATTCTGGCAGCATATGAATACGCTTTCATACACAGGCCTGACAATCAAATCACAAACGCCAACAGGCTTAGTCTTTTGCCTTTAAAAGAAAATGACGAACATGTCCCAGTTCCACAGGAACTTGTTTTACTGTTAAATTTCTTAGATTCCTCGCTGGTATGTGCAGATCAGAGATTGGACAAGTCGGGAACTAGTCCTATTTCAGGCACGAGAACAATTGCTATATGGTTGGTCACAGGAGCCCGTATCTGATGAAATGAAACTGTACTTCAACAGAAGACATGAAATAACCAGCCAGGATGGCATCTTATTGTGGGGAGCATGAGTGATGGTTCCTCCAAAGGGAAAGGAGCCACTTTTAATTGAACTACATAGTGCCCTTCCAGGAGTTTCCCAAATGAAGACGATAGCACACAGCTATCTATGGAGGCCTGGGATGGATGGTGAAATAGAGAATTTAATAAAGCACTGTGTGCCATGTCAGCAACTGCAAAAGTTGCCATCGACAGCTCTGTTACACCCATGGACGTGGCCAGGTAGACCCTGGATGCGGTTAAACATTGACTATTTGGACCTTTACTGGGAACAATGTTTCTACTCATTGTCGATGCCCATTCAGAATGGCCGGACGTACAAGAGGTGAAGACACCAATGTCAGCTGCTGCAACTGAGAAACTACGTCAGAGTTTTGTCATTCATGGAGTACCAGAAGTAGTCATTTCTGATAACGGCACAACATTTACGAGTGTTGAGTTTAACGATTTATCAGCCTCAACGGTATCACTCATGTGAAAACTGCACCGTACCACCCTTCCTCAAACGGATTGGCCGAAAGGGTGATTCAAACATTCAAGGCAGGCATGATAAAGCTAACTGGTGATCCCTAGGCAACCAAGCTAGCATGCTTTCTTTTTCATTACAGAACTACCCCTCACACAACAGGTGTCACACCTGCGGAGTTATTGTTGAAACTCCATCTCAGAATGAGGTTGAGCTTAATAATGCCGAATTGAGAAGCGAAGGTGGAAAGGAGTCAAGGAAGCCAGAAAACTATACATGACAGGCATAGTCACAAGAGGAAATTTACCATGGGAGAGCCAGTATACGTGAACAATTTTGGGGAATGACCAAAGTGGTTACTGGGTAAAATAAGTGTGATGACTGGACCTCTTTCATACCAAGTAGAGGTGGAAGGCTGGATTATCCATAACTATGTGGATCATTTAAGGAAGAGAGAGACCAATCATTAAGATTTGGTTCCATCAGCAATCATGACCGGTCTGCGTTTCCTGTTGAAGATACTCAACCCAGGACTGACATGTCTGATGCTCCTGTCAGAGTTGAGGATACAGAACTGCAAGTGCCCATCAAAGCACCTGATGTTCAGGAAACTCTAGAAGGGAGGTTCCTGACAAAGGATCTGAAGCTATGGAGCTGCGACATTCCACACATACCAGGAAACCACCTGAAAGATTGAACTTGTAGATTCCTTACCTAAATATTATGTTGTCTTGAAAAGTATGCATTTGCAAATATAATATGTATAGCTGAGTTAAAGGGGGAGGATTGTAGTAATTATGGTTTAATTTATTGAACAATATACCTTTAAGAATAATCCTTGTTAAGGAAGATCACATGATCTGTAGTAACCAATAGGAGAGTAGCCTAGCTACCTCAAAGTCAGTGTATAGATAGAGTTGGAGTTGAAAGCACATGTGTAGTTGTTGCTGAGTATATTGAAAATAAACTTCATGTTTCCACCCAAGAAGTGTCTGCAGATCAATTCTATCATTAATAACACAACTCAGCCACCCTACAACAATTATTAACACATTAATTAGCCCAAAAGCTTTCTCTTCCTCCCTCATCTAAATCATTAATCAGAGACAAATATAGGTCATTTCTAACTGTTTAAGCTTTAATAATAGTCCTAATGGTAAGTAAATTGAATTCTGATTGTGTCAGGCTGTTTCACTTGTACAAACCTGTTTTTGCCTTTGGCAGGTAAAGTCTGAGCTGTCCAGAAATGAAGGAATAAAACTGTTATAGATTTCCAGACATCCCCACTTCTGACTCAGTTCTCAAGTTTGAGATGAGTCACACTATTAGTGTTAGCCATGAGTGGCCATTTACCATGTAACACATGGGTCAAATTTTCAAATAACATGCTATATAAACGCAATTGTGTGCTGGCACAAAGTCTATTTTCCTTGCTCCTTCAAGCTGAGTACAAATCTATCCTAGCTCATTGAAATTATGTGAATAATATTTAAACAAATAATTTTCCTTTTGCATCTTAGTCCTTTTACTTCTCCTCTTCTTAAGCAATAACCTAACGACAATAACTTGCATTTCTTTAGCATTTATCATATACAAAAAAGTTCCAATACACTTCTTAGAGGTGGAAAGAAAGAAAATATTGCCTATTCAAAAGAAAGTGGTGGGTTTTAAGGAGGCTCTGTCAAAGAATTCCAGAGAAGAATGGGAGTGGTGTAGCTGTAGTGGTGAGGGGCGTGGCAAGTTCTGGAGCATAAGTCTTCAGTACTATTGCCGGAAGATTGTCAGGGCTCATAGCCTTTGCAGTATCTAGTGCCTTCAGCCGCTTCTCGATATCACGTGGAGTGAATTGAATTGTCTGAAGACTGGCATCAGTGATGCTGAGGACCTCCAGAGGCAGAAGTCCTTTGCCAGTGACTGTCGCACCTGAGGACACCACGATGACTGAAGAGTGCCCAGCAATGGCGCTGGACTCTCCTACCCAGTCAGGGCCCACACGGGCCCTTGGTGACCAGACGATGACCACCAAAGTCATCAAGGCCAATGGAGCATCAGAGTCAGCAGCCTGTCTCCAAAGCAGCTGCCAGCGAGGGGGAAGCACCAAGGCACCATAAGCAGAAATTTAAGTTGCTAATATTACAGAAGGGCTTTCACAGGTGAATTCTTTCTCATTGTCAGTTGTGTAATGTTGTATGCATCTGTCACAAATCACTATTGAAATGTGACATCATGCCAAATATGTCAAATGGTCTTATTGTGCTTTAAGTCAGAGTTAGGGAGGAGGCCTGCAACTCTGTGTAAGACATTGATTGGGCTGAAAAGTGTATTTCAGAGGGAGGGACAGGAGAGGATGGTGCCAAGAGAGCCTCATCAGCCCCGAGTAGTAAGGTGACAGTCTGTGAACATTTGTAGTCCTGAATTTGGACCCCTACTGGAAACTCCTCTGAATCAAGGCCTCCCTGATCTCCCTGGTTCCCATAAGCATCTTCATGGCTGGATCTTCTTCATCATCTTGGGGCTGAGCAGGTTCCTCCTCTGATTCGGCGCTGGATTCATCCTCAGTGACTTATGGATGGACGTTGCTGTCTTCACCCTCCATCTGTTCCCCCCTTGATACAGTCAGATTGTGAAAGGCAAAGCGCACTATAAGGAAGACACCAAAAACTCATTTTGAGGAGACCTATTGTCCTCTCGATGGGTCTTGTGGAAGCATGACTCTGGTTGTACCAGTCCTCCACAAGTATCCTTGGGAGTCTGAGCAGTGTCACAGCCACCTTTTGAATGAAGGTCCTTTGTCCCCCAGCAGCCAGCTAACCAGCCGTGCTGAGTCTATGAAGAGCCTTGGCACCTGGGAGTGACGTAAGATGTACATATCATGGCAGCTCCCAAGATACCTGGCACAAACCTGCAGGATCTCATGCTGGTGATCGCACACAATCTGAGCGTTCAGAAAGTCAAGCCCCTTACTACTCACAAAGGCCCCCATCTCTCCCACAGGTGCCTTCATAGGCATTTGTGTGCAGTCAATGGCTCCCTGGATCTTTGGAGCTCCTGCTATTGCTGTGAAACCTCAGGCTTACTCCATCTGGCTGTCCTCTGTCTTGTAACGAATTAAGGTGTTTACCCTTCAAAAGGGTGCATCAGTCATCAGTTTGATGCAGCTGTACGCTGCAGATTGTGACACTCCACAAAAGCTCCCACAGACCCTTGGAATGAGCCTGAGGCATAAAAAATAAGGGCACCTATGACCCCCGTCAATCAGGCTCGCGGTGTGGTACATTTGCATATACTGGAAGCTACATATATTAATGCACAGGGCCCTGTTCTTTGCAGACAGAAAGAACATGTACTCACATTGCACCTGTTTCACCTGAACAAAATAAGTGATAGCTATTCACTGGTTCATTCCTCAGGGCAATACCTTGAGCAATCAGAGTCAAGCTGCCTGGCTTAACTTTCAAACAATGCTTGGCAGTTAACTGTTAGTCACAACTGGTGCATTCTCCATAGCAATGCCTCTACCAATCAGAGTCTACTTGCCAACCAACCAGCAGTCTCTTCTCACCCAGTTTAAAGTTGTTGCCTTCCCTGACATTGGTATTCTTGTGATTGTCCTGATCAGTGCAAGATAAAAAGCTTTGACAAAATGTCTTTTTTCAGCAATACTCAAGTTCTGTACTACCAAATGACAATTTAGAAGAGAGTTCAGTATATCAAGTAGTGATTCTGATTTTCATTTTAACTTTTACAAGGGTGTGTTTGTTTTGAAGAAATAGATGCAATTTCTAATGCCTTTTATTATGGCTAGATTGTAATAAAGTGTCATTCCATTAAGACAATGGAAAGACTGCTAGCCAGCAGAATGCACAACTTGTATTCCACCCAAGTGAGGGTGAAAAGGAACAGACTCTCAAACCCCCCCTCCCAAGGACCATGAAAGGCCCCCATCTCCTGTTGACTTTTACACTATTAGAGTCATAGAGTCATAGAAGTCTACAGCTCAGAAAAAGGCCCTTCGGCCCATCGAGTCTGTGCCGGTCAAACAAGTACCTAACTACTCTAATCCCATTTTCCAGCACTAAGCCCATAGCCTTGGATGCCATGGCATCGCAAGTGCATGTTCAAATACTTTTTAAATGTTATGAGGGTTTCTGCCTCTACCACCCTTTCAGGCAGTGAGTTCCAGATTTTCACGACCCTCTGGGTGAAAAAACTCTTCCTCACATCCCCTCTAAACCTCCTGCCCCTTATCTTAAATCTATGCCCCTTGGTTATTGATCCCTCCACCAAGGGGAAAAGTTCCTTCCTGTCTACCTTACCTATGCCCCTCATAATTTTATACACCTCAATCATGTCCCCCCTCAATCTCTTTTACACTATTACTCTTCATAAGTTTCTGCATTGAGACATCAAAAATGTAATCACCTGTTCTACAACACAATGACAACAGGAGACATGGTAATCAAATTCTTCTGTAATATACAGCCGCCAAAGTTTTTTTTAAGAACCGTTTACCCAGTCAGAGCAGAGATCAGAAGGGTATACTGAAAGGCTGCAAAGCACCATGTCTTTCTCCCCCTCTCTCTTAGAAGTATTGTGCCCCGATATTGAAAGCTAACCATCCCAAGAAGAGAAATCTACTGCTGACCAAGGTCTTTTTGGGGATGAAAGGTGGAAATCTGCTCCATCCAGCTACACCCAGGAAGGCAACTGAATGAAATGGCTGCAACGTGGAATCAATGCGTCGAGACCAGCCAAAGGACATTTAACCATATGTTTCTTTGATTGTTTATTTTTTTCACGAACTGTAAAAAATCTTTAAGTCTATCTTTGTATTCTATGATCTGTACTAGCGTGTGTTTATGTGTGTGTGGGGCCCAGGGCACGCGTGTGATGTATGAATAATGGTTACAATTTACCTAGTCTTTTTTTATTCAGGAAGTAGGTTCAATAAACTTATCCCATTCTTTGATTTAAACTCAGAAAACCTGTCTGATTAATTCTTTGCAATTTGAAAACGGACTAAGTAAGACTCCTGCAGTATTAGCACACCCTTGCTAAGTTCACAACTAAACCCTATTAGAGCTAGACCTGGAGCGGTAAATTAAGGGAGTCAATTTTTAACCCTCCCCACGTAACATAACTTTCACAAAATCTCAGAATATAAATATTTTGGACATGTTCGAAATAAAAAGTAGCATCAGATTATTTTACCTTTGTTACCTCCATTAACAAAGTACTTTTCTTACCTCTAGCTTTCACTATTCCAAAGCACTCCTGGACGGCCTCCAATCTTCCAAACTTCATAAATTTGTGATCGTTGAAAGCTCTGCTGGCCATCTCCTAATGCATCCCATTCACCCATCACCTCTGTGCTCACTCCACCACTGGTTACTGTGCCTTCAATTGCCAGTGCCTTAAGTCTGGAATTCCAACACTAAACCACATTGTCACTCTCTATTTCTCTTTTCCCCTGAAGACACTCCTTAAAACCTACCTCTTTGACAAAGTTTTTGGTGAACTGCCCTAATATTACATTATGTAGCTCAGTTCCTATGAATGTCTTGGGACATTTTGCTATGTTGCAAGTGCTATTTAATGCAAGCTGTTGTTGTAAGCTACCCACTATGCACAGGACTCCTGGCAGTAATGATAAGATTACAATATTCAGCAACTGCTTAGGTACAAATCCATGCTGAAGATAAAATCTGCAGACAGATAAAGCTCTGATTAAGTTACCGGCATACAGCATTAATGTTAGAAATAAAGCCTGTCAATTTGACTGGAACTTAGAAGCTATTGAACTGCCTCTTGGAAAAATGCACCTGAGGTTATTCATAGTTATCATCAATCAAAGTCAGCATACTGAAAAGGAAATTCAATTAGTTCAGCTCTAGCTAGTGTCGATGTGGCTGCATGAATTTCACATTGAGCAATGTAACCCTTCCCTCTACTGACTACGTGGAACTCACCAGAGTGTGTTCTTGAGCCTTCTTTTGCGTAATTCTCAACAGTAGTTCTGTCAAATATGACCTCTTCTTAGTGGAAGCATACTGCCAACATGTCTCACCATAGAAAATAAAGAGTTCATTCCACTGTGCCTTGTACATTTCCCCCCACAGATAATTGATCTTAGTGGTTCAACATTGACAAGTACAGAGGATGTGATTGCAAATGTTTCTACATGCACAGAGCTGTCATCATTTTTCCATCTTCTACATCATCTTCAAGTGAGAAAATAGTAATGAATCATAATGTGGCCAGAATGTCTGTGCCACAGTGACAGCTGAGTTTTAGTGGGGTGAGACTTCCAATTCTCCCCTGATCTGGGATGATTTCCCTGGAACTAGCTATTTATAGGTAAAGTGGGCACTCAAACTGTTCACTCCTTTGCCAGGCTATCAAATAAACTGGGGAAAGTTGCTGAAGTGTCTGCACAATGTAACATGTCCAGAAATCTGGTCAAAGATTTTTTAAAGTGAGGCAATTTCACTTTTTAAAATTCCCACTTTGATCATCAGCAGTAAACATCATGCTTTGGTGAAGAAAAGCTCAGCAGTCTGCACTGAGATATCTGATCTCAACTGGGACAATGGTAAGAGTAGGTTTGTGGTTCAACACAGGGGAAAATCAACCAAAAGTTCTTTCTCCCAGTTGCCATGCAGTAACCTCTACTAGCAGTGCCAATCTGAGGATAGGATCAGGCTTGGTTGTGATGTCCTCCACTGTGAGATAACCCCAGTGCAATGACTATTATTGCCCAGAACTGGACACAATACTTCATTTGAGGCTGAACTAGTGTCTTGTACAAGTTCAGGATAACTTATTTGTTCCTGTTTGCTATGCCCCTATTAAAAAAGCCTAGGATACTAAATGTCTATTAACTGCACTCTCAACCTATCACGTGCCACCTTCAATGGCTTATGCACACGTACACTATTAGAAACTTATACACTATTATAGGCTGTATCAAACACCTATTGGAAGTCCATGTACACCATATTAACAGCATTGCCCTCATCAGCCCTCTCTGTTACCTGTTCAAAACACTCTTATCAAGTTTATTGGACATGATTTTCCCTTAACAAATCTGTGCTGGCTTTCCTTAATTAACCCACTTTTATCCATGTGACTATCAACTTTATCCCGAATTATTGTTTCTAGAAGTTTCCACATCACCAAAGTTAAACTGACTGGTCTGTATTTGCTGGGCTTACCTTTACACCCTTCTTTGAACAAGGGAATAATATTTGCAATTCTCCAGTCTTCTGGCACCACTCCGAGTCCAAGGAAGAGGGGAAAATTATGGTCAATGTCTCTGCAATTTCCACCCTTTCCACAATTTCCGCATAGTCGTCAGCTAATTGCCTATCTGCTTTCCTGTGATATCACAGCTCAATTTTCTTTCCACGGGCTCTGAACCTACAGACTGGCTTCTGGTGACCAGTCCTGCTCCACTCTTGCTGTTTCCCATCACTCACCGAGTGAAGTCTCGCTCTCTCCACGCTGTTTTAAGCCCCACTCTATTCTTGCTGTTGCAATTACACAAGCACAGAAGACTTATAGCAATGTAAGACTTGAAGCAAACTGTAAATACGTTAACAAAAACAGAATTACCTGGAAAAACTCAGCAGGTCTGGCAGCATCGGCGGAGAAGAAAAGAATTGACGTTTCGAGTCCTCATGACCCTTCGACAGAACTTGAGTGAGAACTTGACAGAACTTCACTCAAGTTCTGTCGAAGGGTCATGAGGACTCGAAACGTCAACTCTTTTCTTCTCCGCCGATGTTGCCAGACCTGCTGAGTTTTTCCAGGTAATTCTGTTTTTGTTTTGGATTTCCAGCATCCGCAGTTTTTTTGTTTTTATCTCTAAGTACGTTAATGTCAGTCTATATTCAAGGATATAGACTTGGAAGGAGGCGCAGTAGAAGGATCTGGTACCTAAAGGTTTAACATGGACTGAGTACAGTATCACCCATATAGTGACCTAAGAAAGTGCATGACCTAGAGATAAGGGCAGTCTAGAGATAGGTAGTAACATGTAAGGACCTAACATGTGGTCCTGTCCATATCTTTACCCTCTAATGCAAATATGTATATAGTTCAACACTGTTAATAAAGGCTTCTTTGTAACTTCAACAAGACTGCATCATAGTGTCCAAGCAGTACACATCACAGGTAGCAGCCACAGAACAGATCAGAGGCCACACTGGGTTACTTGGACCCCAGTTACTTACAACCTTTCCATTGACATGTAGCTGAGAGCACCATTACTATGACTGACGACCAGCCAAATGTTCCTTAAAAACTAAAGCGTGATGACTAATTTGTGCTGAACAAAATCATTGTCCAATAAGTATTCATGATGAAACTGTGCAAAGGAACAAAAGAATGTGAAATAATATCTTTTCACAAGTTTTTGTTTTTCTGGTGTCTCAGGAATCTTTGATTGTACAGACATTCCATACCCTCATTTATTGAGATTCCATCCTATGCTGTATCCTATCATCTGTATCATCCAATACATACCTAAGCAACAAGTGGAACAAATTTACAATTGTAATACCTGGTTTGTTGCTGGCCAGGAAGACCACAGCATGATGCCAGGATATTCATTGCAACAGATAGTGTGGAAAATGAACTAACCTTTGCAGTTTAAAAACAATCTCTGCAGAAATATCCTCAACACCTGTAACAAACTCCAATTCAGGATCAGAAAACTGCTCCATGGAAGCTTGATATTAGCCAGAAAATTCATCAATTAATTTAGAATAAAGTTCAGCAGTCTGCTTTGAATTAGCTAATTTCAACGAGGACACTGTAAGAAGCATTGCAATTGGCCACACCATCTCTGCTTCAGTGAAGGGAAAAATCAATCAAAAGCTCCTCATCCTGGTTGCTAAACTCATACTGGAAATGCATAACTGTGAATGCCCATTGAGAATGGATTCAGGCTTAGCTGTGATGTTCTCCACAATCTGATGACTTGTTAGTGCACTGACAAGCATCACACATGAAGAGTAGCCACCTGGATGAGGTACCTGCTAAACTGCACCCCAGTGAGGTAGCCAATGCGGAGAGTGGAAACGTACGGGTTGATTCTTTAATCAGTTACTTTCAGGATGGAATATTGTCAGGAAGGATCGATTGGGAAATTAAAGGTCAAGATTCCTAGACTCTGGGCCTTTGGCTCTGCAATTTTCCAAGCAGTGCCCCAATGATTGCCACACCTTGTCGGGAGTGCTGGATCAGGGTAGCAGCCCAATAAAATATTGTATATAAAACATTGAAGTATTGATGGCATAGCCCCAAAAATCAGGATCTGAGATTTTTCTGCACTGCAATACAATGTGATGAAAGTGCATTTTTGCAACAAAGCAAAATTAATGAAAATTTGCCATTA
Source organism: Carcharodon carcharias (assembly GCF_017639515.1). NCBI lineage: Eukaryota > Metazoa > Chordata > Chondrichthyes > Lamniformes > Lamnidae > Carcharodon > Carcharodon carcharias. Next base: position 76,599,114 of record NC_054474.1, on the reverse strand, counting down.
AATCAAAAGATCATTTTTACAGATCAAATAAAAATTTTGAAGTCCTCATCGAGACAATTAACTACATCTCTACCTTATTCCAAACAAAGAATCTAATCTTCATTGGAATCTGAGAGGTGATTGCACGATCTGTTGTTGCCAGTGGGGAACTCACAGGGAGGTGAACTGGGAACTTGTAAGGCCAAGATTTCCATGACATTATCCTTCTGATTTCCCCTTGGAAAATAAACAAAATCTAAAGGAGAAATTGGTTTACAACTGAGCTTAAATGGCATTCAATTAAAATTAAACTCCTAAATTTGTGCTGAACCGAAACCTAAACTGTTTTCCTTTGAGTCAGCCTGCTTTGAGCATCATTCCAAGTGGGTGGGCCAGGAAATTGCATGTTGGTCTCCTGGCATGCCAAGCTTCAGGCAGCCATTAAGAGGTGTGTGGCTGTGATGTGGAAAAGCTTGCTTTCTGGAAATGCCCTTCCTGCACTCAGTCCCTCCCCTGACTGTTCAGTCAAGACAGCGAGTTAAACATCTAAATAAATCACACCTTCTCCGTCCTTGGCTCAGTGTAAGCTGGGTCATATAGATAATGCAGGTTGTATCTCTAATCTATGGGCGGAATTTTTCGTGCCCACTGGCATCAGGCGTGAGTGGACAATATGGTGAGAAGGCCAGAAATCGGTTTAATGTTGTCGTGAAACCAGTTTGCGATTGTCCAGTCAGCCTGTTGATGGCGGGCCACGTGTCCCACCATCGGAAGTTGGGAACCTCATTGTATTACATCTGCATATCAGTATAAGGCCAGCCCGCTAGAATTATCTCTCCATGCTGGATCGTCCACCCACATCGGCGTGATTACACACCGACATATTTCACAACAACATAAGTGAGCTGTATACTTGGCGGACTGCACTTTGAGGGGAACTCGGAGATGAGTGCACAGTAACATTGTGCAGTGCTCACTCAGGTCATCTGTTGCACTTCAAGCCTGAGGGGCATTGTGGGGAAGGGGCAAGGGCTGGCCTGCAGTTGAGGCACATTGGTGGGGGGGTAAGGGCTGCCCTACTGTTGAAGGTAGTGCACAAACATGTGCAGGGTGTGGGGGAGGGAAGCGGCCACACATGAGAGAAACCTTGTATAAAGTGACTATTACTCTACAACTGAGACAGTTAAGACGCGGCCACATTGACATACGTGGATTCGGGTCTCTAGCTTATCTTCCTATGCAAGCAACGCAGAGGCATGAAAGTGCCGCCAAGTGCTCCAGAGCTTTTCACCCCTCAGGCACGGGCTGCAAACTAATGAGCGTTTTAGTGGACTGCAGAACAGCCGGCAGACTTGGCACATTGTACAATCTCCTTGCGAAAGCTAGCTGTGGAACAGTCACTGGTGAAGTTGCTCACTGCCCCTTGCAATGTCATCACTCCAGTTTGGACCCGTTTCCCCATGATTCAAGCTAACAGCGCAGTCTTGCAGTGCGGGTTAGGAGAATGCCTGTGTCTGAGCTGACAACACAACATGCAGTCCAGTGGGCAAAGCTGCTGCCAATCGGTCAGGTGGAGCGGGGTGGGGTTTCAGGCAGCCATGCAGTGCACTTAACTCTGGCCACCTAAGTAGTGGTTGGCACTCTCCGGCATGCATTAAGGGGCCTTCAGACTTAATCTAGAGAGGTTCTTAGTCTACCCAAGCTAACCCATGGGTCTTTCTTTCATCCTGCAGGAGGTGTATATCAGGAGCATGGAGCCTGGTGAACTAACTGTATGCCTCATGGCTTACAGGGAGCGAAGATGACAGAAAAGAGAGTGACAGAGGTTCTTAGCTGCACAGAAGGAGGAGCAGCTCCATCAGGAAGAAGGGGCAGCTGGGGCTCCCCCGCAAGCCGCTGAAAAGCCACAGTGAGCCATCGCTGGTTGGCAGCTAGCTAGACCCAGGGTCTATAGACACTGCCTTTCATTCCTGCAGATGATTGAGAACCAATGTCGTCTAAGACTGTTTATGTCTAGGGAACTGGTCAGTCACATCTGCCAGCTACTGCAGGATTTGGCACCAGCGGGACATGGAGGGCATCCACTGCCCATGGCCATGAAAGTGACCACGGTGCTCAATAATTCCCCCAGTGGCTCCTTACAGGGATCTACAGGTGAACTCTGTGGGATATGACAAGCCTCCACCCACAAATGCATCCATGAGGTCATGAATGCCATCTTCGCGAGAGCACACAGCTTTGAGCATTTCTCCCAGGACCAGCAAAGCCAGGATGCAAGTGCGATTGGACTTGCCCAGATCTTGGGTTTCCCACAGGTGCAGGGTGCGATTGACTGCACTCACATTGCTCAGATCTCTGTTGCAACAGGCAGTCAACTATGTCAACCATAAGGACTTCTACTTGCTGAATGTGCAGCTGGTGTGCGACCACCAGAAACGCATCCTGCAGGTCTGTGCATGGTTCCCAGGGAGTGTCCACGACTCCAACATTCTCAGTCGGTCACAGATCTCTGATGTCTTCCAGGTCCACAGGGGCTGCAGGGTTGGCTCCTTGGTGACAAGGGCTACCCGCAGAGGACGTGGCTGATGACACCCATACGATGGCCTTGGACTGCAGCAGAGTGAAGGGAAAACAAAGCTCATGCAGCGGCTCGCAACTTGGTGGAGCAAATCATTGGGATGCTGAGAATGAGGTTCCGGTGCCTGGACCAGTCTGGTGGAGCCCTGCAAGATAGTCCACAGAGGGTGTCATGCATCATCGTCACCTGCTGCGCCCTTTATAACCTGGCAGTGCAACAGGGAGAGGAGCTGGCTGAGGAGGAGGTGGAGGAGCTGGAGGTCTCCTCCAATGAGGAGGACACCAGCAGGGATGAGTGTGAGGAGGTTCTCAAATGCGATGATGATGGCGATGAGGCACTCGCACTGGTCAGACGAGGCAGGTGCGCTCGGGAGGTCCTCATTGCTGCTAGATTTGAGGGGGATGATGACAACATGCAGTGAGGAGATACCATAGGCTCTCACATTGCATCTGTGAACCTTTGACTCCTGTCTGGCTTATGGCAGCGCACATACCCTCTGTGATAAGACTCCTGTCATGGAGACACTGTGGAGGCCCTAATAGTTACTCGATCGCTGGAGGATGATGACGACATGTAGTGAGGACGCTCCTAGATCTTCACATTGGCTCTGTAAATGTCTGACCCTTGCCTGGCTGAGGGCAGATCGCTTGCGCTGTGTGTTCAGGGTCATATCATGGATATGCAGCCATGAAACTTTAAAAGAACCTGATCATTTGCCTGCCTTCAGTATCTGAGCCCTTCAGGAGCACAGCATCACTGGTCACAGATGCTGAAGAGATGGGGGCCAGCCCCATCTTAAAGATGCTGAGAATACACAGAGAGAATGATGGAATTCTGTGATGCCTGCTCACGACATTCTGGTACCAATGACAAGCACCATTGATGTGTAGGCAGCAGTAATGTGTCCTGGGAGTGTGAGGCCAGAGCATCACTTTGGTCTGAAGGCTGCACAGAGCACAGGGAAGAGGCCCTGGATTGAGTCACCTGCCTTTATCTTGTGCAGAAATGTTTCACATCTGAGTGATACGAACACTGCTCATAGAACATGGAGCCAAAGGCAGGGAGACATTCTTGGCAGGTTATTGCCAATAGTGAACATTATGTACAAGCGATTAACACCCCTGCCCAGGCTGTTCAACTACACCTTCTTAACACCCGGTGCAGAAGGGGTTCAGGAAGGAGGAGGACCTCCTCGTGAACTTGCTCCTGGGCCTGGCCAAGTTGGCCATTAACAGGTCCAGGCAGCGGGCGATCGACAGGGGAGTCCCACCCGATTGTTTGTCCCTCTTCCGCGGCTACGTTCGCGGCCGGGTGTCCTTGGAGAGGGAGCACGTGGTGTCTGCCGGCACACTCGAGGCCTTCTGTGCTCGGTGGGCACCGCGGGAACTGGGGTGTTTTATTGACCCCTTTAATCACATTTTGATTTAAAGTTTGTAAGTTTCCTTTAAATTTTGTCTTTAGTTTTACAGCTGACCTGAATTAGGGGCTGTGCTTGATTTGTCCTTCATTTTGTAAATTTGGTTTGATTGTTTAACTCCAGAAAGAGTTACACCTTCTTAACACCCGGTGCGGAAGGGGGTCGGGAAGGAGGAGGACCTCCTCGTGAACCTGCTCCTGGGCCTGGCCAAGTTGGCCATTAACAGATCCAGGCAGCGGGCAATCAACGGGGGAGTCCTGCCCAATTGTTTGTCCCTCTTCCACGGCTACGTTGGCAGCCGGGTGTCCCTGGAGAGGGAGCACGTGGTGTCTGCCGGCACTCTCGAGGCCTTCCGTACTCGGTGGGCACTGCGGGGACTAGGGTGTTTTATTGACCCCCTTAATCACATTTTGGTTTAAAGTTTGTAAGTTTCCTTTAAACTTTGTCCTTAGTTTTACAGCTGACCTGAATTAGGAGCTGTGCTTGATTTGTCCTTCATTTTGTTGATTTAGTTTAATTGTTTTAACTCTAAAAGAGTTACACCTTCTTAACCTTCCTAAACCTGCTGCTACATCTTGGTGCTCCCCAGGCATTCACAGCAGAGGTGGAGGGAGCCTGTTGACTGCTACACCCTTTCTGTGATGACCATGATGGGCGTCCTCTGGAGGGCCGAGACCTGGAGGATCCCGGGCCTGCTTTTGGGGTCCTGCTGTGTGGCGGTGGCACCCTCCTTGACCTGTGGAGCTGGAGCTGCTGGGGTCACAGAAAGAGGGTATTCGGATGGGCTGGACACTCCCGGAGTCACCTGGGTTGATGACTCCAGGATGTGCACCTGCTGATTCTCCTCCCTTTGGGTGCCCGGGAGCCCCTGGCTGACTCATTGAGGAGAAGGGGAAGCTGGACTGAGATTGAGCTGCACCCCACCTCTCTCGTGTACACACATGTTGGAAGCCAACTATGGTGTCAGCGATGGTTTCAGCCCGCGCAGCAGTGCAGCAGTGACGTCCTGGACCAAGGTCTCCATGGCAGCCCCCATCCTACCAGTGTTGACCTCGGTGCATTGGCATGCTGATCCTATCACTTCAGTCTGAAGGCAGAAGGACTACTCCATCATGCCTTGCAATCTGGGGAGTTCAGCAGACATCCCTTCCTGATGTTCTTTGCAGCTCTAGCAACTGAGACATGACCAAGTGCAGAGGCTCGTTGTGGATCTGAAAGTGCCATGTGTTCCCCAGATTTGTGATTCTGAGGCTACTCTAAAGCTAGGTCCCACTGAAGTGTATGTCTCTGCACAGGTGGAGAGTGTGGGTGAGCGCTGTGACGGGACTTCTGGAAAGGTGTCTTCAGATTCTTCTTCAGAAGTTTATTTGGGGCTTGATTGGAATGGACTCCCTTGGCTGTTTCCCGGATGTGCCTGCAAAAGCAAGGAGAGATAGTTAGTGCATGGCAGTGGCCTGTGAAAGAGGACACATCACTCACAGCACAGTTGTCTGATGGATATTGCAACTGCTGGATCCTCACTTGGTGCCGACTTCCATCAGCACAGGAACAGTCCAGGTCCTCGCCAGCCAGCTGGATGGCTTTATTTTCAAAGTCCATGAGGACCTTGATTTCAGGCATTCTTCCACCAGTCTGCAACCTCTCCCTGTTGTGTGCCAGCTTGTCCTGCACGAATAGAGATGGAGACAGTGTAAGCAAGACACCTGCCAGGCCAGATGACAAGCATGCCTTGCATGTGTGGGTGGCCAGTGGTCCCATGGACGGGATGAGAGCAATGAAGGCGTGTGTGAGAGAGTGAATGGTGATGTCCCTTGAATTGACAGTGAGCGAGTGAAGGCCCTGTGGATGTGTGATGGATTTGTGAATGTGTGAGTTGAGAGTGATGAGAAGAGTGACTTACCCTGGCGGAACGGAGGAGATCATTCATCCTCTTTAGACACTGGCCACCGCTTCCCAAGCTGGATTGGTGATGTTGCTGCCCATCCAGCAGCCAGAGCTGGGTAGTGGATATCACAGCGGGCCTCCATGACATCCAAAAGGTGCTTGAGGGCTGCAATCTTTTTGCCTTTGGGGGCCATGTCTTCCATGCAGCAGTCATGGGCTGGAAGCACTGAGAGGTGTGTGCGTGGCTGCGCTTTAAATATAGCACCCTGCCTTGATGAAGCGGTGAAGTGATGGCGTCGCTGGCAAATGAGGGCCCATCTGCCAGCGAAACGGTGTGTTTCCTGTGAATGCATAATTAATGTGGCGGGTTTGGGCCTATATGGTGTGAGAAGCCACCATTGTGTTCAACAGGTAAGACGTTGTTTTCCCTGCCTGCTACCACACTTGGAGCAAGGCTGGGAAGATTCCGCCCTTTTTTCTGTACTAGCTCAGAGATCTTTATTTGGAAGCTGGTGGAAGCAGTGCAAATAAGCACAATGCCTGGACTCTGGAAAAGAAAATCAGCTCCACGTTTCCAAAATGCATGTGGGAATTCCACATGGGCTAAAGAGAGAATTAGGATTGGCTTTGAACCAACTCATAGTAAAATAGCCGAAAGGCAGTCACTGTCAAGGTTCATATTTGAACAGTGGCCTCATGGATGAAATACCATAAGCCACATGGAATTCCTAAAATATTGGCAGTCCCCTTAGGAAAAGAAACAAAGTAGTCAAAATGACAGCTGTGACTCTGTAGTACTCCAAGATATAGGGTTTTACCACGTCAACCCATATGGTAATAACATCTTAAGTGCATTCTTTATGAATGCAGTTACAATGTGTTACGATCTATGCAGAGGCTGCTAACTTTTAAAAAGAAATCTGAGCTCCCAGTTGATAGCTTAAAGGCTGGCACAACAAGATTTCATGTTTTAACACTTTTACTGTAACAAGCAGACAAAAAGCACTGGTGATTAACTGTGTCTCTATATTATTCCTGACGAAGAACCTAATCTGCATTAGAATCTGAGGGGTGATTGCACCATATGTTGTTGCCAGTGGGGAACTCACAGAGAGGTGAAGTGGGAAATTGTAAGGCCAAGAGTTCCAGGTCGTGGAATTATCCTTTTGATTTCCCCTATTTTTAATGGCAACTTACATCTTAAAGTACAATACAAAACTTTCGCATCCGCCCTCATGCCTTCTCCTTCCTCCAAGAAACATGATAGGGTCCCCCTTGTCCTCACTTATCACCCCACCAGCCTCCGCATTTAAAGGATCATCCTCAGCCATTTCCGCCAACTCCAGCATGATACCACCATCAAACACATCTTCCCTTCACCCACCCTGGCGGCATTCCGTAGGGATCGTTATCCCCATGACACCCTGGTCCACTCCTCCATCACCCCCTACTCCTCAACCCCCTCCCATGCCACCTTCCCATGCGACTGCAGAAGATGCAACACCTGCCCCTTCACTTCCTCTCTCCTCACCACCCAAGGGCCCAAACATTCCTTTCAAGTGAAGCAGCATTTCACTTGCACTTCCCTCATCTTAGTCTACTGTGTTCGTTGCTCCCAATGCGGTTTCCTCTACGTTGGAGAGACCAATTGCAGACCAAGTGACCGCTTTGCGGAACACCTTCGTTCTGTCCGCAAGCATTACCCAGACCTCCCTGTCGCTTGCCATTTCAACACTCCAACCTGCTCTCTTGCCCACATGTCTGTCCTTGGCTTGCTGCATTGCTCCATTGAAGCTCAACGTAAACTGGAGGAACAACACCTCATCTTCCGACTATGCACTTTACAGCCTTCTGGACTGAATATTGAGTTCAACAAATTTAGATCTTGAACTCTCTCCTCCATCCCCAACCCCTTTCCGTTTCTTCCCCCTCCTTTTTGTTTTTTTTCAATAATTTATATAGATTTTTCTTTTCCCACCTATTTTCATTATTTTAAAATGTATTTCCACCCATTGTTTATCTCTACCTTTTAACACTTTCAGTATTCCCCCACCCCCACTAGAACTATCTGTACCTTGTCTGTCCTGCTCTCCACTCTTCATTAACACACTCCTTTAGATAATATCACCACCTTCAACATCTCTTTGTCCTTTTGTCTGTGACTTCTTTTGGTTATCTCCACCTATCACTGGCTGCTTGTCCCAACAACAACCACCACCGACCCCCCCCCCCCCACCGCCCCCACCGCTTAAACAAGCTTATATTTCACCCTCCTTACTTTACACCTTCCTTAAGTAGTCATTCGATTTTCCTGGACTCATTCAATTCCCATTTCAGTTCCTTTCCTTTCACAGCCTGTTTAACACCAAAACTGTCTTTCACAATGAGGGCTTTTCCTGGCAATTCTCCCACTGAAGCAAGCTAGGAAAATTTCTAAAACAAAAACAGAATTACCTGGAAAAACTCAGCAGGTCTGGCAGCATCGGCGGAGAAGAAAAGAGTTGACGTTTCGAGTCCTCATGACCCTTCGACAGAAATTGAGTTCGAATCCAAGAAAGAGTTGAAATATAAGTTGGTTTAAGGTGTGTGTGTGGGGGGCGGAGAGAGAGAGAGAGAGAGAGAGAGAGAGGTGGAGGGGGGGGGTGTGGTTGTAGGGACAAACAAGCAATGATAGAAGCAGATCATCAAAAGATGTCAACAACAATAGAACAAAAGAACACATAGGTGTTAAAGTTGGTGATATTATCTAAATGAATGTGCTAATTAAGAATGGATGATAGAGCACTCAAGGTATAGCTCTAGTGGGGGTGGGGAGAGCATAAAAAATTTTAAAATATTTAAAAATAATGGAAATAGGTGGGAAAAGAAAAATCTATATAATTTATTGGAAAAAAAAGAAGGGGGAAACAGAAAGGGGGTGGGGATGGGGGAGGGAGCTCATGACCTAAAGTTGTTGAATTCAATATTCAGTCCGGAAGGCTGTAAAGTGCCTAGTCGGAAGATGAGGTGTTGTTCCTCCAGTTTGCGTTGGGCTTCACTGGAACAATGCAGCAAGCCAAGGACAGACATGTGGGCAAGAGAGCAGGGTGGAGTGTTAAAATGGCAAGCGACAGGGAGGTTTGGGTCATTCTTGCAGACAGACCGCAGGTGTTCTGCAAAGCGGTCGCCCAGTTTACGTTTGGTCTCTCCAATGTAGAGGAGACCGTCTCCTCTACATTGGAGAGACCAAACGTAAACTGGGCGACCGCTTTGCAGAACACCCACGGTCTGTCTGCAAGAATGACCCAAACCTCCCTGTCGCTTGCCATTTTAACACTCCACCCTGCTCTCTTGTCCACATGTCTGTCCTTGGCTTGCTGCATTGTTCCAGTGAAGCCCAACGCAAACTGGAGGAACAACACATCATCTTGCGACTAGGCACCTTACAGCCTTCCGGACTGAATATTGAATTCAACAACTTTAGGTCGTGAGCTCCCTCCCCCATCCCCACCCCCTTTCTGTTTCCCCCTTCCTTTTTTTCCAATAAATTATATAGATTTTTCTTTTCCCACCTATTTCCATTATTTTTAAATATTTTAAAATCTTTTATGCTCTCCCAACCCCCACTAGAGCTATACCTTGAGTGCCCTATCATCCATTCTTAATTAGCACATTCATTTAGATAATATCACCAACTTTAACACCTATGTGTTCTTTTGTTCTATTGTTGTTGACATCTTTTGATGATCTGCTTCTATCATTGCTTGTTTGTCCCTACAACCACACCCCCCCTCCACCTCTCTCTCTCTCCGCCCCCCACATACACACCTTAAACCAGCTTATATTTCAACTCTTTCTTTGATTCGAACTCAAGTTCTGTCGAAGGGTCATGAGGACTCGAAACGTCAACTCTTTTCTTCTCCGCCGATGCTGCCAGACCTGCTGAGTTTTTCCAGGTAATTCTGTTTTTGTTTTGGATTTCCAGCATCCGCAGTTTTTTTGTTTTTAGGAAAATTTCTAAGCCTCATTTCAAATCCTCATCAATTAGGCCTTTTCAATCCGAGGGAAAGCTCCCACCCACATTCCTGCAAACTTTCATTCTCTAGCTGCTCCCTCTCTCCTGGATCTTGGCAGACTAAATCTGTGGCCTGAAGTCTTCAGATGGCTGGATCTCACATCCTGCCATCTGAAGGGTTAACGGGGAGCACATCCCTATTGACTTTGACTGCCTCACAGTCATTTGATGCTCGAATGAGCGTTTAGTGGCGGTAGCCAGGATTTCTGCCTCTTTATTTTTGTGTTCATTCATGGGATGTGGGCTTCGCTAGCTGGGCCAGCATTTATTGCACATCCCTAATTGCCCTTGAGAAGGGGGTGATGAGCTGCCTTCTTGAACCACAGCAGTCCATGTGGTGTAGGTACACCACAGTGCTGTTAGGAAGGGAGTTCCAGGGTTTTGACCCAGCGACAGTGAAGAAGCGCCAATATATTTCCATGTCATGATGGTGAGTGATTTCAAGGGGAACTTCCAGGTGGCGGTGTTCCCATTCTATCTGCTGCCCTTGTCCTTCTAGATGGTAGTGATTGTGGGTTTGGAAGGTGCTGTTGAAGGAGCATTGTTGAATTCCTGTAATGCATCTTGCAGATGGCACACGCTGCAGCTACTCTGTGTCGGTGGTGGAGGGAGTGAATGTTTGTGGATGTGGTGCGAATCAAGTGGGCTGCTTTGTACTTGACGGTGTCAAGCTTCTTGAGTATTGTGAGAGCTGCACTCATCCAGGCAAATGGGGAGTATTCCATCACACTCCTGACCTGTGCCTTGTAGATGGTGGACAAGCTTTGGGGAGTCAGGTGGTGAATTATTCATTGTATGATTCCTAGCCTCTGACCTGCTCTTGTAGCCACAGTAGTTATATGGTTGGTTCAGTTAAGTTTTTGATCAATGGTAACCCCCAGGATTTTGATAGTGGGGGATTCAGTGATGGGAATACTATTGAACATCAAGGGGCGATGGTTGGATTCTCTCTTGTTGGAGATGGTCATTGCCTGCCATTTGGGTGGCATGAATGCTATTTGCCACTTCTCAGCCCAAGCCTGGATATTGTCCGGGTCTTGCTGCATTTGGACATGGACTGCTTCAGTATCTGAGGAGTTGCGAATGGTGCTGAGCATTGTGCAATCATCAGCGACCATCCCCACTTCTGTCCTTATGATGAAAGGAAGGTCATTGATGAAACAGCTGAAGATGGTTGGGCCTAGGACACTACCCTGAGGAACTCCTGTGGTGATGTCCTGGAGCTAAGTTGACTAACCTCCAACAATCACAACCATCTTCCTTTGTGCTAGGTATGACTGCAACCAGTGGAAATTTTTCTCCTGATCCCCATTTACTCCAGTTTTGCTAGGGCTCCTTGGTGCCATGCTCAGTCAAATGCGGCCTTAATGTCAAGGGCGGTAACTCTCACCTCACCTCGGCAGTTCAGCTCCTTTGCCCATGTTTGAACTAAGGCTGCAATGAGGTCAGGAGCTGAGTGGCCCTGGCAGAACACAAACTGAGCGTCAGCAAACCGATTATTGCTAAGCAAGTGCCACTTAATCGCACTATTGATGACTCCTTCCATTAATTTACTGATGATGGAGAGTATACTGATGGGGTGGTAATTGGCCGGCTTGGATTTGCCCTGCTTTTTGTGTACAGGACATACCTGGGCAATTTTCCACATAGCCAGATAAATGCTAGTGTTGTAGCTGTACTGGGACAGCATGGCTAGGGGTGCAGCAAATTCTGGAGCACAAATCTTCAGTACTATTGCCAGAATGTTGTCAGGGCCCATAGCCTTTGCAGTATCCAGTGCCTTCAGCAGTTCCTTGATATCACATGGAGTGAAGCAATTTGGGTTAAGACTGGCATCTGTGATGCCAGTGATCTCTGGAGGAGGCCGAGGTGGATCATCCACTAGGCACTTCTGGCTGAAGATTGTAGCAAATACTCCAGCCTTATCTTTTGCACTGACGTGCTGGACTCCTCCCTCATTGAGGATGGGGATATTTGTGAAACTTTGTCCTCCAGTGAGTTATTTAATTGTCCACCACCATTCGCGACTGAATGTGGCAGGACCGCACAGTTTAGATCTGGTTGTGGGATTGCTTAGCCCTATCTATCACTTGTTGCTTATGCTGTTTGGCATGTAAGTAGTCCTGTGTTATAGCTTCACCAGGTTGACACCTCATTTTTAGGTATGCCTGGTGCTGCTCCTAGCATGCCCACCTGCACTCTTCATTAAACCAGGGTTGATCCCCTGGCTTAAAGGCAAAATACTGCAGATGCTGGAAATCTAAAACAAAAACAAAAAGTGCTGGAAAAACTCAGCAGGTCTGACAGCATCTGTGGAGAGAAAGACAGAGTTAACATTTCGAGTCAGTATGACTCTTCTTCAGAACTAAAGAGAAGTAAAAATATGGTGAAATATCTACAGTTTAAGGGGGGGTGGAACAGGTGAAGCTGGATAGAAGGCCAGTGATAGGTGGAGGCAAAGGAGAGATTGCAAAAGATGTCATCAACAAAAGGTCGCAGGGTTGTTGATGGTGGTGGTACTGACTAAAGCAAGTGCTAATGGCAACATTAAGAGTAGAAAGCAGGATGAGCAAGTGACAGATGGCACTTGTGGGGTTTGGGTGGGGGGAGGGGATGGTGGTGGGAAAAATGATCGAAATAGACTGAAAGTTGGGGATAAAACAATGAATAAAAATGGAAATATATTTTTAAAATAATAATAATAATAGCTGGCCCTGGAGAGGGTCCAGAGGAGGTTCACGAGAATGATTCCAGGAATGAAAGGCTTAACATATGAGGAACATTTGAGGACTCTGGGTCTATACTCGATGGAGTTTAGAAGGATGAGGGGGGGATCTGATTGAAACTTACAGGCCTGGACAGAGCGGACGTGGGGAAGATGTTTCCATTAGTAGGAGAGACTAGGACCCAAGGGCACAGCCTCAGAGTAAAGGGAAGACCTTTTAGAACAGAGATGAGGAGAAACTTCTTTAGCCAGAGAGTGGTGAATCTATGGAAATCATTGCCACAGAAGGCTGTGGAGGCCAGGTCATTGAGTGTATTTAAGACCAAGATAGATAGGTTCTTGATTGGTAAGGGGATCAAAGGTTATGGGGAGAAGGCGGGAGAATGGGGTTGAGAAACTTATCAGCCATGATTGAATGGCGGAGCAGATTCAAAGGGCCGAATGGCCTAATTTCTGCTCCTATGTCTTATGGTCTTATAGTCTTATGGAAATATATATATATATATATATAAATTAAATAGTAAAAATGAATATTTGAAAAATGGGGATCAAAAACGGGTGAGGATGGAGGAGACAGTTCATGGTCCGAAGTTGTTGAACTCAGTGTTAAGTCTGGAAGGCTGTAAAGTGCCTAATCAGAAGATGAGGTGCTGTTCCTCCAATTTCTCCTGGCTTAATAGTAATGGTAGAGTGGGGGATATGCCGGGCCATGAGGTTACAGATCGTGTTTGAACACAATTCTGCTGCTGCTGATGGCCTACAGCACCTCATGGATGCCCAGTCTTGAGTTGCTAGATCTGTTCGAAATCTATCTCATTTAGCACGATGGTAGTGCCACACAACATGATCGTGGTTATCCTGAATGTGAAGGCGGGACTTTATCTCCACAATGATTGTGCGGTGGTCACCCCTTTTGACACTGTCATGGATAGATGCATCTGTGGCAGGCAGGTTGGTGAGGATGAGGTCAAGCATGTTTTTCCCTCTTTTTGGTTCCTTCACCACCAGCCACAGACCCAGTCTAGTAAGTTTGTCATTTAGGACTCGGCCAGCTCGGTCAGTAGTGGTGCTACCAAGCCACTGTTGGCGATAGACAGTGAAGTCCCCCACCCAGTGTACATTCTGTGCCCTTGCCACCCTCAGTGCTTCCTCCAAGTGGTGTTCAACTTGGAGGAGCACTGTGAGGGAGGGCGGTACGTGGTAATCAGCAGGAGGTTTCCTTGCCCATGTTTGACCTGATGCCATGGGACTTCATGGGATCTAGAATCAATGTTGAGGACTCCCAGGGCAACTCCTTCCCGACCGTATACCAGTGTGCTGCCACCTCTGCTGGGCCTGTCCTTTCGGTGGGACAGGACATACCCAGGGATGGTGAGGGTGGAGTCTGGGACATTACCTGTAAGGTATGATTCTATGAGGATGATTATGTCAGGCTGTTGCTTGACTAGTTTGTGAGACAGTTCTCCCAATTTTGGCACTAGCCAAGGAGGGCTTTGCAGGGCTGACAGGGCTGAGATTGCCGTTGTCGTTTCTGGTGCCTAGGTTCATGCCGGATGGTCCAGACAGGTTCATTCTTTTTTTGTGACTTTGTAGCAGTTCATTACAACTGAGTGGCTTGCTAAGCCATTTCAGAGGGCATGTAAAAGTCAACCACATTGCTGTGGGTCTGGAGTCATGGTTAGGTCAGACCAAGTAAGGACAACAGATTTCCTTTCTGAACCAGGTGGGTTTTTTTTAAAACAACAATGGTTCCATGGTCATCATTGGACTTTTAATTCCAGAATTGGCAGGATTTGAACCTGGGTCCCCACAGCATTACCCTGGATTATTAATCCAGCAACAATACCACAACGCCATCATCTCGCCAGGAAGCATGTCTTGCCTTAGAGAGCTGCCAACCAATCAGATTGGCCGGCAGCTCTCCATTCCCTGCCATGACAAGAGATGCAGTAGACAGAAGAAGAATTGCAGGAGGATGCTGGAGCCTAAGTCCAGGCACTAGAGGCCCAGGTAAGCTCAAGCGGTCCCAGGGCAGGGAGGGCAGGGGAGCATGAAGGAGGCGATCAGGGTCTTGGGTGAGTGGCCGGGGGTGGGGGGAGGGATTTCAGGAGGCCACTGGTACCCGACTTCAAAAGGGGGCTTCTGATGGAGTCACCTTCCCGGCTGAGATGTCACTCCGCTCTTTCTTGGGCTTCCACCATGGAAGTTCAAATCTCCTGCCAGCCTAAAAATTGTGGCTGGATGGGAGTGGCCCTTAAGTGGCCAATAATTGGCCACTTATAGGCTGCAATTGGGCAAGGATGGGCTTCTATTCAAGGCCTTGTCTGCCTCACTGTAAAATCACCATGCGGTCAGGGCAGGTGGGAACCTGGAGAGGATCCCATTTCTTCAATTTCTATCTCCCCCCTACCTAAACACCTGCTGATGGGGGAGCATAAAATTCTGGCCTGTGAGTTTCAGGGATATCTTAGAAACCCTTCCCCTCTCAAAGCCCATCTGCATGGATGTGTGAGTCATATGGGTCATGTATGAAGGTAAAATGCTGATTAGCTATCTTTGACTCTCCAACTTTATTCTATCTTGCAAGTAAATGGACAGTTTGAAGCATAATTGTTTACAACCTGATATTCCCAATATTGTCCTGGGACTTTGGAGACTTGCAATCTAACCACTGTAAACACAGAAGCTGCTGCCATTATCTCCAAGTGTGAATACCTGACACCTTGTTCCCAGCGATACAATTTGGGGCTTCCTTTAATCTTTAACAGTCCCGTCACCCAGGCCTGTTGTCAGGCAGATTTCAGAACAGGCCACATGAACCTCTTCACTCTGCCCTAAGTGAAAGACACAATCCCAAAACACATAACAATCTTATAAACTTCATAATTGTAACAAATATCAGTATAAACAGTGAGTGGAGCAATTCTTCTCTATCTCCCTGTCCCCATTATATCACCAGGTTGCTGCTAACACTATTCTTTTCTAGGGACTGTGCTCTGGTGTGGTGGGAGACCTTGTGGGTTTCTATGATTTGTGAGCCATACCAGCTGGGGTATAATTCCTAGTAGGATCACCCTCAGTGGCCGGGACATAAGCTGGGAACCAGACCAGAGGCAGTCCACCAGTTGTTCTGTTAGGGGGTTGTGAGTCAGGCTAATAAGCTGTCCGTGTAAAAAATACCTATTATTCCAGAAAAAGCCCAGAGAAAAATACTTTTACAGACTTGCAAATATTATTATCAACAACGGAGAATCACAATCTGCTGGATGTAAGGCAAGATGATATTCCAATTGGAATTGAGTATCTTGCTCTGAACAGACAGCAAGGGAAGAAATAGGTTTCATCTGTGCCACTAAGCATAGTAGACTCTATACCTAACCAACACTGGTACCACAAATGGTATTGTGGCAGCAGCCATCAGTTAAAAACTATCAAACTGCTTAAACAGGACTTTATATGTATTGGTTGAGTTCACAAAGTGACTCAAAAGGTAGAATGGCTCCTCCTACTGGAATTAAGTGTTTATATAGTTCAACATCTTACAAGTTAAAAGCTTGAATTTGATTGGAATTTAATTTTTTGTGATATAGATCCAATGAATACAAATATTCTATTTAATTTTTCCTTTCCATTTACAAGAAAACAGAATTCTTCTGTTAGTTCATTTATTTCGACTAAACTGTAATGCAAATTTTATTTTTCTTTACAAAGTACCCTCAAATTCCTAGAGCTTGTACAGTTAAGCTATCTCTCAGATTGATGACCTTCAATATATTTTGCGAATTAAGGATATTACATAGTGTTACACAGAATACCTCAGGCAGAATTTTACAGCCCCATTGCAGCAGGGGTGGGGCCGTAAAATGCAGTGAACTGTTCAAAACTCCTTTGATTTCAGTGGGACAGGAAAACCCCACTGGTTGGAGGTGCCGTAAAATTCTGGCACTCAACACTGCAGCGAGTAAGCTCACTGCTTAGTGCAGTACTGAGCACTATGTTCCAGTAGACCGTCAAAATAAAATGTTAAAATTGTTCAGTTTGCTGCATCTTGACTTTCTGGATTCTTGCTTCCCTGTTTTATCCCAAAAGAAATGGCTTGCCTGGTGGGTCAGTAAAATGGTCTATTTATTTCTATCACATTTGTTAGCTAGATAATGTAAACAATTGTTATGACCACAGCTGATGTTAATTGCTGCGCAAATCAAATTACAGAGCGAAACTTGGCTTACAGACCATGTCCTTTTTTTTCTGAAAATGAGAAGAAAACAAACACATCTCAGCAGCAAGAAATCCAGTAACACTTTCGAGATTTTAAAAATTAAAAGTAAAAGTTTTGTTAACAAGAATAAAAGAAAATTTAAGCACATAAAATTAGAGTAACACAGTTAAAATTAGCCTTAAAAACATTCCCCAAAAAACTGTCTACTTGTTCGGTGCCACAAGTAAACACCTTCCAGGCAACACTCCCTTACAGATGTTTAACTATAAAATTCCAATAATATTACCCAAGGCAATCTGTTGTAGGTTTAATAAAGGTGTACCACATGATCTCTTAAACTCTCTCCCACTCTGCAGTGGGAATCCAAAACTTCAGAACAAAACTGCTTTTCGAAGCCCAAGACTTTTCTGTTCTGTTAGGGGGTTGTGAGTCTGGCTAATAAGCTGTCCGTGTAAAAAATACCTGTTATTCCAGAAGAAGCCCAGAGAAAAATACTTTTACAGACTTGCAAATATAAATATCAACAATGGAGAATCACAATCTGCTGGATGTAAGGCAAACTGCATCTTCCCCCAGCCTAGAGCTCCAGCTAACGACCAACAGCTCCAGCTAACAGCTCACCAGCTATCAGCTCCCTTAAGCTTTCCACAGTAAGCCTAAAATACCTTTTACCCCTTTCATCACAGGTTCCATTGGTCTCACACCTCTTTGAAACTCATTTCATGTTTCTATTGTGTAATGGCAAAGGTGTTCAACATCACACCAACTCATAAAGACCTCATTACAGGCCAATACAAACGCACAAGTGATAAACCCACGGTGTGCTTAATGTGCCTCATGTTTATGCTTTCGGGTGCTACGTCTTGGCGCTGCGTCTTCCCTGGGAGTGGCATCCGAGACAGCTTGCTGACTCTGCTGTCCTGTTGGCCTTGATGACCTTGGCAGCTGTCCTCTGACCCATGGAGCCTGTGCTGGCCCTGTCCGGGAGGGAGCTGCCAGTTCCACAGCTGGCATCTCCACAGTCATCGCAGCCTCATCGGATGCAACAGTTACTGGCAGAGAGGCGGAGGAGCTGCCGCCCTCATCCAGAGCACCCTGAGAAAAGCCCGCAGAAACGACAGGCAGCTGCTGCGCTGACGTGAGTTCGCTTCGGACCTCCCTGCTCACCGTGGATGGGTGGGCACCGAGTTGGGAAACTTGGTGCCCAGACCATCTCCCACACTGGCACTTACCAGCTGAGGTCAATGCCGATGTGAGGGTTTGCTGGTCCGAGCACATCCCCAGGAAGCTCTGATTGGTCTCCTGGAGGAGCCTCTCCACGAGACTCACCACTCTCTCCGTGAAGGATGCATGGGCGCATGGCCATGAGGCTCATTGCATCGGCGATGGTCCACGTAGGCTCCTCCATCATGGACACCAAGCCAAGCATAGCCTCATGTATCTCCACCAGATGCTCCTGCACACCCGACCGCATTTACTGCATTCGTGGACGACTCCAGAGGCACATCATCAGCCACCGACAGAGTATGTGCCTGGTTTCCTGCAATCCTCTGACTGCTGGCACCATGGGCAATCCCTGACTCCTCCAGTGACTGTGAAGTGCCCTCACCTCTGTGCCCTGGGACACTAGCTGATGTTCTAATTCCCCACTGAGGTGCTAGTATCTGCACGGATGCCTGCCTGGCAGGGATGGTATGATGCTGGTGAGACTTCAGGGCCCTCAGGTGTGAGAGGGGGCCCCTGCTGCTCCTCCTCCCAGCCCTGAAAAGGAAGAACAAGGACATTTGATTAGTTAATGTGGAGACAATGTCAATGTGCATCCCAGTCCCCCAGATCATTATGCGCTCATCATTCCATAAGTAATGGTCAAGCCATGTTGCAAACTTCAATCACTGAACATTCAGCACTGCCATGGCTGCTGGGAGAGCAATGGTGACCTCAGTGCTGGACATACATACCTGCCCATGACACCCCAGCCTCACCGACACCAGTGGACCTGGGCGCATGGCGCCTCTCCATGTCTAGGGCCTCCTGCTCAAACCGGCTAAGCATTTCCACCTGGGCCGGTCCTCCACCAGTCCTCACCCGCTCAGCAGCATTATGTACATTCTTCTTCTGAAGAGGAGAGAAGATCATTGATTAGTGCTACTTGTACCTGGATTCTCTTCTCAGCCAGCCCACCCCTACCAGGGTGGAACATTGCAGGCCTTCCGTACTCTCTCACCCCGCTGTTGCCGAACACTCACACAAAGATGTCAGGCCCGTCCCCCCCCACCCCCAACACCCTTGTCCAAATGCTGTCTACATCACATTTGGCACCACACAGGGGGTCTAACCTTCCATAGCAGGAAGGCGCAAGCACGTGGAGCACAGAGGGAAGCAGATCAATTGGTGCCACGCCACCTTGAAGCTCCTCTCCCAGCATGTTATCACCCTGACTTTGACATGTCCTGGAGTTCCAGCACTACGCCTAGGTGCAGCTCCTCCAGGTTGCCCCCAAAACAGTAATGTGGGTCTCAGTGTACCACATGCTGTGGGGGCAGAACCCATCTCTTCACTACTCTCTCAGGGTGACCACAGCATGGCCAATATCTGCTGGCCCACCCAGCAAAGGACACATGCAGCCAATGATTCAATGCAGTCACTACACTCAGACTTGACGAGGTGGGGGGGGGGGGTGCCTATGGGGCAAAGCCTACCTGCTGGGTTAAGTGACCAATGCCAACATTGTCCTCACCCTTCCTGAACGCAAGAGGCCATTGAAGCGCTTGCGACACTGGATCCAGGTGCTCCGCACCATGTCACAGGAGCTCACTATCTCTGCCAGCTCCTCCCAGGAATGTTTGGTCATGTGGGGGGGCCTCCTCCTCCTGTCCTGGGGTATGAGGACTTCCCACTGTGCAGCCATCCCCTCGAGGAGGGCAGCAAGGCAATCGTTTGAGAAACAA